>NW_026535284.1:1904274-1972731 GCF_026225885.1 Hylaeus anthracinus
GAGAGAGAGAGAGAGAGAGAGAGAGAGAGAGAGAGAGAGAGAGAGAGGCGGTAAAGCGTCGCAGAAGTGAAATGTTTTCAACGAAACGAGCTAACACTTCTAATACGTCTAAGTGCGACGAAAGATCGAATTTAAGAACAAATGTGTACCGTTCGTCTCGACGGGACAAGTAGCGAGGTGGTCCAATCGATATCAAAAATATCGTTGGTCTCTGATAAGGAATATTTTTGAACTGTTCACTTCCGATTTGTTTGAAACTTTGCATGTACAGTACGGTGTAGAATGTATTCATACACCGATCAATTGCGCAAAAGACTTTTGTGTGAAATTGTAGTCTCTTAACTTCTTTTTTTACAATCAATGATATTTTACATATCCTCGGAAGTCTCTAAGATAGATATAGTCCAAACAACGTTTACTAGTTGATATAGTTTGTGAAATTAACAAAAAAATGCGAAAAGTGGGTAAAAGTATAGAAGAAATTAGTATTTCTACGATTCTTATGACGAACCATTTACAGTAGAGTTTGTAACGTAAACACATTAGTTTATTGCTCCGTACAAATTAGAAAACATCAAATTTCCAGGAAAGTACTTTTAAAAAAGGGCTCTAATAGAGGAATTGAAGAAGATCCCACTTTGAATAATTAATAATTTAGTTAATTTAATGCTTAGAAAAGTTATAATAATTATAAAATCAAAAGGAAATCCCACGAAGGAAGTATTATATACTTATAAATTAATGTATTATAAATTTCTTTTTTTTTAATGAAGTTTTAAAAATTAAACAGTTGCGCGAATACTTATTGCTTCAATATTTCTATCGATTAATTGTTTTTTTTTGTTTTGTTAATTTTGTAACTTACATAAATAGTTACTTTTTTTGTAATCTATCTATTCTAGAGATTTCCTAGAACATGTAGAATGTCATTGTTTATAAAAAATAAGTTAATAAATTACAATTTTACATAGTTTTTTTGGAAATTGATCGGTGTACGAATACTTTCTACACCCACTGCATATAGAATATCGAAAAATATTCGACATTCTTCTTGCACTTCGGGCCGTTTTCATATTTAAGGGACGAAACAACCCCTCAAAATTGATACACGGAGGTATGTACAACGTTTCCTATTCCATTGTTAATATAATAAATATTAAAGCATTGTGTTGAATAAAATTCGTTAAGAATTTACTTCATATCTTACTACTTGGATAATATTCTTGTCGACAGTTATTGTTATCGCGGGATAAATTATCCCTAATCGTTTGACCTTTTCAAGCGTACTTAGATTTTTCCTTTCGAACAATTTCCATGAAACTTGGTATACAAGACTTTTTGGGGTCCTTTGACTCCAAACCTGATCTCAAAATTTAGAAATTCAACATGGTGGATCAGAACGATATGATGGAACAAAACGAAAAAAATCATTCATGTACTACGGAGTAGAAAATAGCAAGATGTTCGGTATTTAACGTCAAGAAATGCGTTAAAATAATTAAAAATTGAGCGGAAAAATGTGGTTTGATTTATAACCCGTCAGGTCGTATATCGTTAAAGGTAAATACACAAAGAAAGACTAGAAGAAATGAAGAAATATTTCAATTTAAGTAAAATTATTTAATAATAAATGTTAATTACTTTAACTGAATTTTAATTACAATAAAAATTTATAAAAAGTGTTTCCTTTCGTACGGAACATACATATGCGATCAACTCCCTGTTTTTCATTTTAAATCGGGCTATCTTTTTCCACTATGTTGAATTTCTAAATTCTGAGTTCAGATTTGGAGTCAAAGGACTCCAAAGAGGATTGTATACCAAGTTTTATAGAAATCGTTTGAAAAGAAGAATGTATGCTCCAAAGGGATAAATGATTAGGGATAAATCCTTTTTACCCTGATAAAAGTGACTGTCGACAATAACATTATCCATACAGTATGTTATGAAATAAGTTAACTTTATATCAAGTTTTATTCAACATAATGTTGTAATATTTATTATACTAACAATAGAAAAGAAAATTTTGTATGAGCATTGAGGGGTCGTTTCACTCCCTATATATAAAGACGGAGCAAAATAAAAACATATTTGTGGAATATTTTTCGATGTTCTATGCATATACAAAGTTTTAAAAAAATTGGAGACAGACACTTCGAAAACATTCCGTAGAAAAGAAGAATTCTACCGAGGGGTACAATCGATTTGATCGATTCGAGTCTGTCACCACAGTGCACTATACGATTTATTTAATGTTATGCCATACATAATTATTGTTGATTATTATATGTAACATAGCAGTAAATAATTTAGGGCAGGGGTGTGTCAATTATACAGGGTGTTTTTCACCTAACTTGATCAGCTGAAATATGTTGCTTGACTGTGATGTTACGAAAGGTGTTCAGAGAAAGAGTACTAAAGTATTATTATTAAGTAGTACTATATTATTAAGTATATATTATTAAGCAGTACTAAAGAGTACTAAAAAACTCGAGTACTAAATTAATTCCTTTGCAGCTTCGAACAAATAATTAAATTACACACATTAAGTGACACACATTTGGTGATTGTTGTTCGTTCAAGGTCAAATGAAGGTCAATATATTTGATGTCGCTGAATATGTCTTTTTATAAGATGCAACATTGTAATAATGAATATATATCGTCCCATTTAAAACTGTACCAATAAAATAATTGAACACTAGAAGATCTAACTAAAAAATAATCTTTAGCAGAGGCAAGCGATATATTTTAGATGGTCAAGTGAGGTAAAACACCCTGCATACGTGCACAATTAATACAGTACTTCTTTGGTAATATGGACTACTCGAATCTGATGTACCCACCAGAGGTCAATGGTACCATTTCGTATTTTACTGTTCAAATACCTGTATAAAAGTATTGGTACGTACTAATTTTTAATTTCGATTTAAATGTCTCTACAAAATTATATTAAAAAAATTTGCAATTATCAAAGTAATAACCGTTTATATTACAGGTTACCCTGTCAGGTTGATTGAACACGAGATTTCGAACGCGTTTTTCTTGAAACGCTGTCTCTCAAATATGTTAACGCGATATATCAAGAACTACATTTCGAATAAGGTTTAAATGTTGAATACATATAAAAAACACATCTAGCTATGGCGTGAATAAGGACATTTTTGATATCTTAAAAGTTACTAATTCTTTCGAGCCACTAACGGCAAAAATTTAGTGGAGAAATCAAACATTTAAGTTTAAAGTCCAACCATTTTGTCAATATTCTTTTAATACTTTTTTCTAAAATTTACGCTATGATCACATTCATAATGAACAGATTAACATCAGTTTTCATTGGTTTGGACCATAAGGGCGGATGTAATCGCGTTAATATGTTTGGCCTATTCCGTTTAACGTGACGTATGTAGTATATTGTACGAAACTTGTAAACAAAATGAGGAGATCGATTGAAAATTTCAGAGAATCTTCTATATATATATATAAAATTTTTAGAATTTTTTTTATTGCAATGTATAGCCAATCGAAAACTGATCAACATTTATTTAAAATATTTTTTTTTAAGATTATCGCAAATACTTAAAAAATCGTGAAATGTTTTACAAGCAATTTTCTTCGAGACTAATGAAGATATCGGCACTTCTACTTTCTCAACACTTCGTTAGACTTTTTTCGATACTCAACATATCGACACGTGAATACTTTTATGTATACTTATCAAACAAAAACAAATCAAAGTTAAATGTACTCCAATTGATCAAAAGAAAGGGAACCTCTCCCATAAATCATCCATGCGTATTGTATCAGTTCATTGTTAGATGCTCCTGCGTCGAGACGAATCAGACGACGAAAACTGAACAGACTTGAAAAAGAAACGGGAACGAGGCAGTGAGGAAGAGGAGGTCGGGAGTGGCGGCAAAGTAAAACTGCGCGGCGGAAATCAAGGGGCAGAGTTCCTTTCGCAGAGAAGAGAGAAACCGGAGACAGCGCGTCTAACTGTGGAAATGTAGAATATAGAGAGATGTGAATCGAAGCGAGGACGTACCTGGGCCTCTCGCGTACGGATCGCGAGTCGCGGGAACTTGCAAATAATCTCGCGGCGACGGGCTTGTGTGGGGCGCGTGGGTCAGAGCCTTCTGCACCAGTCCCGTCAGGTTGGCCAGCTGTCTCTCCATGTGTTCTACCCTTATCCTAGAGCAACGAACGGGGAAAACCAGTCGTTAGTGGTGGTCATCGTGCGATTTCGCTATCACTCGTGCTAGAGCTAGTCGAAGCTGTCTTCGAGACGAAGCAGGATGTCCTAGAGGATGCACGATGCATTACGGCGAACCACAAATCTTTTTCAAGATTTTTCTTCTTTCTTTCTATGTTTCTTTTTAACGTATGCTTAACACTGACACAACCGAGACCAACGCATGATACTACAAAATATATTTGAAATTAAAAGGTAGAAGAGCCAAAGAAATTTTTAATATAATTAGTTTTCTATTTCAATGATTGTCACCAAAAATTGTAGCAAATGCATAGTAGTTAATAAGTAGACTGTGGATTGTACATTGTACATGGACTGTACGTTGAGTGCGATCTATTAATTACTATAACAATTAAATATTTCGTTTTGCATAAGTGCGCATACCTTTTGTATGTATTTGTCATTAGCTTGTATCATAAATACATAAAATATTCAGTCTATTTATAATTAAGAAATTGTAAAAAGAAATTAAAAATACAACGGTTAAAATGGTGGTTTGGCAGTTGTAGTATTAAACCAAACGAAAGTATTAGGTGTAGACATTAATTCTGTGCCTTTGCATTCAATCATTTATAACTCAGTCTAAATACTAATATTGAATCGTCATTTTGTTATCATATATTAACTTACCAACCCTCCAGGTTTCGATCTGGTCTCCATTACAATGAATCTATACATATATTGCACAATCGAAGCTTTAAACTGATGACCATTACAGCGTAGTGCGTATGTGCATGTACGAAGTTTGATGGCCATACATTTTTGTTTATTATTATTCCAACAGATTACAAGTGTACTTGATAACTGTACTAAAAGAATAACAATAAGTAAAATTTGAAGGCTACTAAAGTTCATAAAGATGCAATGAAATGGCCATCAGGTAGAGACTTAGGTTACGTCTACAGATAAATTGTAATAAAGAGTAGATTGAAAACTTCGAAGGTTCTACTTTAATGTACCAAAATTACGAATAAATATATATGTTTAAACTAGAGTTATAAATTATTGAATATAGAGGCAGAAAATTAATTTCTACATCCAATATTTTTGTTTTATGTTATGTATCATTTTGCAGCTCTTTCATATCAGATATTCGAGGATTTGCAGTCCGGTTCCTCATGGTTGGTGACCATGGTTATTAACTAAGGCTTCCGAATGTCTTTTGCTATGCATTATATAGTGAGATCGTGTCACTGTTCATTAACTACCAATTACCGAGCTCACGGTACGGTTCATTGGTTTCCAATAGAAATTATTCTCATTGTTCGATTGAACAATACGAAAGAGATATCTCTTTCCTGCCATGTATTAAGTACTATCGAACAATTGTCTATTTCTGATTTTATCAATTTAGGAGTATGATGGGAACATTGAAATTCGCATTCCTTTACGTCATTCTTAGAAAAGAGGTTTTAAAATTCACGTGACCATCGTTTCGTTAGCAGAATTAAAATTTGCGACGAAAAGTGGCTTTATTTCGATAATACAGATGTATGTGTAAAATCAATGACTGCACCCTAGACAAATGAGAATCAATAGCAAAACGAACTTGTTAAAAAAAGTATTACTGTGTCATTGCTTATTTAATATGCGATATGAAACACCATTTCGAGAGCTACAAAAAGGTATATTATTTATAATGAAACTTAAGTACTTTTATTTAGTTTACACATTCGTTGAAAAAGAACATAGAAAGAAGGAAGAAAAATCGGAAAAAAACTTTGACTTCACCCTAATATATATACGCTACGTAACAATGACAGTTAACATTTGGAATCGCGTGCAAGGTCGAATTCGCATAACTTACGATACCATACTCTAAGTCAGCAGTTCTTAACCTTCTGAAGCTCACGGCAGGGTCGAGAGATTTTTCATTTTTATAAGCTCGCGGTACACTTTGAAGAAAAAATACGCAATTTGCGACTATGAATCATCATTTAATTATTTTAAAAACCATGAATTAAAAGTTAGCAGTTTACTTTTCGTATTAGTATTGTAAGCATTACTTTGTGTATTAGTGTATTAGTTTATTTGTAACTACTACATAGCGTTGCATTAATAAAATTCATTATAATTAACATTAACGAGACACTCGAGTTTTGTATTATTTTGTACTCTACTTATTCAACACGTGTGTAGACGTGTGTGTGACGATAAACTATTTATACAAATCCGTCAGCATCAACATTAAAACTACTAAATCGGTCATTTGAACCGATGAATTTGGAATTTCTTGCAGTTAGAGCAACAAGACATTAATGTTAATTGTAACGAGTTTCATGAATGTAATATTAATGATTATAATAAACTAAATCGATCGAGGAGCTTGAAAGTTGTTAGTATAACGATTCAAGTGCTAATTTCTTTTTCTTTAAACTCTACCGCGAGTCCAACGAAATTAAGAATCTTCTTCTAAACCGAACTCTGAGCTCGAAAAGTTTAAGAACCGCTGTTCTAAGCCTACGACGGCAGGACGTTGTACAAAAGCGCTCGATATGCATTCTCTTTACGATCGCTAATCGGCATGCTGCATTCCACCGATCTGCTATCTAAAGTAAGTACTTATAAGCGACTAGCGCAGAATGTAGCAAAACGATAGGACTCCGACGTCATCGAAATTTGAAACGAGCCGCTACTCGATTCTAGCAGAGGCCATGCAACAATTTAATTGATCAAATATCTCGAAAAATATTACAAGTAGGAATCAAATTAAATATTAATACTATGGAAAAGATTTTCGATAGTGATCCTCTAGGTAGTGATTGGCATAATCGGAGCCATTGAGGCATATGGCAAAAGTGACCATTCTGACGTCAAAACTTAAACGAGTTTAAACGTAAATCGGTATGTCTCAAATACAGGGTGTCCCAAAACTCGGGGAGGAACCGGAAATGGGGGGTAGCTGAGACGATTCTGAACAACAATTTCCTTTGCAAAAATGTCGGATGGGGCTTCGTTAAGGAGATATTAAGCGAAAACCCCGACCAATCAGAGCGCGCGTAGACCGTTGGAGCGGCCGCGGTAGCGAAGGCTACGTGCTAGGTCGATGCTTCGATGCACGTCGAGTCACTTGTTCGCGTGCAAGCGCGGCCGCCAGCGCTCCAACGGTCTACGCGCGCTCTGATTGGTCGGGGTTTTCGCTTAATATCTCCTTAACGAAGCCCCATCCGACATTTTTGCAAAGGAAATTGTTGTTCAGAATCGTCTCAGCTACCCCCCATTTCCGCCTCTTCCCCGAGTTTTGGGACACCCTGTATATATACCTTTATTCCAATGCCACGTATCTAACATTTATAATGTAATTTGGATTTCAAGTGTTTCTAATTATAAGTCTACTTATTATATTTGATCGAATAAGTTTTAAACGAAAAATGCAGAAAAAATAATTTGCAGATTTAAATTATAATAAACTGCAGCTATATATGTAGTCGTTGTTAGTTTCTTATAAGATGCCCGAAAAATGAAATTTCAATTCTGCATAACGGAATCAAAGCTTTTGACGTAAAAATATTTAGAATAACTATACAGAATGTGAAACTACACCGAAAAGATCTGCTTTCTTGCAAAATTTCACGTGTGTCAGATATTTGGTATCGGAATGAATGCTGCTCGAAATTCATGTATGATCAGTAAAATGCGGATCTTTATGCATTTATAGGAAATTTGAACATGCAAGAAACTACAAAATGCAAAAAATGTGCAAAAATATATTAGGTCGTGCCATAAATTGGTGCTGCAGACTGAATCAATATTTAATACAAAAATTACAGAAATTTTATAGTGACTGTACAATGACTGTGTCAAAAAGTTTGGAAAATATTGTAAAATGTAAGAGATTACATTTTCTTAGAACACTTATGGATATGTTTCATATATTAATTTGAGTAGCAGAAGAATAAGTGGCATGAATTTATGGGACGACCTAATAAAAATGATTGAAAGTAAAGTTCATGTTGTAACATTTGCAGAATAAAATGAATTCCTATTTAGGTTCAATTTTTGTAGGCACGTTCGCAAAGATTTTATTTTGTATAAAGATCCGCAGTCTAATGATCAGTCATTCGTCTTCAATCTATCTGTGTCTATCTCTGTTTTCTTACTCTGTTCGTTTCCAGTTTTTGGAGAAATCATACATGGTTATTCCAATTACTCCCTAGAGGATCACTAATTTTCGGTAGGCCAATGTTTTTTCAGTAAACGGTCGATCATCAACGAAATTTTCTTGTAAGGGAGAATGGATGGAACGGGTGAATCTGAAGCCAGTGTCCATTCGTTTGCTTGCATCCTACGGTAGCGCAATTAAATCCGTTTACTCCAACGCAACTACTCCTTGCCCCGTTCCCTTGAGAATTCTGCGTTTCCGTTTCGAACGGGAATCTCTCTGCATGCTCCGTCGCGTATTATACATGCATCGAACGGACGACGCGCGTTCCGGGGAGAGTCGGACTCTTTTGATAGGTCGCGAACGAACGTATCCAAGTATTCGCGTCTCGTGGCGAGAAAACTAGCTTCCCCCGGGTCAATGGAATCGACGAGAACCACGATCGATGAACTCGAAACGCGAGATATTATCCGCACAGCCGCATGGAACCGTGTCGATGCATGGACGAATATAAATAACCCAGATCGAAGGGAACTAAGGAGAACGTAAACTGACCCGAGGGATGCTTGCCATGCTTTTCACTTTCCGTCGACATATTACAAGAGCCGATCGTTTCTCTTTAGCGATCGAACGTTCGTTCCCGCCGATGAATTCTTCGCTGTAACGACAACGCCGAATTAAGACGCAGACCCTTGGGAGCACAGGCACTGGGAGACATCCAGTAACATTTTCATTAAAAACTTATACAGTGGGTGTAGAATGTATTCGTACACCGATCAATTTCCCAAAAAACATTTGTGTGAAATTGTAGTCTCTTAACTTCCTTTTTTCTAATCAATGATATTTTACATATTCTCGGAAGTCTCTAAGATAGATATAGTCCAAACAACATTTACTAGTTGATATAATTTGTGAAATTAACAAAAAAATGCGAAAAGTGGGTAAAAGTATAGAAGGAATTAGTATTTCTACGATTCTTATGACGAATCATTTACAGCAGAGTTTGTAACGTAAACACATTAGCTTGTTGCTCCGTGCGAATTAGAAAACATCAAATTTCTAGGAAAGTACTTTTAAACAGTTGTGCGAATACTAATTGCTTCAATATTTCTATCGATTAATTGTTTTTTTCTTGCTAATTTCACAACTTACATAAATAGCTATTTTTTTTGTAATCTATCTATTCTAGAGATTTCCTAGAACATGTTGAATGTCATTGTTTATAAAAAATAAGTTAATAAATTACAATTTTACACAGTTTTTTTGGAAATTGATCGGTGTACGAATACTTTCTACACCCACTGTAAGTACTCAATCATAGATTGAACGACAGCGGTTGAAAACCGACTTACTGGAATACAGAAAAGGCAAAACTAATCTGATAGCTCAGCGACCAATGTCAACAAACGTTAACACAATCCCGTAGCTCAGCGAATAGTGTACTCAAACACAAAGCCTGTCCCCTAGCTGAGTGACTAACTTCCGTTTGATTACATTTAAAAGTGAAAAACGAAACCAGAGTGTTTTCCAACCATAAAAAAAGAAAAGAAAACATTTTGGTGGGTGTTGTATGGACAAATATTTGGCGCTTCGTCTAGAAATGCTGGATTATGGTGTATTGAGTCCTTGGTAAGACTAATCCAGAAAACTTTGCTTCAAAAACGCTTCGACTTTTTTTTCTATCTTCTCATCTGTGGGGGTATCGGTGGTACTTGAGAATTTTTCCGTATAACCTGAAATAAGCTAGACAATTAGTAGTTTGGTTTATCTTAAGATGTCTGGCCACCTTGAGCGCTTGTCAGATGGGTACTATTCTTAAAAAAAATTAATTAAAAAATTAATCAAGTAATCGCAAAAATCCATTGCTATTCTTCAGATAATGTATCTAAAAGTAGTGTGTAAAAATTTCAGAGCAATCAGATCGCACGTTTACTTTCTTTTGGGATTATCTCGAAACTACATTTTTCGAAATGGTACAACGTAAATCTCGTAAACTATCGGTCCGATTGCTCTGAAATTTGTACACACTATTTTTAGATACATTATCTGAAGAGTAGCAATGGATTTTTGCGATTACTTGATTAGTTCTTTTTTTATTGACGGTTTTTCTCGTGAAATTTCGGTGAAACATAAAAAAAAAATTTCTTCGGCTCACCATAATTTTCTTAATGGTACAAAAAAAAATCCAATTACTACTCTCTAGCGACAAACTCCAGAAACAAACTAATATTTTCTTTTTTCTTTTTCGGATGCAACCTAAAGAATATAATGATGGTACAGCCCACGCGCGTTTCGTGCCGAAGTCCTTCATCAAAATTTTCGAACCGCCGCCATTTTTATTTTGTTATCTCAAAAAATTTTTCATATGTTCATTAAACCGTTTTTTAGTATGTGTCAAAACATAAAAATATTTTTTCTATACTTTCGCATTTATGAATTTTTTAAGAGTAGTACCCATCTGGCGAGCGCTCAGGATGGCCAGACGCCTTAAAGCGTGTCGATAATCTTGTTTTACATGTGAAGAAACAAAGTAAAATCTATAAATGAGAGGCAACTATAGATCCCTAAGTATATCTAATCCAGTAATCTTGAATTACATTAGTTCAGCAGTTTTAGTCTAGATGTTGCGGTTGCTTCCTCTATAAGGGATCTGTGATCTAACTGCGAAAGGCAGTTCAACTACGTCACTATTCAGTGTTAGAGTTTAAAGCTAATTGAAGACTTTGGTGGAAAATCGGTCAGCTCCACTTTTGGTCATCTCTAGATTAGGAAGTATTCTGCTAATTGAGAAGAATAACGCGCTTCTTTTTATATGTTCTGAAATATCTTCATTTCTGGGTGTAACCGGTTTTCGTACCACAGTCTTCGATTAGAAAGACAAATTACAAAGGCAATTAGAAACTATCGGATCCCTCGATGAAACGCCAACAATTTTATGATACAACACCCATTAAATTAGATGTTACGAAATACGTAACTTGTGTTAATTAAACGTCACCTTATAAACTCTTAATTTGGTGTGTTAAAATATACGGTGATTATAATAATATCGTTTCTACTCAATTAAAAAATAATTAACTGGGCTAACAATAATTAAAATTCAGACATTTGCTTGGTGTAATTTTTTGGAAACATGTTTCTGGAAAACATTAGTAAACTACAAGTTGTCAAGTTGGTAGAGGCCTCTGAGCTGTAGCCCCCAAAGCCCATGTTTTAATTCGGCCCTGCGTATCGGTTCCATCCTTCTCGGAACTCCCCGCGAACGGTAGTCGTGGAATTTTATTGACGACTCATTCGCAAGCGCAATTTGATCTACAGTCCGTTCAACTCACAGAAGGACTTCGTGCGAACAAAACCATATACTCTGAGAGAATTGCATTGAACCCTTGCATCTCTAGACAGAAGTAAAGAGGATTCAAAAGGAGCTCTCTGATTTTGCTTCTTAATCCCTTAAGTATTATGAATGAAAGATACAGTGTTATAAAGGAAATGATGCATGTGGACTATGGACGTATGCATCTGTCAATCTTTTTTATATTCTGCGTGTTTGAGATACAATTATCAGTGTTTTTCACAGTTAACTTTATATTTATAAACTTGAAATATTTAGATTTACTAAATATTAAATTAAAACGAGTTTTACAGTTTAATATTAAAAAAGAAAGTCCTAAAGACACTTTTACAAAATCCTTTATATTCGTTGCTCCGACGCCATACTGAGGTAAAGTATGAAAAGGCTCGACTAATGATTAAACCGATGTCAAACCATTCTTTACAAAAATTGTAAATGTTTAAGCTTCGAAGGGAACTAACAATATTTATCGCTGTTTTCAATAATTAATTTCAGTTAAACATTGAAAATGAATAATTCATTTAATACCGTCTCTTTCTATACATTTTTCCAACAACTCTTAATCAGCAGGATTTTCCAACCTCAATCCGTGCGTAATACAATTTTAACACATCAGAACAGAGTAATATATTATGGAAAATAATGCTATAAGTATTAATTTGAACGAAGATAGATCTCCATTAAATTTATCTTATTAATTATTTAAATTCCCTTTTTAATGAACTCCTTCCTCGTTTACTGGGATTTTATGTCACGTGAAATTAATGTTTTCGTCGGATAAAATGGAAATATCGTATTTTCACAAAATTCAATTTTATTCAATCAGTTGGGATAAACGATATTGTCGATATTCACAAAATTCGGTGCTTTTAAATTGTTTAAAGTGCTTCTCCAATTACTGTTTCTCGATGGAGGAATATTCGGATGATTGAATATCGGCAATTTCACGTGATACGTCCAAATGTTAAAAAAGAGTCCTTTTGTACTTTTATTTTTATTTCCTCTTATTTACCTTTTCATTGCAGAACCATAAAATGGTACATTGCTATGTACATATATGTAGATGCAAATAGTAACTTGTATAACTTGTATTTGAGATAGTAGTTCTTCCATTTCGAGCTTGTTGCAATTATATGGTTTTGTTTACACGAAGTCTTGTCACTTAAACATCGGGTGATATTAATTCATGTCATAGGATTAGAATATAACATGCTAAACGCATCCCTTTTCTTATAAACTTTGGAGCAGCGCAGAATCACTATGCAATAGAAATATTTCACAATGTATATCCTATCTAGTTGCGAGTCTCAATGAGCTTTATAAAATAATCATAATAATAATAATAATTTGTCATTAGCTATGCAATACTTCATGTTTAGGAATTGGTTTTCAATATAAGAATTAAACTATTACTTAGTCAATATGTTAATACATGTAATCCAAATAAAATGTATCTATGTTTCTTAAAGTTTGATCAGTTCTATTACGTGTTCTGCGTTCCCATAGTAATTCTGCGCATTTACCCTGCGCAGCATCGGTAATACTACTTAACGTTCAGTCATTCAAAAAGAGGATACTTATGGCACACCATATTTTCGTCGAATGGCACGTATTAATATCTTCCATTGAACGCATTACAGTAATTCCTCTCTTAAAGATTGAAAGTCGCGACTTTTTTCTTTAATCCAATTTTCTTTTACCGAGGGTGGGTAAAGAATTTTTGGTTGCAATTGGCTGAACCAAATGAACTGCTCGATGTAGACAGCGAATATAGCGAGTAAGTGGTTGTAACCTCAAAGAACTACCAAACGTGTATCGGTGTGCTGATACTAATGCAACTTAAAATATTTTGTTTCTAATTATACATTTATGAAAGTAACATTAATCGATTGGTGAAATTTTTCAGATGAAATTGAAACTACTTCGCTTAAAATTTATTCGATCGTTACATTCGCACTATTTTTAAGAAACTATTTTATTTCTGAACAACTTTCAACTACGTATAATTAAAAACATTAAAAAATCTTAAAAACCAATACATCGAAGATACTTTCACAGAGATACAATGAAAAATAAACAGGATTTCAGTTTGCATTAATGACAGTCACACCGTTATGCGCGGCATTGCTTTGAAGTTTAGTTAACCGGCTTTCAATTCCACATTTGCTAACCATTCGAGCTGAAGAAAAATAAAGAGTGACGGTAATAATAATACAGTGTCTTTAATCCCGGACTAAATACGCAGCCAGTTGGTACAATCATTACTATTCATAATAATGTACGTTTTAATTTTTGGTTTAAGTCTCTTTCGGTACACAAGATTACAATTTGGAACAATCATACAATCTAGGTAGGTAATTTAGGTATAATTGTAACTCTATACTTAATTGTGTAGTATAATATATATTTCGACTTTTCAGCAATGATATGACTTGGTTATAATTTCTCTCTAAAATCCGTAACCTCCTTGTCGTACATTCTTGCACACCCTTATTCTATAAGTGCACCTAATAAGAGACTTAATAATAAAGACAACAATAAAACACACATCATACTATACGCTATCTATTAGTCTGGCTTTTCTCCCCTTGTTTTTTGTTCTTTTTCCGTCTTTCGTACCCAATCTGTTACCTTTTCGTAATATCGTAGTATCCCTACTCGAAGCTTGCACAGTTCGCACCTTCTGCCTTCCTCCCTTAGCTAGTACTTGCTTCCCCCTATCAAATTTCCACATCTCACTAGTCATACATTTTAACTCTGACTATGAGTCTAATTTCTGAACGATTGTTCTAGATCGAGGATGAGCTCGATAGAATAAACTTCGCGAGTGAACTGCATCACGTTTCCATTCGTTATCCATTATTCGAACAAAATTTGCCAACTCTCGCTAATATTAGCTCGCGAGTCGACGAGTCCATCCCTGTTCTAGTTTATAATTTTGCACCCTTTAAAGAAAACGATCGGCGCAACCGATTTGAAATTAGTGTTGCAAACCGTTTGCGCTCTTTGTTTTACCTGTTCCACTATCTTTGTTTTACTTAGATTCACGTTCGCATGCAACTACATACATAGTTTCAGTGTGATTTGAAACTGATCGGTTGCGTCCGTGTGCGATCGGCTTAAAACGTATATCACTTCAAATAATAATACTTGTACCAACTGCCTGAACATTAATCCAATAGTAAATTTCAATTTTTAAGAGAGTAATTATTTGCATAGCTGTCCGGTTCGTTAGCGGATCACTCTATGGTCGCGGCTCTATCCAAGTGAATACAAGATTGCTCGGTACCGAGTAGCGTCGTAGGTCTGACCACCGGGTGGCAGAGGTGGTGGCGCCCCTGGAGGAAACGGGGATCGCGGTGGACCAGACGGCGGACGGCCTGGCGGTTTCACGCCGTATAAGCTGTACGATTCCTCCAACAGCTCCGTATCGCTGCACCACCCACAACAGAGATACACGAATCCGCGATATCAGCTATCCACGGATACACGCGGCAGCGAGTCGAGCGTAAAGACGCGACTACGTTATCCCATTGACGCTTCCATCGACAAATTTCTTCGACTTTCCGTTGCACAATACACGAATGACACGTTCGAGTAGGCAAATAGTAAAATGTCCTGCTGTTACGTTCGCAGCACTCGTTGATCTCGTTACTATTCCTGTTCTCCCTGGCACGACGCGTTGCGGCACAGAGTTGCTAATCAGCGGACGTAAGACTGTAACTTGAACATATTACGACACTACTGTTCTTTAAGGGAATGTCCTGGTCTGACCGGTTCAACAAAATTATTTTTAGAATATTTAGATTATTTAAAAATATTCTGTAAAAGGATTTGTCGAAAATCGTAAAATTTACGGAATTACAGAGGCTTTTGTTAAACAGTATACGAAGCATATTTCGACTCGCATATCGTTAAATATGCTAATTATATCGGCGAACCTGATTTATTTTGTAAGAAATAATTTTTCATTAAAATTAGATAAGTTTTCACAAAATGTTCAAGTTCATAGTATAATACACCGTTGAATTCGTCTCGACATCAGCAACGACTCTATGACGTACAAAACATATAGTGCCATTTAAAAAAGTCAAGGTGATCTTTACATTTTTACGTAAAATATATTTTTTTTAATTTAAAAATATTCGAACATGTAGCTCACTAAGAACTGATAAACTTTTGTATAAAACATTTATAAATTGCACTACCGCAAATACCTAAAAAATGGTGGCATAACTTAATGGGTAGTTATATATTATATCATTATCAAAAATAATTAAAATATTAACAGTAAGATCAATTTAGACTCGTAATAAATCAATACAGAAGCTACACTGAAGTTTAATCAGACGTTTTCATTTTATTTTTAACTGCGAAAAAATAATTGGCCGCGCAGAGTGGTTATAGCTCGAAATAGTCAATCGGCAAAGATGTTAACTTATTCGAGACTTCCACAGCCCGGTTCTTCATGGTTGATACTTGAAAAAGCCAGTTTTTAACCCCTCTGAAATCCACCTAAAATGGCATGTAGTACATAAAACTTAGAACATTTCTAGTTAGTTCAACATTTGTTGAAAGATATCATAGAAAGAAGGAAGAAAAGTCGGAAAAACATTTACTTCACCCTAATATCACACTTCTTATTTCCCACCATATCTTGTCCATACATCTGCCATTCTTAATCGCTCAAAAATATTAACGAAACAGGAATCGTTAACCTTCCCAATACCTGGAATAAAGTTCTCCGCGGTAGTCGAAGGAATTCGGTCGACGGAGCGTCAACATCGTCTCGCGATTACGATTTAATCGAATTTCTGTGACCCCTTTTCGTCGACAGGGCATACTTCCCTCTCGTGGATAAAAGCCACGGGTCGTTGAATGGCTGTCGAAAGAGACTGTTCGCGAGGAAATTCGTCAAAGCGTGAAATCGTTACCGAAGAGACTCGCTCGCTGCGAATCGGTCGATTACCGTCGAATTAGGGTAGATTAACGAGGTAGGTATAAGGTAAACGCGCGCGAGAAAACGTTAAGAGAGAACGCGGTGATCGTGGAACACCGGTTACCTGGCTTCCTCGTCGATGACAGGCGTCACGGTTCCCGAATACTGCGAGTAGTAGGGGTCTTCGTAGCTGCTGCTGGCGCTGTAAGGTCCGGGAGGGTATCTTCCTGTTCCAGAGCCGACACCTCCGCCTCGTTCAGGACTGCTCATGTAACCACTTTCTCCGTGCAATCGATCTGCGGGAATCGTAAACGTTACTACAATTTCTCATTCGGAAACGAATTTTTGCCTATGATTGAGACTGCGAGACTTTGAACAAAATTCCGTTACTGATTTCGGATTCGAATCAAACTTTGGACTCTCGAAGGCAATTGTATGCAATTAGGGTGGGTATTTTATCCCACGCCAGTCCTCGACGTTTCCCTAAAGGTTGGGCATGTCTTTCAAGAACTTATCCTACGCCTTCGAGGGATATGCCATTTGAATTCCTCACTCGAAACTTGGCCCATCGCGTTTTTTAACTTAATAGTTGTAGCTTAATAGTGAACAAACTTGTGCACCAACCACGACAACCAACAATACAGGCGCGCGCGACACAGCATACATTTGTCGCTGGTGCTAGAGCCAATAAGATAATACGTAACTTTCGAGCGTGCTTTACGGGATACCAAACAGTTCTACCAATTTTGCATTGACGGCGGGAGCGGACACGATAAAGTCAGGGTTGACGGCGATGCTCTACTGTAATTACTGATACGCCACATGTGGGAGGATAATACGTGTACATCGCAAGATACTTTGTGTCTTCGAAGGTGTCGCTGCGTCCCGTTCGATCGAATATTTAGCTGGACAAAGACGCAACTTTTGTCACGACGGGACGGTTCGTTAGGCCCATTCGCAACTGACGACTTACTGGTAATCTTCGTTGTGGCATTATCGTTAATTTTGAGGAACTATTACTATTTCAAGCGTAGTTGGCAGATGAGAAGAATGTGTTTGAGGGGTTCGAACGATATCGTTCATCATTTATGGAATTCTCTATTATTACAATCCTCTGTTATTGGGACTCTTCATCATCGGAACACTTATTTGTACCTATTACGATAATAGATAAAAGCAAAAACCCTAAATGCTTCGAAGCATGTTAACACGAATAAAGGAATTGATTTAGTTAAACTAAAACTAGTATCGATCATTATTTACTTTATTTACTTTACTTTATTACTAAAATATTAATTTGAAATTCGTAAAGCTCTCATAATTACAGAGGCTTAAAGGTTGTTCACCAGTATTAGTGCTAAATGTATAGCAAACTTTAAGCGCGTTTTTCTCGAAACGACATTTTTCAAGTCGGGCGCACGTTTTTCTCAAAAACTATTGGACCGACTGACTTCTGGTTTTATACACATTTCGAGGGCACCATCACCTATGGTCTGAACTAGAATTATACCTCTAGCTTGAATATTTTAGCCCTGCTCTCATATTTTAGTTGACAATTTTTCGGGAAAATTAAACCTTAATTTTCAAACAGCTGCGATTCCGATACAAAATTTAGTACTTACTTAATTCTAGTTCAGACGATAACTACATTCATATAGATTGAAAACAAAAATTTGTTTTTCTGTCTCAGATGACTAAAACCGCCACAGCCTGTGCGCCCGATTGAACGACCGTCTCACGCCACAACCTGCATAACAGCGCATAACTTGTATAGATTTCAATCAAGTATTTCATACAAGTTTGTGTTGTTAGTTGAAAAGTGTTTTATTATGCATAAAAAAACCCTGGTACTGTAGGTTTGATAGTTTTCGCAAAATTGATTCCTAAAAATTACTGAAAAAACAAACTTCTAGACGATAATACCCCTTTAAATGGAACGTCAAACTTTTTATTTCGTAGTTCGATAAAGAATCAAATTCCGAATAAAAAAGTATTGGGGTTTATCATACCCAGAGTTTATACTTTTGAAGACATAAATGAATAAATTTAAAGTTGTGGTATAATAAACGACACCTTCAAAGTACGTCATTCGTTACAAAGTCGACTTGAAAAATGTAACAACAAATGTATATTGGTAACTAGCTGTAGAAAATAAACTTTGGAAGAGTCGTTTATTATACTTCAACCTAAGCTATTTAAACTTTATTTATCCATACCTTCGTAAATATTAACTGTAGGTCTGATAAACCCCAATACTTTGTTATTCAGAATTCAATTCTTTACTGAATTGTGAAATAAAAATGTTGGTAGTCTGTTTAAAAAATCGATGGTGACCCTGATATCTCCATTAAAAACAATGTTGGTGTTGAAACAATTCATAGATCCTATGTCCGCCTCGAAACGATGCAACTTTTATATACTTTTTTACAAAAATTTGTTTAAAAGTTATTTAGGATGGTAGAGTTAGCCGTCTCACCCTGTATTGTGGCGTGTTATGTTGCGCTACCTTTCATTACGGTATTTTATGTCTCCAGGTCCCTTGATTAATTCGGATAATCGAGGTTCTACCGTATTAATAACATCATTTGATCCGAGCGTAGCCCTCTTTCCATTTGCCAGCGGTAATCTCGAGAAGTCATTTCGCAGAAGGAGTTGCCACCACGTTACTGTCGTCGTCGTTGCGAATGGGATAACAGGTATCTCCCCGTTTGCGTCTCTGTCGGCCGAATGAAATCGCCATTGCCAATTAATTTCAGGCTCTTGGGATTAATATCGGTGCCCCGTCAGCAATCCTCGACCTCCTTTCTTTGGCTCAGCCTTCGAACGAGTTACCAGTATTCGCAGAATTTTCCTCTATGTACTCTCCGCCCTGAGCGGTCACGAGATAGAGAGAAACGGACGGATATCATCCGTTCGAAGTCTCATCGGGTTCTAGCGAGCGTCGTTGAACGTCGAACCGTTCGAAAACTTTGAAAGGTCTCCGAGGCTTGGACAGATGTGAGAGGGTTGGGCTGGGAACACGCTATCGACTCTTCATTCCACGGCGTTTTGGCAGAAATGGTAAAAAGCATTGTTTTCTAGTCGACAAGGGTTTACAGAGTGATAATACCCAAACTATCGTCGATATAAGAAAACCTTTCGGTTAAAAGTTAGAGAAGATTCGAAGGGAAACTCGACCGAAGCTACTATTTTTTGTTTTGGTACAGATGCCAGGGCTGTGTCACCTTAATCGCTATTTTTTTAATAGCTTAAATGCCTGGTTTAACTTTAACACATTCGCGACCGACAGATATTTTACGTTTCTAATGCCGAGTACTGACGAAAGTAATAAAATTCTGAAGCTGGGCATCGAAAATTTGTATCGTCAGGGCGAAGATAAAAATTAAAAAATATGTTTTGAAATATAAATGTTGTAAATATGTAGTGTATAAAATAAAAATATTTTCATAATTTTGTCACAACCAGGAACAGAATTTGAAGTGACGTGAATTCACGTCAGTGATCGCGAATGTGTTAACCGCTTGCGCTGGCAAAAAATTCACCGACGCGTGTACCAGAACGGTCCAGTGTAACTCGCTGGGAGATTTTCTAACTAATTTATTTTCGACTAATTTATTTGGAATAGTTTGTTAAGGGAATATAGAGCATCGATTGATTTTAAAATTATACAAATATAATGCATGTCGTTTTTGTTTCTGTGACAATCGCACGACGACGTACATATCACGTCGCTGGCGATTCTGCGATAAAAGCATCACGACGTGCGTGACACGTCTTTCCAGCGCAAGTGGTTAATAACAAAACACTGAAAAAAGAATGGGAGAAACTTTTGGTGCCTGAAGTAATAGCAAAACAAAAACTGGAAACTAGAATTAAGTGGAAATGATTTAGACGAACTTACTGTGCAGTGTTACACAGAATACCCGGATGCATTGTGATAAGCCTAGTGAAATAGAATAGTATAAATGTGAAAGTATAATAATCGAGCACACTAGACGAAGCTATTATGCCAAATGTTTTAAATAATGGCCAAGATGGAAACAGTGACGAAGATGTCAACCTTGTTACAAGGCATTTACAGTTTTCGATGAAAGGTTTAAATGATTTCAGCCTCAAAAGGAAAAAATTTGGCAAATGTTGGATGTATTCTTTTAATTTTGTTATAAAAGAGAATTGAAGACTGCAGATAAGAAACTGCCATGTTTCATCGGCATTCCAACTAATTTCTTCGCGGGTCAAATGTCCCACTTACATAATGATATTCCAGGGTGTCATTTGAACTCTGAAGAAACTAGCTGCAATGCTGATGGAACATTGCAATATCTAACTGAAAGGACCGTGAAAGTCTCAAATATCTTATCGAACACTATTGTTCCCTTTTTATTTCGTACTCCATACCTGAAGTTATCTACACACAAATTGTACTCATTTTATTAATTTTATTTGAAGTATTAATACGTTCCGTGCCAAGTTGTTTTTGCCCGACTTGTCGTGCAAGTTATTTGATGTTTCCACTAAAAATTTATATATTATCACTAGACTGCGAATCTTTATGCAAAATAAAATCATCGTGAACGTGCCCACAAAAATTGAATCTAAATAGGAATTTATTTCATTCTGCAAATATTATAACATGAACTTTACTTTCAATCTTTTTTATATTCTTGCATATCGCTTGCATTTTGTAGTTTCTTGCACATTCAAATTTCCTATAAATGCATAAAGATCCACAGTCTAATTATCACACAATATATCATTACATCATCAATAAGTAATTTGCTTGTTTTTGTTTGTTCTCTACTGCATTTTTAATGCCTCATTCTTTTAGTGGAAATATATTTTACAGAATTAAATTTGTCATAAAATATGTTTTCAGCCTTTTCGGTCGAGATGTGACTCTCGATCGGCATGGGCGTTTCGCACGGTAGGTCGAGTGGCGAGTGAGAGGCGACAGTTGGTTTTTATGTTAGATTTCGTTACCTCCAATCGATACATTTGCAATTTCGAAAAATTTTAGCAAACCAGTTGAAAGAAGATTTTCGCCAGCCGTGTGATCGAGTTTTAAGATCGAACTCGAATTCTTCCGAAATTCGGCTAAATTGAAAGCTCGATGTGATTCTTACTGGAACAAAGAAACATTACAAAGTTTGTTCTAGTCGAAACAAACCAGGTGGAAGACACGAAACAATTTATTACTGTGATACATGTCCAGATAAGATAAGAATGCATCTTGGCCAATGTTTCATAAATTATTATAACAAAGTAAAATACAGAATTTAATTTAGCAAAGTTAAATTCTTAAAGGTGTAAACATAGATAAACTATCAAAATATAACGTTTTTGTAAGATAAATTGTATATAAGATAATTTTGTTGCACCTGTAAGACATTTGACATATTTGTAAAAATCGCCTCGACCTGCTACCTCGCGCAGCCGAAAAAGTCGTTGACCGCAAAGGGTTAAATAGACATGGCTGCGTGTACCATTTACTTTGCACGTAGTTTGAAGGTCACGTTGAACGCTCATAAATAGCACATGTTCGTAATCATAATTACAATTACGATCTTATTTTCAGGTGTTTTCAGACATAGAAATTTTGTACCTCAAAACCAACTTCAGATTCGTGTTCCTCATTCAAAAAAATCTTAGAAAACAATGCTTTCGTCACAATGAAAAAATTTTTAAAAGTCACCCTATTGACGTGAATTATTTCAACTGAAAATTTTTCATTTTCGATTTTGACGAAAGCATGGTTTTCTATATTTTGGGGGGTGAGGAACACGAATCTGAAGTTGGTTTTTAGGTACAAAATGTCTATGTCTGAAAACACCTGAAAATACGATCGTAATCGGAGAAAAATTTGCGATTACGATCGTAGTCATGGAACAATTTGTGATTAAGGTTGTAATTGTAATCGTAATCACAACTCTGAAACATTTGATTACAATCGTAATCGTAATTATGATTTAAACGATTTCAGGCTCAAAAGGAAAAAATTTGCTAAATGTAGGATATATACCTTTAATTTTGTTATAAAAGAGAATTGAACAATGTTGATCGATACTAACAGAGACTTCTAGATGTAAGCCGTGTCCTTCAGATAAGGTTCTGTCCAACACTGATTGACTGCCATACTTATAAGTGAAACACGTGGTACGGAACGTGTTAACTAAAATTGAGTCTCAAACCACTCGTTGTTTCATTACATGGAAAATTCTGTTATCTAAACACATTTGCCCCGGGTTAGGTCACGTAACGAAGGTTCGACCGTACTCGAAATGTAACCATAGTATGTTCCCAGCCCTGGAGCCGCGATTAAAGTCGAAGAATCGGGGAGACAGAGCCACGTGGTAGGACCGAGCGAGCTTTCCGAAGGGATGTGTAAGGATGCTACTGACCTGCTATACTATAGAGGGAGACCGAGCTGTCTCTAGAGAAGCGAGCCGAGCCCCCGAGGCTTCCAAGGGGACTCTTACTGCACTGGTAGCTGCGAAGCGGCTTGGCCGGCGGCACCCCGCCACCACCTATCCAACCATCCGGAAAAACCAAACAAAAACCAATGTACCCAGCTGTTCCAGCGCACGTCGCGTTTCTCCCCGAATTAGTTGCTTGCTAATTCGCTTGGTAAAAGTGCACCAACAGAAGCGAGCGGCTCTCGAGGTACGCGACAGGACGTATTTCTACAGACGTGGCCAGATTAACACGTTCATTGTATAGGGATCTTGCTTTCGATGGAATTGTTCTGAACTTCTGCTGTAAGAATTACCTAATAGCCTTAAGACTCCTCGACGTATTGTCTATGTTCTTTGTACGAGATTGTCAATGTTTCTTGGTCGTAGGGGCTCTGACAAGGTACGTTTACAAAGTCTAAAATTCAGGAAATTTTGAAACATATAGGCCGCATGGGGTGTCACACAAAATATAAACCTATTTTTCATGACATGTGGCAGATTACAAGAGTAAGATCATCCTCTTTTGTTGAAAAGAAAATTAAGGTACCCTGTACTAGGAGAATCTGGCTAAAATTTTGTGCAATAGTGTTTTTAATTTTATCGATGATTGTATTCATTTTATCGCATCGGTAGTAAAAAGAAAATTGTAAAGGTGAATCAATATATGCGTGGATTCTTCCAGTATAGGGTACCGTGACTTTAATCGAAGGGGTTAATTTGGCTGCGTTAGTAGTCCTTCTTGGAGCATACCTGCGACAAATGGGCAGTTTATGTCGGTCAACGTTTCATAGCGAACGAAATTTCTCTGTCAACGACTTCGCGGCTATATGCACTCTTACGTTGCGTCATAGCAAAGACGTGAATCACGGATTGTCGCCGATCATCGAACTCGACTCTCCGTGATCGCCGATCGAACGGATGGTGCGCAAAGAGGAAAGTCAAGCGCCCCGATGATGCATGGGAAGGACAAATGCTTGCATTCGACTGGGTGTTAAAAGCTTGGATCGATTAATTGTGTAAAGCGTTCAAACGAGTACGGCTGCGTCGCCCTGCCCAACTCGTTGTCCGCGTTGGCATTTGCCAGCGTTAGGACAGAGACAGTGGCTCGCGCTCTACATGGTCGGTAGCTTTGTTTTTTCATTGTTATTCGTGCAAATCGAAAATTTTCTCTTGTATTTCGTATTTTGTATATTTCCTTTTTCCTAAATTTAACCCTTTGCACTCGAGGCCTTTTTTCTGCTATCTATCAGTAACTCGAGATGCTTTCTTAGCATTCTATTGTCACGAATCCTAAGCTTAGATTAACTTCGAAATTGAGATCCTTAATTTGAGATTTGAGTATCAGGTCACCTTTGCTTTGGACACTTCGAGTTCCAAAGAAATTAAACCTAAAGAAAACCCAGTGGTGACTGAGAGTCACCTCTCGAGTACAAAGGGTTAAATGTATATAAATATCGAAGATTACAACTTGAGATTTATGACATGTACATTACGAATCCTTGAACGTAAAGAGAGATCCCAATATATGATGTGTTAAAGCAATGCCTTTGGAAAGCTAATGTAACGAAATTCCGAAAAAAAGAGCATCAGCTGTACATTTTTAAATCCAATTTCACGAATATTGGATGAATATTAATTAACATTAATTAATTAATTCAGTAATGAACATTAAATCCACGCTATATTAATAATGAAATATTACCAGGCCTTGTCCTCTCTTATATTTCTTTAAATTTGTACGTGCACATATATGTATTATAGGTTCGGATGACGCTGTTCGCGATCTTTGCATCGTTACTCGTTCGATCGAAGGAAAATAACGATCGTTACGGCAAGCTTGGGTTAATCGAGGAGAAGCGTTTGTGTAGCAAGTGCATCGATTATGGTCAGGACGATCGGGATTGCGACACTGTTTCAGTAATAGATAGCGTGCGAGATAGCGAGTAAAGGGGCATCGTGATACTGGATTTTACTACGGTTCTGCGATCACCTCAACAATAACGTATACAGACGATACTCGCAACAGTATTTCCCTAATGGATCTATCGATATTTAAACAAATTTCTGCACGACGATACAGTTTTTAATGCTGGAGGTACTGGCGCATACGTTTGGACACAGACGTTTAACAATTTAGAGGATATTCTGGGCTAAAGTTTCCGAAGGTGAATCTGCCTTATTATGCAGAGTGTTAATTAATATACGAGTGCATTTTTGAGGATCAAGTCTTCACATAATTACAAATCGAAAAATCCTGTATCATTCTGTGATCTGAGGCTTCGTTATCGAGATATAAACATTTGAAATTTATAGGTACTCACACAGGAGGAATATACATCGGTTGCATACTCACTACTGAAAAATAACTTGGGAGCCTATAATAAAGTTTAGGCAAGGAAGTACGAGGTCATTGACCTCGTAAACTTCAATTGCGTATATCTCGATAACGAAGCCTCAGATTGTAAAATGGTAAATGACTTTTCGATTTGTAATAATGCAAAGACTTGATCTTAAAAAAGTGCCCACATATTAATTAATACCCTGAACAGGGAATCTTTAAAACAGTGATAGTATAGTGTCATCAACGAAGTGTACCTTTAGAGGCTGCTTATTTTTTAAAATCATGCTTTAAACTCTGCTCCATTAATACAAAGATGAAGTTTTACATACATTTAATAGTGGCGAAGACGTCTCCTCTTGAGGAGAATATCAAACTTTCAACGTGTAGACCAAACCGAACTCTTGACGAATAAATATTGTACATACATTAAACTTTCATTAAAAAGAAAAGTAATTTGAAAAAGTCATGAGATAGAATTCGAATTACAAATTGTCGCATATAATACAGCAGAAAAATACCTTTTGAAACTTCAACCGTAAATATCTCATCAACTATAACTGTCTGCAACCAAAACTAAACAGGGTGAACCAAGTAAGTGTAATAAGTTATTGTTACACTTTACCATTACCAATGAAGTTAGGAAAATGTTAAAGGAAGATGATGAATAGATCAAAAAGTGTAAGAATGTCTGTGCATTCGATAATTGTATTACTTATATGTGTGTATATATATATGCAGTTCCATTGAAAAGAATATATATATATATATACATGTGTGTGTGTATATATTACGTATATATTACATATTGATATTATATCAACAATTGAATCCTTTCGTCTTTCTGCAAACTAATAATCTGTGTACCCCTTTAGTCTATCACCTTTTTACGTAGAATGGTGAAAGGATTCAATCTTTGCAATTATCGAATGCACATGCATCATTACTCTTATAAAAAAAATGTGGCCTTAGAAATATAGTACTCATTAAACTCTTCATCTTTTTCTTTTGACATTTTTCTCTAACAGCACTAGTAATGGAGTTATGCATCACACTTAATTACCCTGTGTATCACCTGTAGCCAACACTATATCGTTATTTTTAATACTTCAAGCTCTATCACTGTGCAAAGGCTTATTTGAATATCAAATTCCATCGAGAAAGTGCCCTCGTCATCTCAGGGTTTATGAATGAGTCGTAGCGACTCTGGTCGACGGATGCGTTTCGGCGTTCGAATCTACGGGAGACAGCATGGACGAGCATGGGCAAGCAGGGGTATGAGTTACGTACAAGGCATGGTAAGCAACGAATTATTCGTTACACTCCAAATGGACGGAGTATCACGGGTCGTTGGAGTCATCCAACCGATTTTCGAACCCGTACCGTCTCGCGTAAACTACGCTCGCGCGCATTTCGTATCAGCAATCGTTCAACTTTTGCGAAGTCTCGTGTACCTGGAGTGGTGAGAGGTTTGGGTTGCGTCGGCGTCGCGGTTGGTCCACCGACCACGGACGACGCTGCTGGGCTGTACGCCCTCATTAGCTGGCCCCCTCGTGGCAGGGTGCTGCTGCCCCCGACATAGTAGCCACTGCTTCCGGAAGTAGAATTTTTCGCCGTCTGAAACAGAAAGGATACCAGAGGTTAGGCTAAACAATATCTTTTAAAGGGGAAATCCGCATTAGGAATACAAATATTAACACATTCGCGACCGCTGACGTGAATTCACGTCACTTCAAATTCTATTCTTGATTATGAAAAAATTATGAAACATTGTAAACCCTCTTTTTGTCATTTTCATCTTCGTCCTAAAAAAATAACAAATATTAATACATTTGCGACCGCTGACGTGAATTTACATCACTTGAAATTCTATTCCTGGTTATGAAAAAATTATGAAACATCGTAAACCCTTTTTTTGTCATTTTTATCTTCGCCCTAACAATACAAATTTGCGATATCCATCTTCAGAATTTTATTATTTTCGTCAATACTCGGTATTATTAGAAAAAGCATCTACCGCTGTCTACGTACTGTAATATTACAGCAAAGTCATATTCTCGATCATTGCTTAATAAACATTGTTAATAATTAATGTAACTATTGTCAGAAATTAATTATTAGTTATTTCAGCTAACAGATATAACGATATAAAAAAATTTCTCATGATTACTGTGTTCGACGAATACTTATTCTGAACCGTGATTCTTATTAATATTTAATCGAAGACTGAATGTTACTATATGCATTGTAAATATTCAATTAATTCGGAAGATGTACATATTTAATGCATTTTAAAGTTTCAGATTATTATACCAATGTTTTTCGAGAAAGTAATATTTCCGAACATGAAATGTTGAGAATAAAATATAAATAAGTAATCGTGAGGTATTTTTCTATATTTTAATATCTACTGATTGGAACAATTAAAACTTAATATCTCCGTCATAAATAAACATTTGTGACACATTGTATAAAGTTTTCCACAAGAAGATGTCTACAGATAGTGCAGAGTGTTTATTGTTTATTTTAACTGAAATTTCACATATATTAATTTGACAGATAATTGTTACAATGTTGTCGCTTTCACAAAAACAACGTATTGAAACCGATAAAGCTTATTATGCAACCAATCCTCAGTTTTCACGTACAACCAATTTCAGCGTGAAGCTCATTTTAGATTAGATGAATGTGACAATAAACAAACTTGTCGCATTCGAGGAGAAGAAAGTTCTCAAATTATGGTTGGCTGGTTCGCTGTTATGGCGAATGCACGCCGCTATAATGTGATTATTACCGATCTTTATGCCTTCAACTTATTGAAATTTACGTTTCTGATGTGTATTTTCAATAAGATGAAGCAACAGACCGTCAACACGAGCGCGATAATGTCGTTACGTATAGAGTCACAGACTAATAAATTGTTTTTTCTCCAGGAAACAAAGTATGTAACGATTTCTATCACTTTTTTAATACTAGGTTTACGAAGTACGGTTATTTTTACCAATTTCACAAGGTTTTACAGAATTGTTTACACTTTTCACAAAACACTTATGCTGTATTTTAATCATAAAAAGGGACAAGCATATATCCAAATTCATTTTAGTTCAAGCCTTCTAATTAATTTTAGAGAATCGACTTCACTTATCAAATTATTGCTTCAGTAATAGAGATCAGATAAGAAATCTCCGTAAGCCTAGTGTTAAACTCCTTAACGAGATAGTACGAGAACGGATAATATCGAAAAATGGCCATTTTGATAACTAATGGAAAACAAAATTTCTCCGCAATATACGTTTTTATGTTATAAGGAACCAGTAAACAATACGTACTTAATTCGCACGTAACGGGAAAGTTATACTAAACACGCGTAAACAGTGAAATTATATAACGAGCACGACACACTTAATTAATGTGTATCATCCTTGTATTCGTCGGATGAAAGTCTGTTTCCGCGTTAATTATTTAGAAAATTACGCGGAAATTCGTGAAAGATCGTGTGTCTAATAAAATCGAGTAGTTTTGCTAATTTCTCACGAAACTTTCCACGTTCTACACGCAATTGCATTATTTTTTCTAACACATTCACTGGATCACTGTAAACACTATACAGTAATGTCTCCATGTCTGCATAAATTTGTCTACGATAAATGCACAGAAACCAGGCCCACCACTGAGGGTATATCTCTTGAGGGGTCCAGGAGATCGATCGCCGAGCAGTGTAAACATAATCTGGGATCGGATTACTCGATGAGACAATTTAATGCAATGGTGAAATTTTTTTATTATTAACTTTTTTGTTATAAAACGTTTACCATCATATTCTTGGCATTTTTTAATTAAAATGAGACCAAACGCGACATAATTCTCAATATATTTACTTGTAACAACTTACTATGCATCATATATCGTAGAACAGTAACTAAAAAAAGATGCATGGCAAATATCATCCAAATTATATCGTGTTCGATCTCATTTTAATTAGAAAAATGCCATGGATATGATGGTAAAAGTTTTACAAGAAAAAAGTTAATAATAAACAAGTTTTATCGTTGCGTTAAATTGTCTCACCGACATACCCTGGTGTTTTCGCTCCGTCGTCTTCTTTATTCGTTGTCTTTTTCCATGTTCGAAGCTCGTCGACAAACATCAGAAAACATACGAACTCTACGATAACTGCACAAGGTCAGTCCCGAGCTTGTCCAGTTATGGTAAATTTTACTCAATTACAACGGAACGTGCAGTATGTCGAAGATAAAAATGTTTGCTCTAATTATTTAAAGCAATACGTATTTACAGTTATTCTATAATAACTATGTTGCGCTACAGGTAAGCCTTATCTATAATTGAAGCAATTAAATAGAAATGCGTTTGCATGAATCCAAATGAGCGAGAAAGCAATGAGCAAGTCGGAGTCTGCATGGCAATCAACACGATATAGATCGGAGCCTCGTGTTTCTATTTTATCTTCACGTCTCGTCGAATTTTTGTGGACAACCAGTCCCTGGTAAACCGAGTCTACAGATTTAACGGAGATTTTACGATTCATAAACCAGATGGTCTCGCTTGTATGCAAGGCTCGTCCGCAAGAATACGAAATAACATAAAGTAATTGCGCATCTCTCGTAATATCTGCTTTCGCAAACTTTGTTTTTTTTTCTTAGTTTCTGACCTATGGGGGAAGAAAGTATTGCGTTAAGATGCTATGGTCATATTTGGACCTAAAGAGACGTATTTTTTTCAAATGTGTGTACAATATATGTGTGTTCTTACATGTGTATATATTTGTTACTATAATTGATTTTCAGTACAAATTATAACCATTTCGTATATTTTTATAAAAATGGGTATATAGATTAACTTCCATAAATTTTCTTGTTCCCCTTTATTTACTTCATCCGTGCTTTTTCCATTCACATATGAAATTATATCTTTATATAGAATGAAATTAATTATTAATTTTTTGCATTCTACATAACTGCTTAATAAAAACCTGCAATTTTTTTTTTTTATAACGAAAGCAACAGAATGTTACCATCAATTATAAATTCAACGCGACGTTTCGGTCATGCAATTAGTGGCTCTATTCAACTTTCATAAATTGCATTCTGCGCAAAAATTAAAAATGTTTAGTTTAAAGTGAATATTTGGGAAGGAAGAAAAAAAAACTAAACAGTTATAAGGCATATGAAACCTGATCTACAGTACTGTGCGAAAGTCTTGTGAAATTACACATAAATAAATCTATGTTAACGAAATAAAGATGATGTATATTTATTATTGTGTTTTTATATATACTAATATACTATACATACATATAATAGTATTGTAACAAATTATTTAAAAGATTTAGAGGAGTCTCGATTTAAATATTACTGAACATGTCTGCGATTATTTAGACAGAGCAAGAAAAAACGGGAGCCAAAAAATATACATGAACTGTATAAGGTAAATTAAGATAACAATCAAGAATGGTCGACGCTGTCACAAGGGTAAAAGAAGTAGTAAATATTAAATTCTCCTTTAAATTTATAATATTTTCATCTAATTCCGAACAGTACACTGTACAATAATATCGGTAAAATAAAGTATAGAAGCTGAATCATTTGCCGTAGAGCTCTAGCGGTGAAAATGTAAAAGACGTAATGTACTATAAGTGACCTAAGATTTTTGCACAGTACTGTATATGAAAGTACTGTTCGTTTAGGTAATTATTTTCTCTTAATTAAATAATTATGCAACTAATGTGTCGGAAAGTATTATGTCACATTGGTCCCTGTTAATTGTTTTATCGCCCTGCTCGGTTAGATTACAAGGCTCCAGGCGTTTCGAAAGTGGATTCTCGTTGTTAATGACAGTCGTTTTTCCTATTTCGCGCCGATGGAATCGTTCTTTTCGGCACCTTGCATAGCGCTAGTGTTTTGAAGCGCTACGTATTATGTAACACCCGTGTCTCAATTACACAATTTACATTGATCGCGATCATGATAGCGCTTTCGCTCTCTTCAACGATCGAACAATTTTATTCCTACCGAGGATGCGTCGTCAAGATAAGAAAACGGTTGAATTCTAATTACATACTCCAACGCATGCCGACGAAAATTAAGAAACAAAGCGTTTTTATAATGCGAGAAGAATGTGCTTCGCTAATCGTGGTGGAAATTGTCCCATATAAATCACAAACATGTGACGTTAATGACGTGTAGTACAAAGCGTGCAAAACGTTTCTGACAACACATCTAAATCGTGTAATAAGGAGCTACCGAACATAGGAATATATTTTTTATCTAGATTAATCAAAGTATGTAATAAAGATAACCATATATATTATAAATACATGACGTGTCACGTGACTTATCTAGATTGTATAATAACCTTAAGCAACAGGAATATAAACAGAAATCTATTTCTTACCCTAAAAGAACAGAGTAACTATTTAAAATTTCATGTGTCAACCTAATGGCTGTGATATAAATGGTTATAACTACATATACTGCAGATCTTTATGCATTTATAGAAAATTTGAATGTGCAAGGAACTACAAAATGCAAACAATATGTAAGAATATAAAAAATATTGAAAGTAAAGTTCATGTTATAATATTTGCAGAATAAAATAAATTCTCATTTAGGTTCAATTTTTGTAGGGACATTCGCAAAGATTTTATTTTTCATAAAGATTCGCAGTCTAGTTATAACTTTGGCAATTTTTACAACGTATCGTTTAATAAGGAGTTACGGAAAAAAAGAAAAGATATTTCATCTGGATATGTCGAAGTATGTAACAAGAATAACCACATATATTGTACACATACCATGATACAAAATGAACGAAACAACTTATCTAAATTCCATAATAAGAAATTACTAAACAAAGGAAAATACTCTTTTTTAAATTAGCTTACTGGTGTTAAGTCTTTGCTGGTCAATTTACGAAATTAATTACCATGCTCCATATCTTCATCGATTTAGAAATTTACGAAGCTTAGTTGCTTCCGCGCCGCTAGTACATAACGAGGCGGAACACTATTGTGTTAAGAGATAATAACAGTCCACAATAACGTTCAAGAAGGTGGAAATTAAGTGCTTATCTCTCAATTAAAGTAATTCAAGTAGCAGAGAATTTGATTATAGCGTGTTTCGACAATTTCTTTGTTTTAACATGTAAAATCCATCTACTAAATGTTGTCTTTTCTTTTTATTTTTCATCACCATTACTGAAAGTCTTTGAAATAATCGTCGCCTACAAACGGCACGAACGATAGTAATTCTACCATGTCTACATATCTTTCCAGGCTTTTCCTCATACTTTATTAATTATGTATTTTCCCTGTTTATAAATTCCTCACTCTTAAACAGCATGCACTTTGACTAATGCAGATATGGCAGGTATTCATTACAGTATTTTCTTTTTCCGTCTCGATTCTATGAACACATGTATAATACATGGATAAAAAATTCATACTTTTTTTTTATTACATCAAATGATTCTCATAAATTTACTAAAAATTCGTTTAATTTGGCTTGCGTACGAAACGCGGAAAGAAACAAAAACTATAAAATGGCATATGAGTTAATGAAAAGAAATTCCTTATACTTAGAAATACACAATTTATGTTTATACGTAGATATGTGTAGATAAAATTTCTTGATATAAGGTTTTGCTTGTTTACGTAGGCTTTCTAAGATTTTACTTCAAATTGTATGAAAGTGTATTACATTATATCAAAGAGTATATAAATATTTCTTATCAATAAAGATCCTTTGGCTTTGCCTAAGACTGGAAACGTTAATTTTAAATTTTTAAAATCCCATTTGGGTTTATTTTTATGAGTGGAATCATCAATTTAACATGTTCTTTTCTTAATTCTTGACTAAAAAATATTGTCTCGATGAAGTTATCCAACATTCTACCGTTGGAATTTTCCGAAAACAGTGCTAGAAACTCGATTCATAATGCGTACAAAAAAATCTTTTAAGAGTACAATTTTTGGCCAATATTCATAAAAATATTATTTTAATTTAGATGAAATGGACTTATTGTTAGTAAAGCACAATCTTTTACTTCCAGACCACATTTATAAAGGTCTTGTCACATTAACAGTAAAATGGTCTTACTTATATGTTGCTTTCAAGAAACGTCGAGCGCTATTTAGCAAGTTCGAAAATTGACAAACATGTGTTATTACGTTGGTTTCCTCAGCAATACTTGACTGTTTATTTCGACTCCTAATGGTGTAAACGATTAGATCTAATGTCATTTAAGAGAACGCCACTAACATAAATCCCCAATTGATTGTTAAGTGTTATTTTACAGGAGTTCAAAAATAATGGGACGGGTGAGATCTCTCGTAAAGGGTTAATTTAATTAATTAAAATACACACCGTCTAAAAATGTGTTCCCACTACTCATAGTCCATGAGTAGCGTCCTCTATACAACTCGACTCCGAGTGCCCATCCCTTCTCACTTATAGACATCATGCACCCTTGTGCGATAATTAAGGCTGCGATAATCAAGATTCCAGTTCGCAGACCATTCATGGCTCGAATGAATAAATTATTAAGAACCGAGTCCCCCGAGTCGGTCGTCTGACAGTCTTAAGTGGACATCGATTCCAGACTCGCAGTGCGTGACGCATAAATCATAATTGCGGGTGTTCCGTTGAATCGAAGTATCCGGAAACTTGGCGTGCTGGAACGTGGAAACGGAGGGAATTTCAGGTTCGAGTTAAACGACCGCACGGTTCGTCAAGTGGCATCCGAGACAAGGTCCTCCTCCTCCTCCTCCTCCTCCTCCTTCTTTTAATACTCAACCCTTCCATTGGCAATCCAACTGTGCTCGTTCCCAACGGGACGGAACTCGACTCAAGCCGGCACCGGACTTGGTTAGTGTTGTTTACTCGCGCGGACAGTTCGCCGCACTGGCACCGTTTCTCTTTGGAGAATTCGTTTCGATCCGACAGTACGATGACTGTCAATTAAAAATCGAAGGAGATTAATGGCACGCTTGTCCGTGGACAACCGATGAGAGGCAAAGGGCGTCCGAACGCGATATCGAGGAAGATATACGATTCAATTGGTGAGTAAGTTAGGGTTCCGATAAAAGTGATTCGTTCACTGAAAGTTAATGACAGACAATTAAGTCGAGAAAAAAAAATTAAATGAAAGCGTGTTTTTTATCTAAACAGTAGATCATGTGTATTATTGTTTTTATTTTATATATTTTTGTATTTGCACACGTTATCATTGATTTACTCATGTTTTCATTTGCCATAAACGCTTAAAAATCCGCAATCTAATGATCGAAAAATGGATTTGTTACTTTTAACATTAAAACAAAAAAAAAACAAAAAAAACGTTGAAGTCTGCCAGTTTGATCGAAGTATTTCAAATTTTATTTTAAAGTTACTCAATCATTAACAATTCTTTTATTGTAATATTTGAGGACAATTATTTTAGTAGAGAATTAATTTGATTGAAAAATAAATTGCTCCTCTTCTTTCTAATTACAATGATATAGTTATATATAGAATAGGTATAGATTGAACTTTGAAGTTTTAGTGTTGATAGTCTTACACTATTCAAAATAAAGTTCACTTCATAAAGTTTACCCTCTTGAGGGACGAATTTTAAATGGATTTTGTTTATCTTTAATCGAATACATACAAATCAAAGCAATCTTCATCCATCAATCGATCTTGACATACAAATATCCCACTTTAATATTTAATATCTTTTAATTCTAAAAGGTATTGCGATCATAAACAACAGTGATTTTGATATAAAAATAAACGTATACATATGCATCAATATCCCTCAAGACGTTAATACTAAGAAATCGCTGTTCGGTTGATGAGCCCTTCACCCTTTTAGCGATTATTGTTTTAACCATTGTGTTTTATACATTTGCAGCGAATAAAGCGTATTTCACAATGCCAATGTTAACCTACTTACGAATAGGATCACATTTCAGAGTAAGCAGACACCTTTCGCGATTGTAGGAAGCTGAGAACAAAGCAGGACGAAGAGCGAAGAAAGTGTGAAGCCAAGGGAAAGTAGAAGGAAGGGATGAACGAATCGAGATGGGGAAAGCGACAATTATCCATCGAGGCAATGGCTTCGTCCCTGTAAGTTTGATTCTCGCCGGTTTAGCGATATTCCCCTGTCGGGGAATCACGACTCAGACCGACCAGGATACCCACAAACAACGCGAAACGCCTATGCACAAGGTTCTGCTCACTCAGAAGGGATACATACAGGTGAGAGATCTAACTGCCACGAACGAACTAAAGAAAGCTTAGAAAGCAGGTTGCTTTGTTGTGCGCAAAATTGGTAAGCGCACACGCGATCGTGAGCGCTCCAGCTGCGCCCGATTCAATGGCGTAATCGAGGGTGTGCAATGATTGTTGAATGCACGGACACCCTTTATTAACGAATTTATAAATTTAGCATAGAAGGTGTAATTAGAATCCGTGAACAATGGAAAGACCCTATAAAATTGTAGCATCTTTTGCGTCACTTATCTCTGAAGTTGAATGATTCCAGTTTTGTAACGAATAAAATACCGAATCAGTGTCAGTTTGTTTCTTGTTTTTTGATAGAGTACCCTTTTTTTACCAGTTTCGAAGCAATTTTTGTGATTATTATGCACCCTAAATACTTGGCATAAACCTTGAAATTTGTTACATTTATTTATATATGTATACACAAGATTTTGTTATATTGTCTTGCTCTGACACGTATAATATTCCAGATTATTTATTTCGGAGCGTTAGTTTCAATAGTTATTCGAGAATAAAAATGATATCAATTCATTTAAAATAATAGCTATTACAAATAATGAATTATTTCATTATTTTCGTATTTTAAATTTATGGCTAGAAATAATCCCCAAAATAATATGCAACAGAAGCAATTTATTTTAACAAATCTTTATAGTAATTTAATTTCAGCACAACTTTGTTTTTAAAACGTTCATCTGTAAGAGATTTTATATGGATTCACCTAGTATTGTTTCAAAAGAAAATAATCATTCTACTGGAGACGATGATAGAAGAATTAAGCCATAAAAGTTTTGGAAAACGTGTCTTACAAGTACTAGTTATTTATTATTTCTATTTCAATAAAAATATGTTCAGGTCTAGTGACCTCGATCACAAGTATATGAATTACCTCATATCATTTTGGAGAACAATTTCACAACTATTTCAAGCAATTATTTCAAATAGTTATAAAATAAAATAACGAGTTATTTGAAATAATATTTTTAATAAGGTTATGACACAAGTGCCAAGGTCTGGGTGATACGAACCAATAATAAACGGTTTAGGTTTATTCATTATGAGTGTGACTACTCCATTGACTGGAGAAAAATATATTAAAAGAAAATTGACAGAATGACAGCACTTTGACCTCATGGTTTCGATTTTTTCATAGATGTTCTTTTGTGGCCCGAAAAGAATAATAATTTTTTTTTTTACGATTTTCGAGATACAGTAGTAACATACATATTTGAAAAACAGAGTTTCCAAAAAAGCGCTTCATATAACCAGTTGTATATAATTTGGTACAAATACTTTAAAAAGCTTAAGCAACAAGAATACCAATGAACAAAATATATTTTTTTACTTAGGAAAAAAGAGAGTCTCCGTAATTCTACATTCTTTTCCTAAAAAATTCTGCCATGATTAGTGTATATGAGTTACCCTATAATTACCACATCAGAAATATATGACAATGTTGTATTCAATGGAATAAATATTGCTGTCAAAATTTGATTCATTGTTTCTCTTTAAAACATAGAATTACCACTTAACACTACTTAGGATTATACGGGGTTTAGAAAGAATTAAATTTCCTCTACCACCATAAAATTTAACAGTCAGGACTCAGATGTGCCGATTACGGCACTGCACCCGGTGATCTAGTTTACAGAAATCTTGTTTTACGATCGTAAATCCCAGCCACACACTTTTCAAACAGGAAACGCAATACATACTTTGTTGGAGACTGTCGACTGACCTCGAAATCGATCAAGTTGGCAATGAGCGTCTACCTACTTTCGATACTTTCTTGCGTTTTTACGAGCAACAATTATGCAAAATGTAGAATTACCAGACTTCGTTGGCGTGTAATGGCCATTGATTAAGGGTTTTGAGGGCGGTTTAAAAGATTCCTGTATATTTAGCGAACGAATGAAAGTGAAAAGAGCATTTTAAACAATGTGTATTGTACACGATCATTTCGTAAGATTCTTCCAATAGGAATCTTTCCTTTACACATGTTATAAAAAAAATATCTTTATAAATATAAATATATTTTTCTTGATATGTTGTCTACGGGGTGCTTCGTTGAAATTGGAATGATTGATTATCTCATGAAGGGATGAAGCTATTTAAAAAATGTTTCCACAAAACTTGTTTCGTTTAAATAGGTAAATTATATGGTGTAAATGACCAATATTCTTATCATAAATGACCATGAAATATCACTAAACGAATTTGTCTAATAAAATGCTATCATATGGATAAAAATATATGAAGTCCCATTTAAAAAAGTTGATTTGTTTATCAAATCTCCCCCACTATTGTACTTACAATAAAATTATTTACATCGTATAAGTTGTCTATTTAATTTAAATAGCTTTTGTATAAAAATTTTTTTGATAGCTTTATTTTCTCATGTGATATTTAACCGTTTTTATTTCCACAAAACACTCTGTTTTATGAAAAAAATTTTGATTCTTATGTGTCGCAAAGGCGACGTAATCTCTTTAGACTATCAATTCCAATTAAATGCAACATAGTTGATTTTGGTTGCGCAAATCGTGGCTACTCCATTTAAGGCGTTGCATCGATTAATCGTACGCGCCTGAAATCGACAAGTAGAGTCTTGGATCATTAGCGAGAATCGGTGTGTTCCCAGTTCCTAAGATGGGAGTTGCCGGTGCCAGAAATGACAGAGTTTACGTTTTGCCTGTGGCTACAGTCCAACGACCTCACTCACCCTCATTCCATATTCTCCTATTCGAGTAAGTACCGTCGAAAATTACTTTTCGTTTCTTTCGTTCCGGCATGTCACGGAAAACGCGATCATAAGTGAACCATCGAACGCACGCACCGTTCTAACTTGCGTAACAGACGCAGGAAGTCCTCATAAAAAAGAAATTTCACTGCTTGGAAAATCAGTCGGTCGTGGCTAACTTGGCGTTTTTTATTCACTTTTTAGAAGCAACATCGCTAACTGCAATTGTACATTTTTTACGAGCTGATATTAATGTTTAGGGGATGAACTGTACTTTTAAAGTTAATTCGATGAAATGTTTCAAAAAGTGATGGAGATGCAAAGAAGAAAAGTATCAGTGCCTATAAATTGAAAGTTTTAGTTAGACCATGTTAATTGACGTTAAAAAAAATAAATCATCAACAATTATTTAAGAAATTGTCAACATTTGTTGGATAATAAAAATAAAATAAACTTCTAAAGTTACTTTTGAACAATTCTTTATAGTGTTCATGATTCTTACTTCTTTTAGAAATTTTAATATTTTATTGCATACTTTGAATTGCTGTTTCAGTTGCTTTATAATTCCTATTCCTCTCAGAAATGTGAATATTAATTACACGTTTTGAAGTGGTTTTTGAAAAATTCATTAGAATGTTTATGATTCCTATTCCTCTCAGAAATTTCAATATTAATTGCACGCTTCGACTTGCCTTTTGAAAAATTTGTTATAATGTCTACAAAACCTATTTCTTTTAGAAGTTTGAATATTTTATTGAACCCTTTAAGTTGCTGTTTGCTCGGTTTTTCCTTAATTTCTTCCTATTTTTAGCATTCTGGTGATGTTACTTGTTAGTGACATTTATAGTAAAATGAGCCAGTTTTGAGGCGACCGATCGAACGTCCAAACACTCCAAACGTGTCCAAGTAACGTTGATTGCTTCTGACAGAAAACGAGCGCGACCGTCTAGTACGGGCGTGGATATCGCCGCACGGGAGGAGCGTCCACCTGGAAATCGGTGGGAAGGTGGTGTTCGCGACGGCGACCGACATTCACGAGAATCGCTGGTACCACGTGTGTCAGAGCTGGGAGAATCAGGACGGTCTGTACGCTCTGTGGGTCAACGGACAGCTCCGGGTTCAAGGCCACTCGGAAGAGGTTCGTGCACTTTCATAAAATAATAGGGATGCAAACGGAGATTTTTGTTCTTATTCACGCTAAAAGTTACTAAGCAAGCCAACTTGACCTACGTACTAGTGATGGAGATTTATCGATAGTTTCTTTTTACAAAAGAGGTGTTCAAAAAATAAAAGTAATTAGATCTAATACTATTTCAAATACGCCACTTATTCTTATTATATTTAACAATGTTACCATTTGAATATTCTTATTCTTTAGTCTCGATTGTCTTTTTAAGATTATTTGTGGCACTGAATGTTCTTTCAGATTCAATAGATCCTGGAGATATACAAAACTACTTTAAATACAATTCACAAATTGTAGACAGATCGTTATTGTCGTTGATCTAAACAAAAAAATTAGCTTAAAGAATTAAATTAATTCATTTAAAGTAGATTTTTCTAATTTTACCAATTACATACCTTACAATATAATAATGTGCCACAATCTTGTAGAGCATTACATTCCTCTAAATATTGCCGTTTTGTAATTAATTGTAATGTTTACTGATTTCGTTCATGTGCCCTATTACGCTACCATAAACTGCCATTTTCGAAATCAAAACAATATCGAAAACTATCGATTATCTCGATAGTACTATTGAATCGATAGTATCGATAGTATTCCACCACAGGGGATGGATTTTCGTCAAGACTACAATAACCCATAAATAGAAATTAACAATTAACTTAACTGTTTCGATAGTTTTACTATAACAAACTTGATTCGTAACTTTGGAGTAATATGGCTTCCAAAGTTTGTACTCGTGTGTACAAAAACTAAGTATGAAGTTTCATAAAACAGTTTGCACTTGAGTTAAACGCAAATATACATTTGTTTGATGTTTCTTTTCTAATACGTAACTAAAGATTAGTAATACTCTATAAAGTATATCATATTTCCAGTTATGTACAAAACTGAGCTGTCAGTAAAAATCATACACTGTGAGTAACCCTGTAAAATTCGAGAATACCCTACTCTCCTTTCTTTCAAAACGTGTATAAACAATTGATTGTAGTTGAATTATTAAGATTCCATTAGTTCGATATATTACTTTCTTAAAAAATTATATTAATAATTAACCATAGTTATAAGTTATACAACTCGTTTATGAAAAACTTCTAATTGCAGAAGAATACGCAAAATGAATCTAAATAAAGTCTCGTTTAAACTCCGTTTTATGGGTGGAACCTCGACAATCTATCAGAAAACAATTGCACGAAGATTACGAGAATCATCCTGATACCATAACATCAGTGCAATACACTTTCATTTAAGAAAATGCAATCATAAATGTCCCTTTTATATCGCGTTTATCTGTGTTGTCAGTGAAAACATATTGCATATCATGACCCAGTCGTGAGATAGATGACAGATAAGAGCATCAGTGATCAACTGACTCATGCCAACAAATGAGAAACTCATCAGGAGGGAGTCATGCTATCGTGAATGTGTCATGCAACATAACGAAACATAAGTGTGCAAGAGAATCATTTTATTTTTTATCACATTTCTTATTGTGTTTTTGGTTATTTCATAAAGTATAAAGTTATATGTTACGTGTTTTTTTAATCCTGAATTTTATTGCTGCTATGAAAAGAACCTGATATTTAAAACTATCTTTATGGCTAATTTAAAACATTTTCGGACTAAAAACAAAGTAATTTTACTTACTGAAATTGATTTGCTCCTTCTTTAAATAAATAGATAACATTTATTTGATAAACTTGGCAATATTTTCAAAGGTTCGGCATTTTCTAATTTGTTGAGATATCGAAAAAAATCCTACGACAAGCCATAACCATGGGTATCTAGTCTAATAAAATGTTTGACTTTTTAGCTTCAAGTATATGCTATGATTACAAAGTTATTAACTGAACACAATTGCTTTTTTTCCAGTGCAAACTTGTGCACGCTGTCGAACAGAGTAACGTTATCGTGCATAATGAAACCAGTTTCTTGTTTGCTTAAATGTTCAATAAAACATACTGAACATTTTTAAATAATTGATCGTATAGATTGTTTATAAAAAGTGTTTGAAAATATATTATCGGCCATTAATTTCACTACACCACTATATTTGTGATTTTTACGAGAAGGGACGCAAGTAAAAAGTTTTTGGGTGATACATTCAATTTAAATTCAATTCAATTCAATTCAATTTAAATTTAATGTAAATTCATTGACAGGGTTTTCAAACAATTGGATAGATGATTTTCAGTAGAGCCAAGAGTGATCGTTATGAGGAAATTTTCAGATAATAGACAATCACTTTTTTTATATCTTATTTTAATTCACTCAAATCGAAACTAACAAACTTGACGATTTGTTTCAAATATTTAAGGATCCCATATTTTTATCGTTGCTAAATCATATAAATTTTGTAACACGAATAACTAAGTAGAGATACATGCTCTTTTTCCTTCAAACCTGTAACATCGTCTACACTTGTATTTTTTGCACTCGTTAAGCTTTTTCTGCTGATCTTATTATCAGAGAAATCTACATGTTGCATATAACTTTCAATATCATGATTTCGTTTTTTAATATCTATGATTATAGATTTTTTCCGATACCATACATTTTTGTTAACTTTGTTGCACTTTCACGATGTTCGGGCTTTCTAACTACTTCTTATAGTGCTCCAATAGTTAAAATAACACGTTTTCGTTTAGTTGCCAGGTCTATTGCAAATTTATACCTAGGGAGACATTTCTTCCTAAGTGACGCAGTTTAGATAACAGACATCCTGATAATGGATCGATTGAATATTAGGGTGTTTGGATAATGTGTTTAGATAATTTACCTGCTATTTCTTTCACTAATTACTTCGAAGATGGTTCAAATATTTAAAAAAGATGATGAACCATAAGATATAGGTTTACCCCTATTTTTTATAACTTTCCCATCACTTTAGGAAAAAAATGATACAGTAGTTTTTTGTTCTATGGGTGATCCTACATGAATTTTTCGTTTCCAGGCCGGTCCAAAAATGGCCATTTTTGAGCATTCTCCTTTTGCTTTTATTAAAATATCCGCCTTTACCAGCACATACTCGGGGCACTATAGTTACCAATTTTTCTAAGGTTTCAGCTTCGACCGCCTTCCATTTCTCTTACAGTACATTCCACAGATGATTTTCATTTATATTTTGTTCTTGTCGAGCGCGTCTGTCAAAGGGACCCTACAAGGGATGTTATTGGCTCGTGATATGTTGTAAACCTCGTTATTTGAAAAGTGATGGATATCGTTTATTTTACAACTATGCTGATTTGATATGAATGAATGTAGACATCCCTTACAATACTAGTACGACTCATTTATATACGGCATCCATTAACACTAGCTTTACCACAAATGTAAAAACAGTTTCTGTAAAACTTTGTGAAATTTGTAATGAGTAGACTGTGTATCTTTATGCATTCATAGGAATTTTGAATGTGCAAGAACCTACAAAATGCAAACAATATTCAAAAATATAGAAAAGATTGAAAGTAAAGTTCATGTTATATTATTTGCAGAATAAAATGAATTCCTACATAGAATAAATTTTTTTAGGCACGTTCGCGAAGATTTTATTTTGCATAAAGATCCGCAATCTAGTAATGAGCAGAAGTAGTGTTAATTACGTTTGTTATTCTTTGAAAAAGTTGCAGGTGTGGTGTTGTATTGAAATAAATGGTAGTGTACGTCTCTTTTTTGAACCGTTACAGTGTTTTTATTATATATATATTTTTTTTTTATTTAATAAGCTTACCGTCGCATTAACATCATGGGTTATTAGAGACTTACAGAAACAGTACAGGGTTATTACGTTTTGTTAAAGAACTCAATAGTCTTGCAGAATTCTACTAAGGTGTCCTGGTATTTGAAAGAATAGTTGACTTCACTGATACTATTATGGATGTTTAACTTCCTCCTGATTTCGTTGTATTTGGAGCAGTCAAGGATGATATGATTAATAGTGATTTGAATGTTACATTCGTCACAATTCAATGATTGGCTTCTGTTGAGTAGGCGTGAGTGAGTAAACTTGCTGTGTTCACTTTTGATTCGTGTTATTGCCATTTGCTGCCTTCGGTTGAATTTTAGATTCGTTTGTAAATCAAAAAAACTTCCAATAGCTTTATGAACTGTGCTAGCTGTATATATTCTTGTTACAGTGTTGTTCCCCACGGTGAAGTTTCGATTGACCCTCCCCTGATCGTTTTCAGACGGTAGGCCACGTGATACCCAGCGGAGGCGACATAGTAGTGGGCCAAGAATACACAGACTTCGACAAAGGCCTGGAGGACGGCATCGAGGGGGCGGTTTTGGGCTTCAATCTCCTCCTAGCCTCGGCCTTCGATCACCATACGAAGGGCTCTGAAAAAGAACACTTCCGGAACGTGATTCCCCTACCCTCTGTTTCCAATCGCGCCTTGGCCCCCCTTTCCGCTAGAATACCAACCAAAGTGATGCAACGCAACGGCGACTACGGAATGCGCACGATCTACGCTGTTTTCCCGATCTACGGTCGACGAGTTCGGCGCTATACGGTCGACGACGCGTCCTTGCACTCGAGAACTATCGCCAAAGCGATCGCTCGAGAAACAATCGATCCTCGGCCACCGACTAGAAGGATCGCAAGGTCTAAGCTGGGAAACCCGCCCCTCGGGCTGCAATTAGTGAAATTGTCATACGTCCGCTGCGAAATCGGCAGAGGAAGCCCCTTCCTCGGCGGTCCTTTGATGTTGATTTCGTGGACCAGAACTCCTGTGCGCGTGTTCGGCGGAGCCATTCTGAAGAACGTCAACAGCGACTGCGGGAATTTCTGAGAAACCTGAGAGGCCCGAAGCGTTTCAAGGCTTCGCGAATCGCCGAGGAATGGCGAAACGTTCGCTCGACTGTGATCGAAATTGCTCCGGATTGGAGCTGGAAGTCGGTTCCAAATGTGGGAAAGGCGTTTTGATATTGGCGCTGCTAGTCTACTGGATCGTGTGGCGCGTTATAGTCGTTTCCGACTATTTTGGCTAACTAGACCCACTTTCCCGTCGTTTGGGGCCGCTCTAGTTTCTTGTAACTTTCATGATGTTGTAGTGTACTTTCTGAGATAGAAATAGACCCGTTTGGATTGATAGGAGTGTTACAAGATTTATCGAAGAGTAACTTAGAGGAAATGCTGTTTCTAGGGAGGAGAACAGTCAAGAACTCTTTTAGATTAAATTAACCCTTTGCGGTCGTACTAAATGTAGACATGGGTGTCGTGCTGGTCGGAATTAATTTTCGAAGAACGAGCAGTGATACATAGTATGCATGATTATGAAGGACAAACAAGATTTATTCATTCTTTCATGAACTTTAGATGTATGTTTACATAATAATGTGTTTTAATGTAATGTTTTTATGTAAAAATTATATTTTATGGATTCCCATTTTGGAGTATCGTTTTTGAAATATTTTAAGAAGCGAGAATGCATAAATATATTTAAACACAATTCGAAGTATCATCGACTATTTGGTATTTATTGGAATCTGTTACAGAAAAAGTAACAATATTCAATATTTTTGTCTTTGAAAAATGTAATATGTAGATACATATTTCACCCAATGATTCATATCGTCTTGTATAGCTGATAATTACTAACATTCTTATCACGTATTTTAGATCACTTTCTACTAATTTATTATTACACTAATATCTTAGAATCTATTACTATTGTCTAATGGCTTAAATCTTTTTAATCTACAAAATACAATATAAGATTAGTATGGTTCTTTGCTGTGGTGGCTGAGAGTAGACATACGACCGGAACGGTAAACAAATCTTTGGTGGTTAAGAGTGACATACAACCACAAAGGGTTAAAGGATGACTGTATATCTTGTATGATAAATCAATTACTGTTTGGCAGTGCCTGTGATGGTTGAATCTATATTGATTTTTAACATTAATACTACCGATGTCGAAGCATATTTATCATGTATCTTTGTAATTAGAGAAAGGAAGAATAAATTAATTTATAAATAAAATTTATATATACGTACATATATATATATATATATATTTATTTATTTATATATGATAGGATATAATATTATATTTGTTTAATTTTTATCGATCTTTTCATTACCAATAAAATGTACCTGCATTAGCTGTTGTTAATACTTTATAATTTACTTGCGAAAAAGGTCGTTCGGTAGACTATTATACACTTTCTTTCGTTTAAATAAGAGTCGAAAGATCAGTGGTAGGGACGTATCAGAGTTCGATAGGTCTGATCGGCCAAAGACGATTATAACAAGACAACAGTGCGTATTGTAAAATGCTAATTCGACGAAACTTCGTTTTAATGAAGTCTTACTGTTTTTAGTCCACCAGTGCTATACTGTAATCATCTATTTTATTTGCTCTCATACGATTCCTTAATTAGACTATTACTGGAGGCCTATTTCTTATTCGAATTAGTATTCTAGAAAAAGATCAATCCTATTGAAGAAAATAACTGGTTCAAAAATTGACAAACAATGCAGTATACTTGGCAATTATTATTTTAAAACACATATTTAATATTTGATTGTTAATTGATAATGAAATGTAATTTTGTTGTCTATGTACCAAGAGTGCATGAATCATGAGTGGGTCAATTAACATTACCTAAATAATCTCGAACGTGTTATATTAATTAGTCGAATTGAACACAAACAAGAAATCTGCACGATCTGAAGAAGGACACGAAGAGTTCCTTGGCTCCATCTTAAAATGATAAAGTAAAGGTTCTAAACCCTTGGTATTCAAACATTTGGTCGACTAACTGAAAATCAAATACCTGTTACGAAAAGAAAAGTATCGTAAAGCGAAATCGATACAATTTTTGGTTAAAATGAAATATACAATCTGTTAATATTATCCATAATTCAAGAGATACACAAGTATAAATAAGTGAGTGACTCTGGAATAAAGAATGGTTTTTCTATTAAAATGCAATAGTAGTAACAAAACACGGCATAGTTTTCAGGTTGGACCAACGGATATTTATGCACGATTTCGTTAAAATCAGCGTCTAATAATACGCAATGTTACCTTACAAGAAAGAAGGGGCCCAATTGGACCGCCCCAGAGCGGACCGCAACAATTTTTCATGTTTCATACCGTTCAGAATCTCGACGTCCTTCGTTAGATTAGCTATTGGATAACCGTATTGGTTGCAGTTTACCGACAAAAAGCGACGCCTATTGTTCAATTTCCGCTCGCTGTACGATAAAATCTAGGAAAAAGCGGCTGAACAAACGTGCAACGTTACAAAACCGAGGACACATTGATATCAAGGCGAGAGAAAAAGAACGCGAGTGCCCTTTTACGTTGCGGTTACAGCGCGAACTTAGCTATGCACGATGGAAACAAACGCGGCGCGAAGTTAGCGTAAGGGGTTACGTCGCCGAAGCAAGCTTAAATAGGTTTGTTATGCACTGTTCATTTGTTATACAATCAAGTGTACAATGAATGTTGAGAAATGAATAAATCTATCTTTTGAAAAAAAGAATTCCTAGCTGTTCGAACTCCAGATTTCACCACATTCATTTGTATGATTAAACTATTTAATAAAGAGTTTGTAATTATTTTGATCTTTTTTCGAGCTTGAATTGTTTTCAGCGTTTTACCCTGGGCGCCAATATTTAATACGGATGTGTAATCTAAGTTAATATCTTGATAATAAAAAGTAATATCAGGAATTGAAACTAATTGTATGCTTTTACATTTATGCACTTATCACTCTAGCTTAAGTGAAAACTATTAGTTTTCATTCTGTTAGTGCTCAAATTAATCTCCATTACAATGGATTTGTAATTCAAGTCTCAATTTGACGGCCATTAGAACATATGAAATTTAGTATCCATCATCGTTTATTACCATTCTTCTAACAGGTAATAAATGAACTTAACAATTATTAAGAGTAGGGATTAATTATATGCCTTTACGTTCGATCATGTATGATTGCACAATAATTCGCGTAAAACTATTTATTCGCTATCTTGTTGCTTTAAAGTACCAACTACCAATTTTCGTAGTAATGGAACACAGGGATTGCTTCGACATTTCGCTTTTACAACTATACGTGGTCTTTCGGAATATGTGACTGAGAAAAGATTGAAATTTGTACGATGTCCATAAATGGCAAAAATACTTTAGAAAGACGCGGAATAGATATTACTACATAAAATTTTTGTTCATCCTCTCGAATAATTTCTATCTCAAACGGCTTTAAACTTATTCTGTGATTAATTGCAATCAATCTAAATTTGTACATACTTGATACATTGTATGCATACTATGAGATATCTCGTAGCTGGCAGTCAATGGGTTAACTATATCGATTACTGGCCTTCTTCGAGACGCGAAAAGTTCAAAGGTAAATGTGTAAGAGTTTTATGCAATCAGTTTTATGTAGTTTCAATCAATGATGAAATCGTCCTGTTTTACTGCCTTTATTACCAAAGATATGGTTCCTTCCTTTTACAAATATCCAAGGTGTTCCAGTTGAAGGAGGCTATCTGAATATCTCCCTTGTTTTTTATGGTACGACAATTGTTTATGGCTGACTTCAATCATTTTGGAATATTTGAGAAAAACAACTATTTTTCTAACCTCACTTATTTCGAGTTTCTTCAAGATCATTACCATTTTTCAGGTATACAGTCTGTTCAATAAAAACGTGGATTCAATATTGTAAGGTGCAATTGACTAATTCGAAGTTTCGAGAAAGGAAGAGAGTTGTTTAGTTACGATTAGTCAGATTACGATTACGATCACGATTATGCGGAAGACTTGTAAATTTATGTGTGTAGAATTTTTATAAAAATATACAACTATTATTCAAACGAACAGATTAATAGGATTTGTTAACGTATCCCGGAGGTTACAATATATCTGACATTTGGTATTCAATGAAGGGAAAAATTGTGTTAACCCTTTGCACTCGAGAGGTGACTCTCAGTCACCACTAGGTTTCCTTTCGGTTTCATTTCTTTGGAACACGAAGTGGAAATCAAATGATTGTCATTGAGGCAAAGGTGACCTGATTTTCAAATTTCAAATTAGAGATCTTATTTTCGAAGTCAATCTAAGCTTAGCATTCGTGACAATAGAATGCTAAGAAAGCATCTCGAGTTGCTGACAGATACCAAAAAAAAGGTCTCGAGTGCAAAGGGTTAATATCAACACTAGTACTCTCCTACGCGTTGGCCTAAAGATATTTAGTTTGAATTGTGTCACTGAGGAATACAGTCCATCTCGAGATAAATGTAGCATACGCTAAATGGATTGAAGACGTTTTCTTATGATGTTATTCAAAGGGTTCGAAAGTGGAATAATGTTGTATTTAGCAAAGAGTCATATTTTTGGGTATGGAGCTTTATCAAACGAACTTTACAACTGACGAAAATTCTGTTATTCAACGAAGTGTTAAATATCCATAGAAAGTGAGTGTTTGAAACTCTTTTAATGCTCGTGATTTCGACGTTTTATGCATATTTATAGACACTTTCGATCCAAACAGAAATGATTAAATTGCATAATTGGGTCCTCCTAGCATCGGTGAAACATTGCTTTAAAAATAAAAATAATTAATGGATTCTTCAAGAGGACAACGATCTGAAGCATCGAAACTGGTCTTCGTAGCAAGTGGAAACCCATAAATGGGATGAATGTGTTAAACTGGCCATTCCAGTCTCCAAACGCAAATCCAATCGAAAATGTTCGATCAATAATGATATGTAAATTTCGAGAGCAACAAATTTTAACACTGAAAGCATTAATTCGACGAATTCGAAAAATATGGTCTCTACTTGCGCCATAGAGGAAAAAGTTTTCGGAAAGCATGATCACACGTTGTTAAGCTATAATCGCTAATGGGACAGATTGGACTCATTACCAAACAACTGCATATTCGTTTTCTACACATACTCATGCCGTGTATAAAAATTTTTACAAAAAACTTAGTTTCTTTTTTCAGAAATATCGCGTCCAAGTTCTTGTTCAACACACTGTACACATACGTAGCGAAAGGGTATATGTTTAATTCGTCACTCTAACCCATCCGAGCCAATAGCCACCGAGCTGTAAAGAGTTAATTTGTCCGCGCATCAAATTCATGGAATCGCACATTCAGAGCAGAAACATTTACGTACCATTTTTTCGTTTTTTAACAGACTTCAAGTATTTAGAAAACGAAGTAAAAAAAGAAACTGTTACGTTTCTTGGAGCGATTGTGGAAAAAAAGTAGGCGGTAAAGTGGTTAATGGTCGCGAGCGTTTTCGCCGGTTGACGCGGAAAGCTTGGGAGGAACACAATGCCACGCGCCGTTACGTCGGCGCGCAGACGTCGCGCGGCGTCGCACAACACCACGCGTCGGCGATTCGCGACAAGAGTTTCGCAACGATTCTCACGGATTACGCGCAAACGAGCCATTACGCGGGCTCTGCATCCGCGACGCCCATCTAGGGCGAGTGCGTTTCTTTTCGCTCCACGTGTGTCCGTCTCCAGGGCACATTCTCGTGAAACGATTTCGCCGGCACCGGCGAGATAACGCAAGGTTCCGTGGCATGGATTATGTAGGTTATTTTTTCCCGAGTGAAAATTACGAAACATGGGAAACTGCATTCGCGGTTTACAGGGTCTGAGGAAGTCACATAGTACCCCAACTTGTTTACGTTTTAACGCGTTACGGGCGAACCTTTTTATCCCGATAAAAGCTTATGAAATTCCAGCCCTATAAGCGATCGGTTACGGAGTGCTAGCGAAAGAGGTGCGCTTTTACGTTATTAGTGTATCAAAAATATTAAGGTATTATACACCGGTGGGCAAAATTATAAGACCCCCACTGCTTTCTGTGAAATTCATGAATACCACGTTATTCATCACCAAAAATAACTCCTGCCTGAAAATGTTGGTAATTTTACGAGGGTCAATTCAAATATAAACCGGAATTTTTGTACACAACTTTATTGGTGATAGATACAAATATAAATGGAATGCCTTATTTTTCTACGTACTATTCATCAGCAGAATACATTTTCTGCATCAGATAAGAAGCTTTCCAATTGCGTTGTGTCGTTTTAAAATCAAACTTCCTCTTCCTCTTCAAAGCGATACATAAATTCGTACGTGCGCAATTGACTACTGGGGCAGCTGAATTCTATTTTTTATGATGGGGTTAGAAAGCTTCCTATCTGATGGAGAAAATGTATTTTTGTTAAAGGAACCTACGTAGAAAAAATAAGGCAATCCGTTTGTATTTTTATGTATCCTCAATAAAGTTGTATAAAGAAGAATACAGTTTATATTTGAATGATTTTCGTAAACCACTTTTACATGGTTTACGTGGAAAAATGTGTATTGTTGGGTGTGCAAAGGTATAAGACTCATTTGTATTTGACCCAATTGAGATTTCTTGTACGAGTTCGCTAAATTAAACTAACGAGTAATTTTTATTAATCAAATGAAACAATCTATATGGGACGTTATTGAATAAAAGAGTTTCTTGGCCTACAATTTCTTACCTCTGTAAGAAATGCGATCAATTTTTCAGAAGAGAGGAAATATATTAATGTTGGTGTATATCTCGAGTGCGACATACTGTTTTGAATATTCAAAATAAAATTTCACTCTTTCGCAGGACATATACGAGATTCATTCAAAAAGTTTCAAGATTGTTTAAATAGCGTGGCAACGTTAATTCTGTTCGCGACACGCTTGACAGCGCTAATTAAGGTAAAACCTCGCGAATAACCTTATTTTTTGCAGAGTTAATATCTGTTTTATTTATAGAACTACTGTATTTTTTGTAAAACAGTTTTTTAGCGATCGCCGATTTTCCTCCACGTTGCTCTTAAAAGTCGTGAATTTTGCAGAAAAGATTGAATGACACTGCTTCATCTTGTCTTGGTGTTATTGGACCTTCTTCTCTTTCTTAAACGTAAATCTATATTGAAAAGGAAACGATTTGATACTGTTGTCGAAATAAGAGAAAAGTTGATGCAATAATTTTTGAAAAATTTCGGAAAATGATATTAAAAACTATTTCCAGAAGTAGAAACGACGTTGGGAAAAATGTATATGTAGAAGAGATAAGTACTTTAAAGGGGCTTCAATGGAATAAATTGTATCATTGATTAATCAATTTTTATAAAATCAGTCCTGAAACTTCTTGTACAGATCTCATATGTTCCTGAGATATATGTAAGAGTATTATAGGTAGGAAGTAATATATTTAAAAAAAAAAATATTTTATATGCAATTTGAATGGTATGGAGGGACCCATACGCCGCATTAATTGAGGGGTGTGCTGCACTAAGGAGGCAGTTCTATTTTTTTATGGTTTTGTGGTTAGAACATAATCACAGATTTAAAAAATTCTTTTTGTGTGGTGTAATAACAAGACAGCTCCGAACACTGGAAAAATTGATGATGTCGATTTGACGGAGCAGACCAGGAAGAAGAATTTTGCATTAATTTTACAATTTTTTGTATTCTACATTTTTTGTTTGTATTGCCAAATATTTTAAGAATAAAATAAATATGTATTTGAAAGAAAATTTTGTTCTCTTCAGGTGTTTTTTTAGAACGGGTCGCAATTAATCCTCCTCCTTACCACTCTGAAAAGGAAGACCGGAATTCAAAACAACATAATTTCATAATTAGGTACCTTTGCTATGATACGAAAAAGAAAAAGAAAGAAAATGTCAAAAATATGAATTTTAAAACGTTTTTCACTCCCCAAAAATTTGAAAAAATGGAGCTGCCTCTTTATTGATACACACCCCGTAATTTTTGTTTCTCAATGCCTCTATTTAAGGGAGTTTTCAAGGTTATCGATTTTTTCTCGCTTGTAAGTGCATGTTTTTATCTATTGCATTACATAGCTGAAATTAAAATACGTTCAGATATGTGTGACTTTGAAATGATATTTCATTCAATAAATTAAACTGAAACATAAAGTTGATGTCCTGCAGCTTTGCATTATGCTTGTTACACGAATACTACATTCACGAATAAGTTGTCTCGGTCATTGTCAAGTGGCTTGGTACACCCTGTATATTATTATGAATGTAACACATAGCTAATTATAAATTCCATGTGTATTATACAAGAAACAATTGAACACGATGCAGATACAACATAGCAACTGAGTTTTCCGAACATTATTTTCTGTCATCCAAACTAAGAAGAAAGATGGGTAGGATAGCTAGCGAACCTCTATCACCCGAACTGCTCAGTTATCAGCACTGCTTTGTCCCGGAACTTATCCGGATAGATAAGATTCTACAACAATGCGTTCACACAATAGCTTCAGGGTATCTAAAGTCCTGGTTTTTCTGAACGAGATCGTGATGGAATAGAGACGGAAAAGTTCGTGGACGATCTCACCGATACCAGTGGTAAAAGGGCGTAAAAGGTCTCACACTTCAGTCTGGATGGCAGTTCGCGGGTCTCCGTTCCGTCGACCGGAACTCATTATTGCGTCCAATTGAAAACTGCCCCTTGGCTACAGATAATGCATTAACCTGAAAGGGTTAGAATCGAACCCCCACGTATACGAGTTTTCATTTTTGATATACAACATTGATTGATATACAACATAACATCGTCGATAGTGGAATGGTTTGGGACATACCCCTTTGGGGTAAAGTCGTAGGGAAAAAAAATGGTTGGGTCAAGTATCGGTATTGTCCCTGATCCCTTCGACCCTAAACGAAGACAGAATTCCTCGTGTCTATTTACTCGCACTCACGCAAATCCGTCCGCTTCGTTCCGTCGAAACCAAAATGATTTGGTTTGGACGGAATGGGTTCCACGGAATATCGTCTCGGATTTTACACAAACACTACTATGAGTTGGGTATTCGTGAATCCGTCCACAATCCTTATTTTCGGTTTCCGTCGTCATTTCGTGACGGTTTTGCAGAGAAACCTGCCTCATCGACTCAAATCATTCGTTCCGTCGACCATTTCGTTCGGCTTAAACGAACGGAATGTTCCGTGGCGATCTCGTTCAGAAAAACCAGGGGTTAACCTAGAGCGTTAAACTATCCGTTAAAAATGGCGTGGAATGCGCATAGATATCCTAATAATAGCCTACATCTACAGGCCATCAGAAGGGATTAATTTCCGAACGTCGCCGCAGCGTTTTCCAAGCGATTAAACGCCCAGAGCTGACACGTCTATTAGCACTGGAATGTAGTGCCTCTCCTGTTAGCGAGCACTAACGTTACATGTAACAGATGCACGTTGTTGCGCAATGAAAGATATGCTACCCTCCTGCTGGGCCGAGTCTCAGGTTTGACCAGGATGTATCCAAAACTTTCACCGCTCGGAGAATACATTTCGCAACTCGAGATTGTGAGATCGATCAACAGTTGCTCGGCTCTTGTCAGGAAATCGCGCAGACCTTGAACGTCCAGCGTTCCGATTCCGACCGTGAAATTGCTCTACTATGCTTGTAGCCACCTTTCGTTGTAGATCAGTGAATTTTATCCGTGATATAATGATAGGGGCCGCAGATGTAATCATTCGTCGTTTAGTAAATTGTACGACTATTATTGGTACAAACACTTGAACGATAATCGTAGAGGGTGTGGGGTTGTTGAACAATTTATCGTAGGGTGTGATTGTGTTAACCTTTTCATTTACATTGTAGCTTTTGTGTAGGTGGAATTATTAAATAAAATTGTACAGTAACCTTTAGGATTTATTCCTTGATTTAAAAATACGTGTACACTGTCTGCTGAAGCATTGTATTTCGACGTACACGGTTATCTGACTATCTGCTTTCGGGGGTGGTGGTCATTTTGCATGAGCAAAACAGAAATCACTTAAAAATTTGCGAACAAAATGATTTAAGATTATGTCTCTCGAAATTGGAACCAAATATTATTAAACTTTGCAAGTGTCGATTACCTCAAGGTTCTTATTACAACTTTAAATTTCATTTGGTTTATTATTTGCATGATAGGTAAAAATAGTTAATTTTCATGTACCTCATCTTTTTTTCTAAGTCAAGTTAAAATTATAAATAATAAATGTTGTTTTATTTTTGTTTTTTCCAATTTTCTTTGTTAATGCCTTACTAACGCCTAACCTAACATTACCTACATTATTTTGGGGATTATCATGGAACATGGGGATTAAAAGTTGAGGTAGACTAATTAAGAAGTGTGGACCTAACAAAGTGAATGTTTACTTTAAGAACAAATGTTTACTTTTTTTGTTATTATACAGGGTGGGGCAGAAATAACTCCCACATTTTAAAAGTCGATTGAAAAAAAATGGTACGAGATAACACCAGATACTTTTTATTTCTTAAATCTAGATATAAAAATTCTCGGGGGAAAATTCGGGGGAAATTCTTTCAATTTCTTCTTGAATGGCCTTCTTTAGTTCATTCAACCTCGGCCTTGAGGTATCCCCACAGAAAAAAGTCACGTGGACTTAAATCCGCCGAGCTACGGTCCATACAGGGCGTCGTCAGCGCGAAATTTTGCAGATGGTGTTTCCGGGTCGAGTGATTTCTTTACGCGAAAGAGTTCCGTGGCCACCGTAGCTCGGCGGATTTAAGTCCATGTGACTTTTTTCTGTGGGGATACCTCAAGGCCTAGGTTTTCAAACATCGTCCTTGGTCCTTGAATGAACTAAAGGAGGCCATCCAAGAGGAAATTGAAAGAATTTCCCCCGAAATGCTAGCGAGAGTGATGGAAAACTTTCAAGAACGACTCCAAATGTGTATCGCTCGGAAAGGCCACCATTTGGACGACATAATTTTTAAAACATAAAGTAAACAAAACTTTTTTATATCTAAATTTAAGAAATAAAAAGTATCTGGTGTTATCTCGTACCATTTTTTTCAATCGTCTTTTAAAATGTGGGAGTTATTTTTGCTCCACCCTGTATTAATGTTTGTATTTTTTAAACAACTTTAAGTACCGCAATTTTAGGCTGTTGTATGTTTTACTTTGGAACGATGCCATTTTATTAAAAATGTACATTTTTAATAACGGCTATGTATTTCACTAGTGTTTGGACTAAGGAAACTAATTAACTTTGTTTCACTGTCCTAGCTGGAACCTGGTTTGAATTATCGTCTCTACCGCAAAACCATTTATTTATGAGACACTCCACTAAAACGTCTGGCAAGCCGTCATTTTGTAAAAATTTTTGTACATAAATATATATCAATGTAAATAAAATCTTCTTATCGCTTCAATAAAAATTCTTGGAAAAACCTGAAAATGTAAGTGGGCAAAATGGAGAATCAGACTGTCAAAACAAAAGTAATTCATGCTTCATGCTTTGAAAGAAATTATGTCGTGTAATTTCTTTTTATAGCGAAGAGATGATAGCACTAACTACAACTGCAAAATATTTCGGCTTCACTGGTCTAAACGTTTATTCCTGTACTAAATCAACCTATTCTTCTTTTGCGTCTATCGAAGCTAAATGTAGTTTTCCTCAAAAGAGTCAAATTACAAAATCTAATATAATTCGTGATTCATTCATTAAACACAAAATACTTCTGTTCCAATAGTCCAAACGTTGGCTCCTGCGTAAATCTATATACTACTCATCCTTTGCGTTTATAGAAGTCAAATGTAGTCTTCCTAAAGAGAATCAAACTACCACATCTAATATAATTCGTGATTTATTCTTTGAAAGTAGCTGTATTGTGTAATTTTTGCTATATTCAGGAGATTGTAACTCTAGTTGCAGAACACGTCGGTTTCACTGGTCCAGACGTTGGTTCCTCGAATTGCTTTCACTTTCACCGAAAATCACCAGTTTCGGTAATACAGTTGCCCGCGGCCCTTTTAACGGTCCTCGTCACGTAATCGGGCCGATATTACGACACGCTCGACGCGACGCGTTGTTTCAGCTCCAGGAAACGCCCAACACGCTCGATAAATTTCGCCCAGAGTTCCAAGCTTTAGCGTTTAAAACTAGTTTTAACGTAACTTTCTGGTGTCGCTTTACCGTAATCCAACAAAGAAATTTATTTACCGGTTAATGGACTTAATACCCGAGCTTCCTGTCTTGCGCGTATATGTATACTTCGCAACCTGAATTGGCTATGCGAGGAATGAATGAACCCAATCGGAACACTTGGGCAAGCGAGAACAAAAAGAGGTAAATCAACGAAGAAAGCAAGTTTAGTAGAGAAAGACTTAAGCGAAGCTCTTTTTTGGTACGTAATTAAATAATAATCTTTGGACTGACTTACACTGTTTCTGGAAAACCATTGGGGACTACTTCATTATTTCTGCAGACTTTTTATAGAACTGAACTAGATCATCTCGATCTATAACTCTGGTTTGTCATTTATTCAACACTCTTTACTTCAGAATCTCTTTGTCTGAAGAATTCTCTTCACTCTATACTTCAGGATCTCTATGTCCTCAAAAGCCTTCCTTCTTTTTCTTGCTAGTTTACTTATTTTTCTTTGCTTTTCTATCTTATGCTTTCGAGCTTTCCATTTGATTATTTCTTTACTCTTCCAGTAATACTTTCATATAATTATTATAGATACATTTTTATTGTACCATTATGTGTGTATGAAAAAATTCAATATCGAGCGAAGAAAATCGATGTACTGGAAGTAGAAAAAAGTGTACGTCCGATATAAAGATGAGGTTCAATTATTTCCTGAGTCAGCGTAGATACATCTTTCACGTTTAATTATAATCGAGTTCACTTTCATTTAATAAAAAAATCAGATATATTTTGTACCATTCGCGATTTATTAAAAACCAAAATCTTGAAATCTCTTTTGGAAACCCTTTTTTCAGTACTTTTTATCATGTATAGCGTGTGATATACGCAAAATTATGGAATAAAAATGAGGCCTAACTATTTCCTAAATCAGCGTAGTCGCGGTGGATATTCGAAAAACATCTTTCAAATGTAATTGTAATCACGTACACTTTACCACGTAAACGTTATCCAAAACTATAAATATATTTCATACCATATGTGTCTTATTAGGAAACAAAATTTGAAATTTCTTTTGAAAAATCCTTCATTTCTTTATTTCCCACATAATATAATGTATGATATACGTAACATAATGAAATAAAAATACGGTCCAGCTATTTCCTAAGTCAGAGTAGCGTTGTGGGTATTCAAAGGACATCGTCTTTCACGCTTAATTGTAATCACGTCCAGTTTCGTATAAAACTGTTCAAACTTAGAAATACATTTCATACCAGTTGTGTTTTATTAGAAAACAAAATCCTGAAATCCCTTTTGGCAAATCGTCTGTTATATCTTTGTTTCCTGTATAGTGTAAATAATGGAATCTGTTTTATAAATGAATGAATTCATAGGGTGTCGGTTTACGCAACAGTCATAGATTGCGCGACAATTATCGAACGTGCAGCAGTCGCTCGTTAAAGCGCGCGCGTAAATTGCAGACAATTCTAGAGTATCGATCAAAGAACGAGACATTGGGCGGCAAAAATCAAGAAAGAACATGTGTCACCGCGAGGCATATCTGGGTTAAAAATGAACGCAGTCTGCCCCCAAGGCATTGCGAACGATGGCCTTTAACGAATCGATTCGCTCGTGGGTTACTGCATTCCAACTATTGAGACTCGGAAAACAAATTTTTTTTCAGTAATTAAAATCACGAACGGAGATAAAATTTCTGTGCTATTAGCTGCGATATTAGGAGCAATTTATTTCGATTTATTTCGTTCACGAGGCAATTACATTTTTTTGAAAATATTATAAGTAGTGTACTTGTACTTTGCATACTATGAAATTTTCTTGTGCGTTCGTGCACATCATTGACGAATCATGCTTTCTTTCGCTTACTGTAATTTCATACTTGGTGCACAATTTTATACGTTGAAAAAATTATTGTACATTACTATAGCATCATGCAAAAATAACGTATTAGTTTCACTTGAAGACGATTATCACGAACCATGAATTACGTGGTGAAAAGTGTTTGGACAAAAGTATTGTTGTTTGAAAATTACTAATCGATACGACAGAATACATGCGATATAAATGGAACTACATATTTAATTTCCTCGAACGAGATCTTTAAGAAGGTGAAAGGAAAAACTTGATCGAAAGTTAAATACAGCAAGATACGTTTCTTCATATCGGAAAAGAATTCATAATTTCCCTTCTCGTTATTACTGTTTATTATACATTTCTTTCTTGCTACGAATCTTATATACACTCTTAAACAATTTTATTCTTCGAAAGTTTGTTTCGAAGAAAAAGAACGAGGTCTTGTAATGGGATTAAAGAGAAAACTATGTAGATCGAAAGTTAAATAGAGCAAGATATATGGTTTGTGCTTCATAACAGAGAATGATTCATAACACTGTTTTTTTTCTATTTATTATTCACGATGCGTTCCTCTTCCGAATACTTTTATCGCCATTTCCTGTACTTTCATATCGCATCATGCATATTATAAATTACCAGTTACTTGAATCTTATATAACTTTTTGTTAAATAATAGCAATTCTTGGAGCATTTAAACGAAGTATTTTCAACGCGTGGAAATCATCGAATCGCATCTTTAATTACGGTCACCAACAGATTAGGGACAAAGTAATTACGCGAGAAGGCTAATCGACGACGTACCCTAAGGTCGCCCGCTCCAAAGGTAATAAGAATTAGCCGTCGATTGCAGCGAGGACGTTTTTTCACGACGCCAAGCGTCCGTTCGACTGCGAGGCAATCGCATTTCTGTAGCATCACGGCAATTACGCGACAGATACGACTTTCATTTTCCAGGTCTAGTGGTCCTTTCGCCGAGTTCCCGTCGCTCCATCCTTCCTTCCTTCCTTCCTTTCTTCCATCCGTCTTTCCGGTCCTGAGTGGAGAAAGGAGACGTCGAGACGGCCAACGGAGACAATAAATTCGCGAGACGAGGACGGTCTCGTCTGGAAGTCAGACGGAGAAAGGCGCCGCGACGTGGACCACCGCGAGGGAGGGTCCAAAGTAGCGATGGGACCGATGCGATTAGAATTAGGTACAGTGAGTCACGCAAGCGTTCGTATATCCCCACATGTTGACTTCAAAAGTGGTAAAAGGGACAATTTGACTCCGCACGAACGATGTTCATTTTTTTTTACATTTGTTCCTATTAGTGTTCCCACCCGTGTGCCTCAAATGTTTCTCCCTCCCACATGTTGACTTCAAAAGTGATAGTACGGATAAAAAGGGACAATTTGACTCCGCACGAATGATATTCATATTTTTTACATTTGTTCCTATTAGTGTTCCTGATTATACGTGTATGTAAGATACACGAGTACCTGTGTGTCTCAAATGTCCGTGTTTTGAATCCATGTATTTTTTAATTCACGGGTATTTCAATACCTGAAATAGAAGAACCCTAGGAAATCTCGGAATTCTCGACTGCGCGTGTATTAATAAATCCATATTTCGTTTTGTGTCTTCAATTTCGTATGATAATATATTTGAGTATGTAATACATTGACACGAGTAATTAGCAAAATAAACACAATGATCTTTTAGATTGCAAGGAAGAACAACATAATTTCAATAAAAGAATTTCAATAAATTAAATTATGTTGTTTATTGTTTTTATTTGATATCTAAACGATCATTGTGTTTAATTTGTGAATTATTTGTGTCGATATATTGTATACTCAGATATTTGGTCATGCAAACGAAAACACAAAAATATGGATCGAAATATGGATTTGCTAATATACGCGTATTTGATAATTTTTAGTTTTGCTAGGATTTCTCTGTTTCGAAATTCTATTTCTATTAAATTTCGATTTCTATCTGAAATACTCACTACCCGTGAATTAAAAAACGGATTCAAACACGGACATTTGAAACCTGTACACGTGTGTGTTCAATACGCGTGTGTAATCGCGAGCTCTAGTTCCTACGAGTCTCACTTGTAATTTCATCAAATATTAGTTTTTAATATTTAACAATTTCGATGTAAAAAAATGTTTAACTTCGAAACACCAATTTCACAGATTCCAAAAAAATATATGTTGTAAGCTAACATCCAAAGATTCCATAGAAAAAGTGTGGTAATTGAATCAAAAAAATATAAATATTTTTACAAATCTAGAAAAATATTTTATTTTTTCCCCAATATTTTCATTATCAAATATCTTCACCAATTTTTGTTATAACTGTATCTCTAGTACACCTACACGTATATTTTATTGACTGAAATCGGTCAAATTGTTCAACAATCGGAATCAATAGCAAAAATTGTTACTTGTACAAATTACAAGCGGGATTTACAAAACCATATGTGAATGTTGCGGGGCAGGCATATTGCACATGCTTTTCCCCTTAAGTTTCATGTTTGCCACGTAGAAGGTCCCATGCTCCTTTGTTGTTGATTTTTAAAAATATAATTAGCATTCAGTAGCAAAGAAAAAATTTCCTTTCACTTTCAAGTCAGGTGTGGTTGGAGAAGAGTTATATTCGTTTGTTGTTGATTTTTTTTTAAATACATATAATCTAAAAGAGTGTATGTTACAAATTTAAAGTTTTACAGAAACGAGGAAAAGCTATTAAAGTTATTAATTAGCGATGTTCTGAGCATTTTGTGCAACAAAGGCCTTTCTTCCAATCTTACGTATTATCTTACTCTCTGCTTTTGTCATTCGTCTGTTCTTTTTTACATAGGCCTTTCCTCCATTTCTGAGACCTGAGTTTATAACTTTCTGTGAACTGCTAACAACATTGATCAGTGTTTAGAAACATTAAAAACCATACCAAATATGCTCTTTCCAAAGAAGACTCAAGTTTCGAAAATTTGTAGCATAGGCCTTATCTTCAAGACATCCATTGAATAAGTGTTTAGAACCAACCAAAAATGTATATGCTCTTATAATATGTTCTTCCCAAAAAAAATCAACTTTCGGAAATTTATAGCATAGACCTTTCTTTAAGATGTCTATTGAATAAGTGTTTAGAAGCAATCAAAAATGTTCATTTCACTTATAAATGGTGTATGATTTGAGGTCGTTACCAAAACAATAATCTGAGACATCGTACAATTTGTAAATATCCTGAATTTATTCGGTGTCGTTCCCATCACTAGCCGGAAGAGTTGCGCATTTTTAGGAACAGAGTACGTGCACCATGCAGTTATTCACAGCGCCCCCCTCCTGTCACTGCCAAGTTGACGTGTATCTGTTTACTCGGCCGATACTTTCTTCTCTCGAATGTCTCTAGAAACTTCCGGTGCCACCGCTTATTGTCCTCTTCGACGCCTGTCGGTGTCGACACGTAGCGACGGCGGGAAACAAACCTTTTTTTCTTTTTTAAGGTCAGGCGGTTTTCATTTTGTTCACTAAGCACTCCAACTTTGCGAAGTTACCAGCCACCTTTCAAACCTGCCCCAAAGGTCTTTCAGTCTCAGATTTGCACTTCATTAACCCTTTGACCCAGAATAACGAGTCTAACTCGTGGCACGGACATTCTGCATTAAAAGTTGATTGACTTTTGGGCCTGTGTCTCTAATCATGTTTAAGAAATTAATTATTCAGCCTTAAAAAACGTGTGTTAGCATAATGTGACGAATTAACCTAGTATCGAATAATACGCACGATTGAGAACCAAATACAAACAATTTCTATAAAATTCCAATGTCAGTCACTCATCGTTCAGCTGGGATACTTGTTAGCGAGGTAATATATACATATTAAATGTTTAATACCGATGTTATCTAAAACATTAAATTATATATTAACCTTTCCTTTATGTCACTTTTAGAGTTCGTTTACTTTAATATTTATCGATGTTACTATTTTTATTGTAATTTGGTTGTTAGTTTGAAGAAACTTAAACTGATTGAACGAGTAAACCTAAAAATAATTTCTTTTTTAAAAAATAAAATAGAATGTAACAAGCCAATAAGGTTTGATACTTTTATTACGAATTTTGAGCATTTCAAACCTTCGTTAAGTCATACCTAAATGCAACAAGAAATATTTCAAGAATGATGATGTATGACTTTTTGCAATTGTTTCGAAAGCAATTGCATTCCTTTGCAATAGCATGGTGGATTCTTTGAACGTAAAAAACTACGCACATCCGCGTTTCTTGTCGTCATCATTGTCTGAATCATTTCCTGTCCTGGAGTATACACTACATGAACTATTGTTTTAATTAGGGAATATATATCTTTGCTTTCAGTGATGCCGCAGAAGCATCGAAATTCGTTAGAGAGAAGGGGAGGGGGGGGGGGGAGAAAGATTCGATGAAAAAAGAATCATAAAGATTTCTTTTTTTCACATTTCTTGTTAAAATGTGTACATTGCAAAGGTTTGTGTATTTCTTCTGAAAAAATCAGTGCGATCCAGATAGTCCATCAAAGAATAAAAAGAAAAGTGCTTGGATGTTATCAGGACACGGAGATACGGCACCGACGTACTTTCATTTTGCATTAATTTTTTTCTAAAGTATAGATAATTACCTTCAATATAGAAGAAACATTGTTTCGATGCAGTGAATATTGACGGAATTATGCGCATTTAAAAAATAGTACAAGTTTTATGAATAATTTTTCGCTATAATTTTGTTACGTGGTGTATAACATGAACTCATCCTTCGTTTTAATTATTACGGAGTTGGGAGTAAAATTGTTGAAGATTTCTAAATTTTATTTACTTGCAAAACTCATTTCGCTTCGTGGTTTCAGAAAAGTCATTGGGAGTTCGCAAGAAAATTGAAACATGTCACTGGAAACAAGAAGCACCCGTTAGACGATTAGGTGAAAGTGCAAACGAAGGTTTTGACCCCTGATCGATGGGTCACAGTTCAAGATCCAGCCTTCGATTGGGGTCGATCGGAGGAAACAGCCGTCGTGAGAAGCCCCAAGCGACCGTTTGCTCCGATTTTCTCCTCGTTAGCTGCGAGAGCGACGCAAATGTCGAGGAATACAAAAACAAAATGGGTTGCTACATCGACACCAGTTACCCGATCGAGCGCGTAGGCTCCGAAAAGGAACTTTTGAGAGGTCGACCTCGAACCACTTGGACGAACCTCTGGATACACGATCAGGATCTACGCACGGACATTCCGAGCGACATTTCTCAATCGCTTGCTCTAAGCTTACGTGTCGCGAATTCTCCACGCTGCAGGATCAAGGAAAGTAACCGAAACACATTAGTTTTCATGAAACTAACTAACTAACTAACTAACTAAAACAAATGTTCGTTGATTCAGCCTAACAATTCCATTTCATTTGGTATTTCGTATTTGTTTGCTACTACTTTCTGATTTTAAGGGGAAAACCACAATAGGAGGCCAAATATTAACTGTTTTTCGTGATTTTTCCTATAGAGAAAAAATAACTTGATTTTTTGTTAACTTTGAGAATATTTTAGGTACGTTTTAAACTACATTCGGTCATTTCACACCAATTCATTTCACACATTAATCTTTCAGATATCGGCTGTTTCCTATAGCCAGTTTTCGCTTGACTTTGTTATCGGTGGAAATTCTGGAGGTTACAATTGTTATTCGAAATCAATGAAGTTTGTTTACATTATTAACAAGTTTTCTAAGAACATGTACTAAACTGCAGCTCAAAAAGTTGAAAGTTGAATTTTTTCAGGAGTGTTTAATGAAAAAAGTATTAATTTTCACTAATTTGTGTGCATATTTTTACTTCATATTCAAGGCATTCAAATATAGTAAACGTATATAAAATTTAAAAATGATCCGTCAATTAGTTTTTGAATTATCCTTACGGATTGAAAAGATGTTTACAAAAACAAAGGTGATAATTCAAAGATATTTCTGTGAAACGAATTAATATCAATACCAAATGCATTATAAAACATATATAAAATATTCTTTTATATGTTTTATATGTTTATACGTTAAATACAAATATGTTTATAATTTGTTAAAATATTACATAAATTCTTCTCTGTAGAAATAAAGACTTAATACTTGACCTCTTAATGTCGTGTTTCTCTTCAGAAAAAAATTATCCCTGATATCAGAGCTACCTACGTTAGTTTATTCAAAGAAATTAGAAAATGCTCGACAGAAAAGCTGCACAATTCCTTTAATAAATTTTAAAAAAATTAATATTTACCACTCTATTCATGAGAGAAATTGATTTCTTCGTCACTATTTGTACGTAACACTATTCGTTACTTCAAATCGACCTGTCGCTTATTTTAACACTGAGAAAGTGCATACCAACTTATTTCCTTTCATCATTTATGACTCTTTTTCCTTTTTTTTTTATTTAATGCAATTAGAATCTCATTATAGAGATTATTTTGCTACTTACACAATACATACATAATTACATATTATATAATACATAATGCGTAAAACAGAGTACATTGTTGCTGATGAATAAATCTTTAAGTTGGAGTTTTATGAAATATATACGCAAGAGGTTACAGACTGACACAGTAGGTTTTGAGAAAAGGATACTCGCCCTCATGGAGAGATGGTATTTTAATTTCTGTAATCCTGTTATTAGTTTTTATCGCTGTTTATCATATATAGAACATTGCCATAAAATATGGTCTATGTCTTGATGCTCATATCCGCACTGGCATTGCGGATCACTTGTAAAGCCTATTCGTGCCAGTGAGAATGCAAGGATCATTTATGACTGATTAATAATCTTTGATCGTAATCTTTCATCTTAATCTCAGAAATTAGATCCCTCCACTAGATGGAACAGCTATATCTGTTTACAACTGTAGGGAGAATTCTGATGTTAGAAACTGCAGACCCATTCCAAATATTACCGTGTTTACAAATAATTCTAAATTTACCAATTATGAATGTACGCCACTAGTTGAATGTCGGGAAGTTGACGTTACGTGCGACGATTTCAAAAACGGATTTGACACTGCCAACCACGGTATCCTTGCCAAAAAACTATGCCAATTTCCCGGCAACTTTCTATCGTGGTTATACGGTTATGTAAACGATAGATCTCGATCAGTTGAAATGCAGAACTACCTATGTTACAGAGGCAGTGTTACATGTTATATTCGAAGTTCCTCAAGATTCACATTTGGCACCAACGCTGTTCGATTCCTTCAAAAGCGATTTAGTAAGCAATTTCTCTTGAGTTATTGCCTCGAAGCCTATGATTTATCGATGCTATTTGTAAAAATAAAAATCGAAGCACGTAAGCACCTGTTGCAATTGGATTCAATTGAATTTGTAGTCTGCTGAGACGACTACATGATAGTGCATCATAGTGCACCTCGATTGTTCCCTGTGAATCATGGAACCAGTCACGGAATCACGATACAACTAAAATTAATTTTACATGAAACGATGATCTGAATTTTTTTAAATAATGTGGAAAAGATTGAAGCGAAAAATTCGTCACTTAATGAAAGATATTGGCCTGTAATTTGAAAATCTGGGTATCAAGGTTAAGTACTATGAAGTCTTTCTCAAAACTATACTTCTCGAATTGATACGATGATTCGAATTTCAATGATATTATCTATCGTATGGTATATGACAGTTTTGTTTTAATTAGTTTTCAGGATATTGGACAAGGAGTTTAGCATAAAATCTGTTTTCGTAAATGCTATAATTTCTACATTTTGAAAATCAAAAACGTTTAAGTACGCTATAACATAGAAAGTGCCATTAAAAGTAAAAAGACTGCTGAACTTTTCAATTGTAGAAAACCGAAGAAAATTACGTATATGTTTGATTCAGACAGTAGTCATTGTTCATTCCCACCTTAAGTACGTACGGAAAGACGTTGCATATCCATGCGACAGTCTTTAATACTTCTTTGTTAATAATGAGTAACTATGATAAATACCTGAGACGAGTAATTTCTCTGGAAATTGTCAGTGAATACTTGTATGTTAAATGTTTGACACTCACCTGAAACAGAAAGAAAAGATCGAGATAATGATAGAGAACAATAATTTTGGTTTTAGGTTTTCAACATCAACGTGAAAACTTTAATTAGAATTAATTCTACATAAAAAACTTCAACCCTATTGCATATCCAATGCTCAAATAACGTGCTACCAACGTGTTTTAATACTTTCAAATGGAGTTATTTGCAACAGCGAGGCAACCTTCAACATTTGTTCCTTATTCGATTCTTCAGGTTTACTGTTTTGTGTGTTAACTTAATTTTACTTAATTTTTGGCAACGGTATTTTCTTTTTTATTAGAGGAAAAAAATCAGTGAAAGTTGTCACCTATACATACAAAAATCATTACACATAATTTTGTCTGCCTATGATATTATGAATCGATACTATGTTCTTAGGAAAACATTTCGATAATTTAAAATTATTTATTAATTTTCGAAATATTTGTTTCTGTTTAATTAGCGTTTATTTTTTTTTCTAGATGAAATTTTGTCAAGAGGTATTTCATAGACATGCGAGTCCATAATCAGATTGATCTGCGTCATATTCTGCTCTATCAGATTGAGAAAAGATAAACCACAGCCCAGTCATTACGTGATGTGATAGATTTCTTTGGCAGAGGAATAATTAGTGAAAGTCAATGTCGAGAGTGGTTTGCTTGTCTCAAATCTGGTGAGAAAAACTAAAGGGTAAAATAAGAAGAGGTTGACGATCAGATTTGATGGTTGATGGTTGAACAGGACGAAAGGATGACATACGATTTGTGGAGGCATGAGCATTTCTTTGCTCGTTAAACTGACCATCTGTTAAACAAAGCGAAAGCAGTTCTTCAAATAGACGGCGAACATGCTTCAGAATAACCATTTTAACATATTCTGAGCGTATTTTCATCTCTAGTTTTCAGATACATATTGTCTTGCCAGATAATTATGTATCAACCTATCACTACCCTAAACAAAATAAATATCCGTTGCAAGTTAGTTTTGGCTGCATTTGATGGAGAAACTTGCAACGGTTATGTTTTGGTCTCCCCAGCGTAAAACTTTTAATTCTTGTAAAAATCTCAGATACACATTTCTAATTTTTTTAAGTCTACAATATTGATATATTCATTATTCACCTTTTTGTTTACATATATTTAGAAAATACATACATGACATCGAAAATAAGTGATAAACAAGTTAATGATATTATTTGTTTTTAGTTTCGGATGAGAGAAACGGTCGGAGTCATGGGTACCATGGAACTACTTTATTTGTATTATTAATTATTGCATTAGAACTATTTCTTTTTGATTAAAACTTAGTATACGGCGTTCATGCTTGTAATATTATCCTTAGACGTATTATTCTTATATACATAAGACGTGTAGTATTATGTAGAGAAAACGGCATTGCAAGAGACCTTATGGTTATCCCTCCAAAAAATCCTAAAAATTATATAAAAATCACGCGTTTAGATGGGAATACCCCCTTAACATATTAGATTTCATACAGTATGGCTTTAAAGTGAAAATGCGTTGCATGGAATTCCATCTGAGACGATACCCTATTTACCATGAGACTATTCATAGGTTTTTTATTGCCATTGTTTACTTCTGGAATTTATTAAGAGTTTATTAGGAGTCTATTTATAATGATCAATTTTTGGACGAAGCTGTTGATGTACCCAGTAACAGTACGCAGAAATGAATGTTAGTATAGCAGATTAACATATACTAATGTAGAAAGTTCTCTGACAACGATAAGGTGCACACTCTTCGTAAATAGGCCGGTAGTTATAAAGTGTTCAAACGTTCAAGGCTCGCTTATGAGGGCAATTTTCCATTTCAGCATTTATTTTCAATTGCGTTCATAGAAAAGTATGCTCAAACAACTGCAAACAGATCGATAACTAATGTTTCGCTTCCGCACCAGTGTCAGCTAACGGATTAACTGAAACTAACGTATGAAAAAATACAG
>NW_026535284.1:1972741-2278123 GCF_026225885.1 Hylaeus anthracinus
TATAAAATCTATACATCGTCCGGGAGGCGTGTTATTATCGAACATTGTACAACAATTGATGACAAACGGCCAATGCATCCTTTAGGCCGGGGGATCGTAGGATGTCCGCAGTTGAAAGGCAAGTGGACGAGAGAAAGAGAAGAAGGCGAATCGAAGCGGGTAGGAGGTGTGCACACCTCTTACGAGTTTACGAGGCCTACGTCGAGCAGAACGAGCGGACAGTTACCTTTCTGTTTCGAGACCGCGAGGATCTGCTTCCCTCTAACGCGCGGGAATTCATCGGTGATATAGCTTCGCTTCTTTTCTCTTTTTCGTCAATTTCTCACGTTTTCGCTAACAACCCCCCCCCCTCTCTCCTTCTCCTCTCGAAAATTCCTTGCAAAACCCTACGCGAAAGATCGTCGACGGTGGCAAACGGATAAGATAACGTAAACGTTTAAACGTCGCTTCCGACATCTGCCTGGAAACGTTATCCACCGGCGACAGGATTCCTCGTTGAAACCTTCGCGGACAGATAGTGGATACGGTACCCTGACAGAAGGATTTTCCTCGATCGCGGTAAGCTTTTCTATCATCCTGCGTGGAGCTACAAAGATCACTCGAGCGATGTTCGCAATGCGATGGAGATACAATAAAATTTAGATCTATTTGCATGAGGTCATTAAATACCTCGAAAATAGTGTTGAAAACGTTTTAATAATTTGTATAATTGAATGAATCGAAGAGATTGCTTGTAATAATTAGAATAATTTAAGGAGTGTCTACGTTTGTAAAACTGTAAAATGAGGTGAATAGAAACAAAACTTCAAAATGTTAGATTTTGTTGTTTAATTTATGTCGTTTGCAATTGTAAAGTTATCTATGGTCCATTTTGGTTGTCTTTGTGTTTTATTAATATGTTATAATATTATGATATAATATACGTTGGTAAAACTGTAAAATGAGGTGAATAGAAACAAAACTTCAAAATGTTAGGTTTTGCTGTTTAATTTATGTTGTTTGCAATTGTAAGGTTATCTATGGTCCAGTTTGTATCTTTTCAGTGATATATGGTTGTATTGGTCTTTGTGTTTCATTAATATACCTTTTGATGAAAATTTATTACTGTTTACTTACTTTACCTACTGGCTGTTTTCATTCATCTTTAACATCTAATAAATTTCTTGCTGGGTAATTAAAAATACAGTTCAAGATAATAGTAATACCAACAATTTCAGCTATGATTCAGTATTTTCCAGTTAAAGATAAGGATATGGCAAAACTCCAAAGGTGTAAAAGTGTTTCCGTTCGCCTCATTATACGGCATTAGTTTCCATGAGACACCCTTTTCCAAAGAATCTAGTCACCGAATTGGAATTCCATCCAGGAGCTCGAGCTGTCCATTAAACATTGCTAATTTTCTATATTTTTCGTGCAACAAGGTTTCGTAACACAAAATTGACAGTTTTGGGTAGTTTACCAGGTTACTAAAAGTTTCGCGATTCCTTGGTACCATTGGCACACTCTCGCAATAGTTTTCACCGACGATCGACAGAAATGTTGATTTTTATCGCGCCACAAACGCCATCGTTCCGGTGCTGTGGATTAAATTTTGCAATAAGATAGACTGCAGCGCGTAACAATAGTAACGTTTAATAAAACGCGATCGAGCTGCCAACTTCCTGCTGCGCCGCGTTATCCTTGCATTGTTAAAATGTTTGTGACCTTTTAGCAACTCAGAGCAATCATGGACAAATTTTAATTTTCTATGTTTCGATGGACTCTTTTAGAGTTTATAGAAATAGTATTTTATTGTTAGATTCGTAGGAAATGTTCTTGTGTAATAATTGAAAACCAATACCGCCAACGTGTAGAATAGAGTTTGTATATTTATATCAAGCTTTGCTATTGAAAACAAAATACTTTTCCTATATTTGTACTATATATTTGTATATACTCTATGACTAGTTACTTTTGGATATAAATTTTATAAACATTAACAACGAAAGTCTTTTTCTTTAAATATAATCCTAAGTAGAGAAAAACGTTTTCAGTTTTTTAGCACCATGCCTTGTTTATTCTACACACTGTCGGTATTCGTTTTTAATTATTAGTCAATAATGTATTCTATAAACAATTTATTTATTCTTGGACACGTGGTAGCTCAACCTTGTAACACTATTCTTAAAGAGGATATAAAAACTATAAAACTATGTCGTAACGCAGAAAAGTAAAATCTGTCTGTGTCGATGCTCAAAAAGTTCAAGAATCATTTTGAGATGACAGATCATGAAAAGAATTATTTTTTTATATTAAAAATGATGTTCAATTGTAATTGATCGCGATTCATTCGGATTGAACCCGTCCCAATCGTTCTGTTGCAGACTGATCGGGGAGAGCGTGTTGCTCCCAATCAGCGAAATGACGCTAGTTCTGTTATCGTTCTGCACCCTGCTCGCGTGTGTCAGAGTGCAGGCCATCTCTACAGCGTGGAGACCAGCGTTTCCGGCGCCATCGACCAGTGGTTTGCACCAGGATAGTCCTCTCTTTACAACTGGGCCAACACAGTCCCTGTTCGACCTCGAGGCCCAGTCTTACTTGGGCCAGCGCGAGTTGGACAGATGCGCTCTCTACAAGGTCTCGATGAACCAGCAGTTGTACTTCGAGGTATGATCGAATAGACAATAGCAATCTCTCTACCATTGGTATGAATAAAATACATGTGTTTGAGTACTGCAAGGAGTTGTAAAGAATGCTTCTGATAAGGGGACCACGTGACGATTTAACGAGGCTTTTGTAGACAGAGAATCAAAAACAGCTGGTTTGCTCATACTCTCAATTAATTATGGCATACTGAGGAATAGAGATTAAATTTTGCACTGGCTCGCAGAGTGCTTGTGAGATATAAAGATATAAGAAACCTATAGGGTGATTCGCTTAAAGGTTAAATATCGCTTGAGGAAATGAAGCTACCGAAAAAATGTTTTTACAAAAGTTATTTGGTACAAAGAGAGACATTATATGAAACAAATCATTTTTTGCAAGTGAAATCGTGGGAGGGATCTAAGAAACGGATTTAATTTTCATAAATGATATTATAAATGATCTCATATCATAAGTTGATGAATGTTTCTAAATAAATGCTATTTTATGACGAATAAAAATATATAAGTTACGACTTTACTATTTTATTCAGAAAAAAATTATTTACTCCGTACAGTGTCTCCCTTTGTACCGAATTACTTTTGTAAAAACATTTCTTTGATAGCTTCTGTATAAGAATTATATATTATACAAGAAAGTATAAATAATGCCTCCTTATGACAAATTACAATTATTATAAACCTTTATTAAAAATTGTACATAATACTGTAGAATTTGATCAGGCACAGTTTCGTTGGTTCTTTCATTCGGGCACAGTTCCCTGGTTCTTTCATTTGTCGACGATTCGCGAATAACGGTGGTTCCACGGGGAACTCGCTTTTCGCTCGGGATGCGTTTCCTGTTTGGCCAGGGTATTTCTTCGGTTCTCGCATGCTACGAGCACGCGGCGTCACGGTTGAGATAGCCCGGTTAGACATCGCGTGTAAAATGACACGAATCGCGGCGCTGCAACGAAAGCAGGAGAAAACGGCGTACGCGAGGACGGCACGCGAGCGTGCTCCATCGAGATCGACCGACTTCGCTCTTCGATCAAGGTTAACGGAAATGAAAAAGACATTCTCCGTGGCGATTCGAGGCGCGTCCACCGGACGGACGATCTTATCACATCAAACGGAACGCAGTCCACGTTCAAGTGCATTGGGCTCTCGCGAAATCAGAGTGTAGGAGTCACTTTCTACCTTTGTCGGGCGATCTCAGGCGATTCTGTGGCTCTTACATAGGGCAGGTGGCTTAAAATGGATACACGAATGACTCGGTTAGTCTTGGTGATAGATAATAATGATTCAAATGAATCTTGTTTAGTTTCAAGGAAAGCATAATATTTGTTATATGTACATATATATAAAACTGACGTTATGTATACGTACATACACGTTATATACGTATATATATGAGGATTAATTCCTAATCCACTTAACTTCTTTTTCCACTGTGTAATATTCCACTCCATAACATAAATTATAATTGGTATTCAAAGAGTGTTGGATACACAGTTATGTATCTCTTATGTATTACTCGAAATTTGTATGTACATATAATACATAGATACAAATTTCCCACTAACAAACTAACTTTTTTTTCACTGTAAAATGTTCCATTCTATAACACAGATTTTAATTTATATTTAAAGAGTGCTGAATAGACGGTAGTGTATCTCTTATTTATTATTCAAAATTTAGCCTATTTCTAATGAAAGCTACAAACATAACGATTTGCTGTACAGTAAACTATACAGCTGTGTTGACACGATTGTTTGAACGATATTTCTGCAGTATGTTTGTGGTTTATTGTAATTGTACATCCAGAGAAATATATATGTATGTGTGTGTGCATTTTTGATATCTAAATAAATGTTTCATTATATTGTAAATGTGTACATAATAAACTTTATACATATACATATATTCATAACGGAACATTTATTTAAAAACATGAAATCTGTCGTTTAATTTATACAAATTTCTTCGATAAACATAGAGGGATACGTATACCTACGGGACTGTCTGTATATAAAGACAATTTACCAGTACCTCTTGCAGTTCTCTTTAAAAATAAGTTAATATGTATTTACAAATATCTCTTACATTTCATAATTACGAGCAATATTTTTGTAGATGGAGATATAGAGGAGATAGTAAGATTAAATTCTTTTTTTAATATGGTATTATCAACTTTATATTTTAAAATTTGGTAGAATATTGCTTTCTGAGAATAAAAATATTGTGAAATATTTATTTTATAACTAATTGTTTCTGAGGTATTCGACTACCAAAATATTGAATTTGAAACTTTAACCTCTTGGAGGATATTGACACTTATGTATATGTTTACTTTTACATCAAAAGTACCGTTATTTATGATCATGATACCTGAGAATTAAATTAATTAGAACTAAAAAATATACGATATTGAAGTGTGGCAGCATATACTCTATACATTCCATATTGTTGTTAAACGAATTAAATAAAACGAATTATACAAAATTTTTGTTATAAAAAACCTAGAATTTAAAAGTCGTCCTTCAAGGGGTTAATGAATAGAATTTTCCTCAAATTTACTCCTTTCCTACCCTTTGACTCAATTTTACTCTACCAAGTCGAGATAAATGACAACGTGGATACCTATGTGTTTCTCCTACGTTAAGAGCTCGCGCTGTCACGCGAAGAAAATGCTAGATGGGTATAAAAACGCAGTAACGCTCACGTTCAGTGATGCTCGACAGTCGTAGTTGTGGCGAAAACAACATTATAATTTTACTGTTGAATGTGAGCGTCGTGTAGTTTAAGCGAGTGTGAGAAGTCTACATCGGAAATGTATTCTTCTTGAGAATTTCTCTGGATGGACCATTTACTACGAAGCAAATAAACATACTGCACGAATATCGTTAAAACCATCGTGTCAACGCAATTGTATACATTACTGCACAACAAATCGTTATGTTTGTAGCTTTTGTTAGAAATAGGCTAAATTGTTATCTATATACAAATTCCGAATTATAAATAAGAAATACATAACCGTTTATTCATCACTCTTTAAATATAGATTAAAATTTCTGTTATAGAGTGGAATATTACATACTGGAAAAAGAAGTTATAATAGTTCGATCAGTGTTAAGTAGATTAAGAAATAGTCTTCGATCGACTAAACGACATAAATAAGTTACAAAATATTGGTTCAGATCACAATCTGCTATACGAATCAAATTTTACCTATTACTGGCCTCTACACCGCTTGTTACGGACATTAAGCATACCTTCTTGTCAAACTACTCGTTACTACGAACCTGTTTGCCTATCCTCGTCTTGGTCTTGGAAAGCTATTCTAAACCACAAACATGAGTTTATTTCTCCATCAATTAGTTACAAAAGAGATTGAAAAGTCCTTCTCTGAATTGAATTAAGAAATGTCTTGTTATGTATCCAGTATAACTAAACGCTGGATTTATTCAATTACGTATGGCGAGTTTTTATTAACTAGTTTAATAATTCATGTAATGCAATTGGGTAGAAGTAAGATGTAGGTAATACTGGTATTAAAAAGATCAAACATTTTAATTTTTAGCCCTTCAGAAAGAGTAATTCTTTATTGTGCTTAATAATTATGCCTTTGCTACAACTTACTTTTTAATATACAGGGAATAGTATGTTGCAGCAATATATGACATTCTAATCTGCTGGTGTGTGGTCGAGGTCAACTGTTAAAAGTTTTAACTGTTCAGTGGATATTAGAAAGGAACTTGTTAGAAAGAATGTCATATGATCCATTAAGAATATATGTATATACTTTTAAGTATAATAAAGAAGCATGTTTCCTAAAGAGAATTTTCACATAAGAATTGAAAAGTTCAATTTCTAATATTTTTCATGTAAACAATACCTAGATCTTGTTACCACTAAATCACCTTGCACCGCTTAGGTAGAATGATATCAGTTACGAAGATTACAATTACTCTAATCTAAAAATGTGTTTATTGCATTTTCTATACGTTCTTGATTTATTCTTTGTTTTTCTTTTTTTTTTTTTTTGGTGGTATAGATGCTTTGTAGATTAAGAATTAATGATATTGCAACATCTGTGACTTTAACTTCCTTTAGAGTTATTCATTTTTATATTACTATCATTAAAGTCTTTGTATACAGTGTACGTTTATTATGATACAAAATATAATTTTGCAACGGTCAGTTATGGTCAGAGACTGCTTTCTATACCTAATCTTCAAGTCATTGCTCAAACAAACTAATAAACACTATAAAACACAATCTTCGTCTTCTACTTTCTCTTTCTCCATCTTCCTCTCGCAATGGCACGGTCATTGCCAATGCTTATTGGATATTTTTTTATACGAGATTATCTGGTTGAATATCACATCAGGATATATAAAATATATAACTGATTGAACATATAACTAATTAAATAGACATAGTAATCGAGCTACATATATAAGTTGTTTATTATGAAAGTGGTGTAAGTAATTTTTTTTTTTTATATACAGGTTCGGCAGGCAATGCTTAAAATAGATTGATGTTATCTGTAGAAGAGTTTCAATGTTAAGGTGGTAACATTTCCTTACCAACACAAGTTGCTCAAATAAATTGATAGTGACATAAAACGTTTATTATAACAATGATGTAAATCCCATAAACTCGAATAGTCTCATGTTTATAGGATAGATGTGGATGTAGGAACAACATTATATTCTTAGATAATATACCTATGATACCTAATAAACCTATAATATATAATATTAGCAAAATATTACATGTAGAAATTAATTTTGTGCCTTTATATTCATTCATTTATAACTCCAGTTTAACACGTTCCGTGCAAAGCCGTTTTTTCCTGACGTGATCTCCAGGTCATTTGGTGTTTTGATTAAAAATTGATATATTATCACACAATATGTCATTACATCATCAATCCATAAGTAATTAATTGTTTAGACTAGTATTAGACGAGTTTAGACACCGTGTACCATTTATGGCACATTCATATTTTCATAAACACAGAGAAAGAATTGAAACTTAAATGAAAGTACGTCTTAAACTTTATATATACATCAATAGATCTATATATATATTCTATTCTATAAGATTTAGAATGGAATAGACTCTCATAGATTTTCTCATATTATTATTTGCTATAAATGCATAAACATTCGTGGTCTATTAATCACATTCTTCATATCGTTTCACGAAACGTGAAATCTTCTGTATATGATATTTTCAAATAAATAAAATAATTCAACTAAATAGTTCAGCGTACTAATGCATACTAGAGAAACTTTAAAAGACTCCGTTCATGCGACCACACGTGCGTTGATGTAATCGTCAATCGGTTTGCGCATCGCACTGCATTTCACCAGTCGGAAATCGAAGTGCTCCTACACATTCGCGATAGTACAGACAAGTCTCTTTCATGTTAGCGAATTCTATGGGAAAAAAGATCACTCTATCATCAGTGGAGAATGTACAACATCGAGTACATGGAATGTGGATAGTGCAAGTAGTTTTTGCTCGGTTGCAGGTCTTACGAAGACTGAGTGAAATGTCTGACTTAATACAACTTCTAATCCCTTCCTAGACTGATCCTTCTTTCTTTCTGCGATAGTTAAGCCAGTTTTTGCAAAATCATATTATTTGAAATAGTATTGAAGAAATTGTTACGGTTCAAATATTACATTTCTACAATGTGAAGCATTAGAATGTGAAGTTAGAATAATGAAGTTATCTTCAATGTGAGTATACATAATGTTACTTTGCTATTCAGTTAGTGTACATGAAATATCGTTTTTTCAGTGTTTTTAATAATAGGAAAAAATATACTGTAAGACTAGTATATTAAATATTAAAGACGGTTAGAATAGGAACATTAGCACCTCATTATCAACAATTATAAATACTCGGAATATTTGCGCAATTTTTTTGGATGAGTATAAACTTGGGAAAACGACAGTGAAAATTGTTGTAAACATAAAACATAACATTTGGAGAAGGTTATGTGAATATAAAAACAATTCAACGCTGATTTATAAAATACAAGGCCAGTAAAGTTTCATTACAAAATGAACTGTTTCATCATTTCTTTCTACCGTTTCATAGTAGAATTAATCCAGAATCTTATTGCAATGACATAGAAGAAATGCATCTAAAATTCATAAAAAAAAAAAAAAATTATATAGAAATGATTTCAATTAAGTACACAATGTTGTAAAAATATTTTATATAGTTTTATTTCTATAAACGATATTTCATATATATATCAACACAATATTTAATTTGTTTTTAAGAAATATTGTAGACTTGTTTGCATGACTACGGGCAAAAATCTGATATACAAAGGATTAAACCAGCCAATGTAAAATGCCTCAAACAAAACTAATATTCGAATACAGACAAAAATCGAGAAGTATTCCCAGTTCTAGTGGGAACGTGGCTAATGCATTCAGTGCGCCTGCGTGATGGACCCTTAAGCAGCAGTGAAAATCAAGCCTTTTCTCATGGTTAACACTAACTAAGGCTTCCTGGTATAAGCCGTGACCCTTTGGGTGAGCCATTCCCACCTTTCGCCAACATTGTAGCTAGTTTCAAGGGTTAAATGACATAATGATACGTCAGTACTGACATAACTGCTGTTCTGCTTCTATCGGTACAAAATACGGATTTGTAAAAAATTGTATTCTTAAAATCCTTAGAATATTTAAAAATATTTTGCGAAAGGATTTTTCGAAATTCAAACAATTTAAGGAATTATAGAAGCTTTTGCTAAACAGTACACATAGTATATTTTGAATTTCGTGTCGTCGAATAAGCCAATTATATCGGCGATGGGGACACAACAATATACCGCAGTACATGCGGTATATTATTATTATGATGATAAATTGCTGTATATTCTCTAAAGATGTAGATATTTTTTTTCAGACTTCTTTTTTTAATTTTCTCCACATAAAAAAGTCCAGAGGAGTTAAACACAGTTTACAGGACCGTTTCACCTAATCCAGTGACCTTAAAAAATGTCGTTTAACGCAATTCTGCTTGTGCTGGTGAAACATAATCTGTTGGGAAACCAACTCCACAATTTTTTTATAAAACAGACAAACCGATCGTCAAAAATACTTACAGCTAAAGAGGATATGTAGCAACGTATCATCGTCACATGTAAACAAGTACTTAATTCCTGTGACACTACAAGCAGTACACCTTGCGTTACAAAATCGGTTTCTAAAATGTACTAATGAAAATGGTCACCACGTCGAACATTTATTATGAGTAGCAATAAACTTTTGTTGATAACTAGCAATTGGAAATGTCGTTCATTATATCTCAAGCAAAGCTATCATTCCTCGGTATATTTGAAAAATATTTAAACTTTATTCTTTAAACTTTAGGCATGAAAAATACATTTTTATTTAGTATTCGATTCTGTACCGACCCGTGAAATAAAAAGTTCAACATTCCATTTAACAAATCGTGGTGACCTTGATATCTCTATTGAAAATAATGTTGGTGATAAAGCAATTCATAGAAACCTACGTGTCCTTCCAAACGATGCAATTTTTGTACGAAGAAATTTGGGTGTAACAGTTTGTTAAAAGTTATTTAAAATGACAAAGTTAGGCTTCTCATCCTAGTGCATTCGTGTGTCACTTAATCCCTGAAGAAGCTAGTTGCAGAAAGGAAGGAGTATGTACCGAAAAGACATGGCTCACATGCGGAAGTTTTAATTACTATCAACCACGACGAACCGGGCCGTGAAAGCTTCAAATATCTCAAGCCTTTTCTCATATTACGTGTGACGATTTCGCCCGCACAATGAGTTTTTTATAACGACGTCGTTTCCGACCACTTTCCAAAGATACCACAGCGCAGGTGTCGATTTGTGTTACGTAATCTATAACGCGTAACCGTCACCGAGAATGGAATTACGGCAAAGACCTTGTTCTAGCGAAATTGGTAAACCTCGCGAGAGATCAAGCGTCGTTCGCGCGCACGAAGGATCGCTGCGTGTGAAACTCGAAAGTTGCGTAACGAGCCGGGAAAACGGAAACTACTTTTCTGAAACGGGAATCGATTCGATCGATCGAAACATCGTGTTTTCTTCATTTTTTGCGCATGACTGTGAAACATCCGATGATATCGCCTAATTAGGAAGCAATTAATTCTTATCTGTACGCTGAACACATTACGTGTGCTGGGAACTTGTAAAAAGGAGGAGAAATGGCACAGAAAGAAATATTGATTTGGTTCGCGGTAAATTTTGAAATTGTTGAACACTCTTTACCGCTAAAAGGAAAATAATGGAACCCAGGTACTGAAATAAAGAATAATTCTACAATACATTTAATGAAAATTAGTTACAGGATGGTACAGAATTAAAACAGAGTGGACGCGTTTATTAACATGTGCTACCACAGACCGTATATACTCAACGACTATAGAGTCAAATTATAGTGCGTATTCCGTGTAATCGTTGGAAGTACATTACTTTTATCTGTATTTATATTGGTGTTCTATTGTCCTTTACTGTTTACGTACATCGATGTGTTCCTTTACAGATCCAACACATCAATAACACATCTTCCTTTCCTCATTATGGAATGCTAATATACAGAGTGTCCCATAAATGTTGGAGGTCCTTGAAAGTGGTAATTCGGAGGGTGATTTGAAACAACTTTTTCCTTAGCGAAAATGTTATCCGAGGCTTCGTTAATGAGATATTAACAGAAAACTCTACCAATCAGAGCGCGAGTATGCCGTTGGAGCGGCCACAGTAGAATAGGCTACGCGTCAGACGGCCGCAGTAGTATAGGCTACGCTCTACCGACGTACTCGCGCTCGGATTGGTCGGAGTTTTCTGTTGATATCTCCTTAACAAGTTCCTTGCACAACATTTTCGCTAAGGAAAAAGTTGTTTTAAATCACCATCACTTTCAAGAACCTTCAACATTTTTGGGATACCCTGTATATATATATTTTTTTTTTCAACAGTAAAACATTATTTCTTTTTCTTTATAAAGAGTATAGCCAGATAGGAGAATTAAATGTATCTCTAAACCAAATTCGACTTGCGATGGGTCATTCGATAGCATAAAAAACTAACTATTTGGGCCAAGTTTCAAGTCTGTATCTCAACTGGAAGAGAATTAAAAGAGAAAAAAGCAAGAACAAATTTTTGCTCAATTTCTCTGACATTGTTAGATGTCCTCGGGGGCTGTAGCTATGTTTGATTGTAAACACAGTATGGATTTAGCAATCTCGAGGTACCCGAGTTATAGAGGGACCAGTGGGTCCTAACAGACTACTCGCATCCATAATGGAGTTGCCAGAAAATTATGAAGAAAGGTATGTAGGGAAATGGAAATGCAAAGTAATATAAAGCAAGAATTAACACACTACCTACCATTAAATGTTTGCGAGAAAAGTTCCTTTGGTACCGTGTGAAATTCGAAATAATCAAAAACAGGGTGTCCCGCTTTTCGAGGAACCGTGAGAAATCTGAATAAAACAGCTTTTTATTACCGTAAAATTTAATATTATTTCTAGAAATATAGTTTTAGTATTTATAATGAGTTGGATAATTAGAGTATTTAGTATTTTATTTTTGTATGATACTTTTGTAAACACTCTTCGATATGTAGCGGTATCTAACAAGTTTTGCACATGTATGTACTTGGTTTCCTTATCTTATGAGCGGAACATACTCTGCAATTTCTTCTAACGAGTTTGTTAGCCTTATCGCCGGAAATTTTTACCACCTCATGTTGTTTGATAGAACCAAATAGTCGACCTTGTAGATCAAACCGGAATATTCTTGTAAAAGAAGTACTAGGTGTATTAGTTTCCACATCTTCGTCACAGTAGGAGTTGAGACAGCCGTGACTCGGCAAGAGTGAGCAAAAAATTAGAAAATTGTAATTGTTTGTCAGGATTTAAAGTTTCGAAGATTAATAAATGCATTTACAAGTCCACAATTAAATAAATGGATAGTAGTATGAAAGATACCGATCAGCAAGGTCTATACCGCCCATGAAATTATTATGATCAATGCTTATTGGTTTTTTTATCGAAAGACCCGTTTCCATCTTTCTTCCCTGTATCATGAAGCCATGATTGATGAATTGTTGAAATCATCGTGACTTTCTTATTTTTGTTGGATTTCCACATTTCCAGCAGTACTTGTCCTTTCCGGTGATATATATATTCAATTACATTTAGTTTTATTTGTTTGTTTTTTGTTTTGTTTGGTTGTTTTGATGTACAAATGTATGCACACGGTAGGTAATGTGTTAAATGAATGTAAAGAAGAAATAAATGTACTTACATTGTTAGGTGAACAATTTTGAAAAAAACCTTGAAACTTGACACGAATTATTCTTTTTTTATACTATTGAATGACCTGTTAGTTTGGTTTAGGGGTTTATTTGATGCCTGTAACCAGCTATACCCTTTATAAAATTTAAAAAGCTGCAAATCCAAATGATTGAGAAGCTATTTAACACATAGTACCTATTCAAGATTGAAATTTATGTCATATTAACTAGCATGACTTTACAACTCGAGAAATGTCCATAATCGGAAGTTCAACATACTTGTGGTTTAATGCATCCACTTTTGCGCAAGATACGACCATTTAATAACACGATACACCCGTCTTAAAAAAAATTTCAGATTTTAACGAGGAAGCTCGTTGAGTCTAAATGGCAAACCAACAATAAAGTAATCAATTTGTTGGCGATAGCGAGAGAGAGTACAGCGAGCTGACGGGAACCGGAAAGAATGTAACGCGCATGCAGCTGTAAAATGAGCTCGAAGCGCCAGCAGACTGTCGGGTTGCCTTTCGCGGCGATTTCTGATCAGACCCGATCCTCGATCGCGGAAAGAATTACGAGCAAATACGTCGCGAGTGCGCAATCCGAACGTACGGTAATCGATGTTGCGATTAATTATCGCGGGAACAGGTTGGAAATCAACTCTCGAGTTATGCGACCCAAGACGCAGTAATCGAAGAGTCCAAGGGAAGAACGATTATACATAGTTACACGAAGTAAAAGTTCTAGTATTAGAAAACGAAACTTCGTGAACTCCTTTTCACTAGACACGACACATTATTTAAAGCCTTGTCGACCGGCTGTTCAAAGCCAAAACTATTCCGTGCAGGTGGCTACTTTCCTACAATTGAATATAAAATGAAAATATCTAAGTAAATTTCAAAAAACTTTATTTAGATATATATTTAATAAATGTCTCGACTATGGTATAGAAAATAGGATTTATCTATATGTATCACCCCTGGTGAACAAGTTTTCGGTTAGACACTTTAATAGAAAACTTTTTAAAAATATTCATGTTTTACAGTACCTAGTAATTTATTATCATACTAGTTAATCCCGGCGAACGTTGTTTCATCTCATTCTTAAATGTTTTTTCGTTATTTAAACCACTTTATTGAAGAAAGAAAATACCGTTTTTATGAACTACATACGACAATACAATAATATTCATACGTTAATGTTAATCAAAGTGATTTATTTAAAGTATAACTGTATAAGCGTGAGTTATATGACACAGGAAAGAGTTGGAATACTATATATTCTATATCAGAATGTTAATTCGGAAACATACATTTATGTATTAAAACATTTTTTTAATTCTAATCATAGAAAACTAATTTGAAAATTCTTCAGACTATTCTTTTCAAAATGTTAATGCCACCTGTCACCGCAACAAAATAGTCAAACACTATTTACAACAGAATCGTACTAAAGCAATGAAATGGTAAGTGAAAAGCCCCAATCTGAACCTCATTGAAGACATATGGGAATAATTAAAGAAACTACACTTCGTAAAAAAAGATCACAAAGTAAAGATAAACATCGACAAGTTATAAAAACATTCTGGACAGAAATGTTAACTACAAATTGTAAAAATCTTATAACTTCAATGTCACAATGTACTAAAGCAGTAACATGTACGAGAGGGAACATAACAAAATATTAATATTTATAAATAATCCCGTATGAATTTAAGTTACTAAATCAGATCGAAAACTATTTTCCTCGATTTCTATCGATCGTAAATTTTTTCTCATGTAATATTTTGTTTGTTTGATTTTTTCTTTTTGATAATAAATTAGAATTAATGTATTGTAGTGTTATTTATTTTAAATTACGTTCCCCTCGCTGTCTACTAATTTCAATCACGTTCGATAACATTTTATAATTTTAAAACATGAATGTTCTTAGTTAGTTTCCTATTTTGTTATTTAATCGAAACCTTATTGGCAGAGTGTTTTATATGCAATGATACACAGTAAGTTTTCTAAATACATATATCCAATTGCTACTATTTTCGTTAAACTTGGCCTTGCATTTTTTTGCATAACTGCAAAGGTAAATCTTTAACAGACAGAAAAAGCAAGAATGGCGTCTTAGAATTACAGTAAAATATTAAGTAAGTCTATCTTAATTAATATAATTATAAATACATACGACCCAGAGCGCTGCTATAAAAACCTATTCTGCTCTCAGGCTTCGAAGCTGCATAAACTAAAATAAGTGCAACCAACATACTCGTGTCGGTCAACAAAGTGTCAATATTCTTTTCTTCTAGAATTGTTTAAAAATCATTAGATGAATGCATTTTGTGATCACTTTCGTAGATTGATTAGGAATTATTATTTCAATAGTATTCTGAGGATGGTTTTAAACTAAAGAATCGAAAATTTGAATATTTATTATATGGAATTATATCTATAATGTTTTCTAAAATTTGTCTAACAATCTTCGTAATTCTTCGAATGTATAAAAATTGTTTTCTCGCTAATAATGTACAGCATATGTAACATTCATCGTTTCTGCTTCACAGTACATTCAATACAAGACTGATCTGCCGGATATAAAGGAGTTTACTCTGTGCGCTTGGACCAAATTCACCAACCACTCGAACGACCATCCTATATTTTCGTACGCAGGTGAGTTCGAGCAATACTCGTTTCTTTCTCCTTTCACCTCTTCATACTTTTTTCTTTTACCCTGTGCACGCGTGATCGAGACACGAGAAAGCGAAAGTCCGTCGGTCTTTTTGATTCGTGCGATTCACTGCGTGGGTTAGTATGAAAAATGAAATCCTTATCCGATTGAGTCTGAAGAGTTTCGCGAGTTTCTTTTCCAATGATCGCCACTATCTCCTTAGCCCCCATCTTACCTTATTTCTTAGCTTTCAAATTTATTCGAATAATGGATGGCGATTTATTTGCAACATTTATTCGATTTAACGCAGTGGTTACACATTATATGAAATAAATTTTACCAGTTAATGGTCGGAACAAATAAACGGTATACACTTATTCATATTTTATATCATTTTCATTTATTTTAAATAGTTTTGTATTCTTTAATTTGAACATCTTGTTATATCCTTCATTGAAACAATGTACAAAATAGAGTGTTTTTTCTTATATTAAACTCTTGGATTAGCTCATTAAAAACTGGAATATTGAATCAAATTTACTATCTTTTTAAAAAATATTCAATGTTGTTGAGTACAAAATGTTCCTGATAATATTATATAAATAATTTTAACGAGACGGAATATATTTCTCTTTTTCTATCCATATTAATGAGTCCATTAATCACAATACAAGAATCTACTTTAAAAGCAGCACGATAAACTGATGATTTAATTAGCTACGATCAATTTACGTAAACATAAAGTGACACACTGAACAGCGGATGTTATATTCGTTATAATTGAAACAAACACGTAACAGATTAAACGCACGCGAGTACTTTCTTTTACGAAGCTTTGCTGGATAAATACACGCTGTTCGTTTCATCAGAGATCTGATCATCAGATTATCGTCACGTTGTTACCTCGCGTGTAATGTTACACAATAATTGGAATGATGGAATGAAATCCCAACTTTGTTATGCTTACAATATTTTCCTATATTTGTTATTTCTTAAGAAATTTAATTATATAGTTTGTCTAACAAAACCGCGACCGTTAACATTTTTAAATGGTACTCGTTACACAGAAAATTGTACAAGTGTTTAATACCTGAGCAATTTCCCTACGATGCATAATAGAACAACAATTATTTGTCATTAAACGGTTGTAAAAAGATCGACAGGATCAACAATGTCGTGTAATGAAAGTGTAAAGCATATACAACGGTCAAAGACATTTGCATATAAGTAAATTAAACATTTTGAAGAAACAAAGTATCGATGACCTTTCAAAACGTGGCTCGATGCGCAAAACCACTCCTAAGCAGGATAAACAAATCGCGGAAATATTTTTGCCGAGTTCTCAACTTTTATTGCGTGATAAGTAAGTAAAATTGGAGGAAAAAAGGTGTAAATATATGTTGTAAAACAATTCAAAGTCACCTATATAAAACATAAAATATCGAAGCACAATGACGAAATCTGAACTGTTCGAAAACAGAAAAATACGTAGAGAACAGAAAGTCGTGAACACGTGAAAATTTAGATCGTTATGAACGAACAAAATTTTTTCTGTTCTTCAATATAAAACTGAAGGTTCGTAGAAAATATATGAATGATGTGGAGGTCCCCCTAGGGAGGAATACCCTGAGAACTAATAAAAAGTGTGCCTCAAACGTCATACTAATACAAATACGCTGTAGCACTAATCCAATAGTATATGTATATCCCTTTTTATTTTTTTTAAACAAGAAGTTTTAAAGTATGGCGGTCACGCTCTTATTAGACGCTCTTTTAGTGTTCACCTCTCGAATACGATTGTCGATAGATAAGAACAAAACCGTGCATAATGTTTGTCATAGAGGTCGATTCGTGTGCCAAGTTCTATCAACATCGCTAATTGTCAATTGGGTCATTTTCCTTGTTAGTCATGGTAGACTTAACAGAGTTCTCTGTTAGATTCAAATCAGGTCGCGAGCCACATTAAATCACTCGGCGAGGCATTCAGTGTGCATCTCTGCTCTAGCCTCTCGATTCATTGCTGCAACTCGCCCTCAATCTACGCTCATAATTCTGAACCTCGAAGGCAAACTACGCCAAGTTCAAATTATGGAAATTTAGGGTAAACGCGTCGAATCATTTAACATGATAAAATTGTGAAACGTTTGTCGTCGACATCGATTGGATATATGTTGAGAAGCGTGAAATAAATAATGCGACCTGCGTCTGAGACAGACCTGGGCATGTTTGAAATGATACATTATTTGAAATACCATTTCAATGTTATCGACGTTACTTATTAATATTATTTGTTATTTGAAATAATATTTGAAATAACACGTTATTTTACTTTGTAATTGTTTTCATATCTGTGATCACTTTTGAAATAACATTATTTAGGATATTATATCAAATAATGTATTATTTTATTTTACAATTACTCGAGATAATCGTTTGAAATAATTGTGAAATTTTGTTTGGAAAATGATATCAGGTAGAATCGCAAATACGTGACGATATCGAATTTGGAAGTAATGAAGATGAAATTGCAAAGAATTCCACGTTTTTGATTCAAACTTCAAAAGAAATGAATTTATTGACATTTTTACAAGATAAAAAGGCTGATCTGTCTATGTTTAATGATCATCCGATTATAAAAGACGATTTTCAGAGGTAGAAGTCATTATCAAGGGAACGATTATTTTCTTCCGCGACAATATGCAAGCCACCCGATCATTTTCTTTGAATTTTCATTGCAAAGAAAATTCTGTGCAGACTTTTTGAAAAATGAGTTTTATTCAAAACAAAGTGCTGTAAACATTTTTTTTTTTTAAATTAAATTTGGAATTAAGAAATAAGAAAATAATTCATTGTTTGAAATAGTTATTATTTCAAATGACTTGATATTATTTTTATTTTCCAAAATAAGTTATTCTTATTTTCATTGCAATTAAAATTTACCCAGATCTGATCTAAAGGTATAGGATTCAAAACAATAAAATTATTAATAAAATAATTAATAAAATAATAAATAAGTAATAAATAATAATAATTTAAATAATAGAATAATTATTATTTAAATAAATTACGAAGAATAAAATAAATAATAAAGTTTGCATCTAAGGCACAGGATTCGATGCGAAGTTACCCGTTAAACGCTGCACTTTGTTGATATCCTTGGAATGCGAGTTTCGTGAGCAAACAAACTGGAAAATATCGTGGCGCAATCGCGTTAATTCACCTAGAACTACTACACCCTCCTTCGCGCCGTCCCAGCTTCATATTCCCTCGACTTTCAAGCTAATTTTTTCACGTTTGGTTTCTAGTCGGTGACCAACCGCGAGGGATACTCGCTTGGGTGGCCAACACCGCGAGAAGTTCCTACTACATGATGAACATCGACGGGCACAACTTGTACCGATTGAATTATCCGCTGCGATTGAACAAGTGGTATCACTCCTGCCAAAGCTGGAACGGCCGCACCGGGGAATGGCAGATCTGGGTCAACGACGAGCGCGTAGGTCGCGGGTTCAACAACAGAGTAAGCACGTACCACCGATCTCTATTCGACATAATCCTTTGGTTACTGTGGGGGCTTACGAGCTCTACAAATGTCCACACAGTTTTAAAGTTTTAGTTAAAAGTACAGTTTTAGTTAAAATGTTGAAGTTACAGCATCTGAACGCAGTAAAAATCGGGGGTTGAAAACAGCTATGATATCGGTTCAGGTTCTCAATACACTTACGATAAAAGATATTATAACAGTTATTGATCGAAACGGTTCTAGCTTATATTAGTTACGGTTTTGGTTTTACAGAAATATATCGATGGAGAAATATATCGATTGTATAGAATTTTTAGATTTACTGAGTAGAAATATTAAATCAATAGTGCATCAATTATTAATATATTTATTAAATGTAAAGATTAATTCTTTGCTTTTATATTCAAGCATCTATAACTCTAGTTTAAGTAGAAATACTTACTTGTCATTTTGTTATATTAAAATACAAACCTTTCAAGTCCTTAATTTAATCAACATGAATTCATTTTTACAATGAGTTTGTGTAGGTAGAGAACTAAAGTCTCTACCTGATAGCCATTATAATTATAATAATTGTTGGAGCATAATAATAAGCACAATTTCATGGATACTAAAGTTCATATACAGAGTGTCTACGCTAAAGTGTGCAAGAGGGATAATTCAATAATTATTGATGATACGAAAAAATTGTTTTTATGTAAATTGTAGGATACTATGGGCTCTATATTGTGGCGTAAACGAAATTTTTGTTATATTATTAATTTAGAAAATATGATTGTAAAGATTTTTAAATGGAACTATATATTTTTGAGGGGATCATGCGATGCGCCCTTAATGTATTTACCTGGTTTTTATTAGTTTTCAAGATAGAACGCTTCGAAATTTACTGATTTCCAGCGGAAATGTCTCGTTTTCCATCGCGGTCTAAGTTTACCGCGTCCTCAAATGTTGTTTATATATTACACACACAAACATGCCATTCTGCCCAGTTTATAGCGACGCCTTAATTAATAACAATTTTCGAAGCATGTAAACAAAATTATGTAAATGTCTTATAAGTACAAGATTGGAACTTCGTGGAGTGATAAAGTAGACTTCAAAGTATAGGATAATGATATTCTGCCGCGTCGGAAGCGTTGCCATCAATGTTTTGCCGCCCGCCCAAGATATTGAGAAGACATACTTTCTTTTTTTATTTATTAGTACAAGACTGAAATTTTGTCATCAATCACTTTACCACATAAAGCATCAAGAAAATAAACTCTACCGATCGCTTAATGTTGCTAAAGTCTTAGCTAGAAAAATCAGCTTTCTACTCATTGTTGTGAAAAAAGTGTCGCTGTTTCCTGTACTATTATGCAGAGTGTTTCTTACTAAACTTTTCGAATGTGTTCTATGAGCAGAAATAAGAAACACATTTTCATGTAAAAACACAAGCCTAAAATTGCTTTGTTATCGTGTTTCCATTTAAAGTTACTGCTGCTCTGTTTCTAATGTAAACTCGACATCGATTGAATGGCGGACTGAATTTAATACCGTTGGAATTTCATGTCTATCATGCGTTAGTTCAATGAGTCATTTCTTCTTTCGATTAGTCCTTGATGCGAATTAGATCTCACATGGTTCGCTATAGTTTTCACAGTTCTCACAGGTAAAAGTCCAGATAGTGTCAGATCTGCTGATCTCATTGTACAAATTACCTTTACTGATTTCAAATCGCAAACATCGCTGAAGTAAACACGATTAGAATATGCATCGCTGACCTACTCTTCGCATTGCATCAACAGCGAAGCTGCTACTGCATTCACGATTAACATTTCCGTTGTAATTTTTTTTGTAGTAAAGCATTTCTTGATTTACTATTCCAAAGCAGGGCAGTGTTTTGATCCTGCGGATCCATCTCCATCTTTTTCTACTCTAAAACCAAACATGGAGCTAACATTTGGCTAAAACCGAACTCTTTGGAAGTTCTTTAGTAATTCTGTACTTCTTCACCTTTTCTTAATGTGTACGATACACAACATTTTCTTTTCGTAATTCCTATTACGAACATAACAGAAAAATAGTCTTCATCTGTGATTGCGCGTGATAAAAAGTTATGATAGTAATTCGTTTGGACAAACAAGGTGTAAAGTGATATAACAAATCAAACTAATTTTACAACTAAGACTACCAAGATTAATTTTATTTATGTATTGTACTTAAAGTTTCTTCTTAAAATTACTGACTATTACTAATAGTTCTATCGTAATTTTTAGAAACATCTATTGTTATAGAGAATTAATTTTCAAATTAGTTTGCTCCCCCTCCCTCTAATTTCAAAAATATAGTTCTATGTATGGACAGATATACGACCACCTCGGTAGAATTAGTATTAACGATATACCATTTCAATTTTTCATATCAGGGTAAACATATATGAAAAGTGCTTATTAACCCTTTGCACTCGAGGCCTTTTTTCTGGTATCTTTTAGCAACTCGAGCTGCTTTCTTAGCATTCTATTGTCACGAATGCTAAGCTTAGATTGACTTCGAATATGAGATTTAAGTATCAGGTCACCTTTGTCTCAACGACAATCATTTTATTGACACTTCGAGTTCCAGAGAAATTAAACCTAAAGAAAACCTAGTGGTGACTGAGAGTCACCTCTCGAGTGCAAAGGGTTAATATCTACACTAATATACCAAATGTCTCATAACCACTGAACTGTGTTTAACGCACCCCAGAGCTAACCAAAACCAGGGGTGAGATGATCCTAATAATTAGCCCTTTCTTCGTTATTCGCTTCGTCGACACAGGAATCAAAGTCTCCCGTTAACTTTAGTTTCTTACGTTATAAGAAACTTTATGCTTGAGTATTATCTTACCGATAAAGCCATGCACAAACAACGTCATAGTATATACCCTTTCCTAACGAACAACGGTGGTCCGTGAGTTATCTCGTCCACGAATGCAGAGGGGTTGTACACAAGTTCCTGATTCTCGTTTTTTGAGCAGAATAGACCGTCGCGTCGAGTGTTCCCTTGCATTGCAAAAGCCCGCGTTTCGAGGGGCGTCTCCGTGCAACGGTGACCGTGAAAATGCAACATCGTCGCGAACATTGGCCTAAAATGAAAAGGCACGTCGAGCAATACGAAAGGAACGAAGTACGCTTTTTACGCCACCACCGGCGCGCTCCAAATTCTCTCGCGCTGACGTCCTCGTAAAAGATCACAATTTAGGGTAAGGTTGCAAGGCGGCAATTTGCTCAACCTTGCCCTTTCACCTTCCTTTTTCTATCAATATGTGTCGTGTTTTCGCGTACCGAGTTTACATTCTTTTATTTTCCGCGTTGTGGTGAATGAAGTTGCTGAACCAAATAAAAAGTAGACAAATGCTTTCGAAACCGTTTTGTTGGCAAATGAATAAATAAAACATTTGACATTGCAAGGAATTGTTTTCCAAGAAGAATTTGGTCTAGAAACACTATAAAAATTAGGCTGGCAAGGAACATTGTTTTTTACAGTTACAAAACTTGAGATCCTCGATAACCTCTCCTTTCTCTAAAGACTAAATTTATTTTTCGATTATATTGCTTCGAAGATAACTCGAATATAGTCGGAAACCCTAGCATCGATCAAGTATAGAGTGTTCCGTTTAATTCGGAACGGTTGAACATCACACGATGAAGCTACGAGAAGAATGTTTATACTAAAGTTATTTGCTACAAAGGGGGACCATTTATGAAATAAACAATTTTCTTATAAGTGATGAGTAGACTGCGGGTTTTTATGCTTTTATAGGAAATTTGAATATGCAAGAAGCTACAAAATGCAAACAATATGCAAGAATATAAAGTTCATGTTATAATATTTGTAGAATAAAATAAATTCCTATTTAGGTTCAATTTTTGTAGGCATGTTCGCGAAGATTTTATTTTGCATAAAGATCCGCAGTCTAGTGATGAGTATTAAAATAAATGCTTTCGCATTATAGGTCGATGAATGAATACCTAAACAAACACCATCTAACAAAAATATATATGGTTTCATTTGAAAAGATTAATTTTTCGTTTAAAACCTCCCAGCACTTCTTTTACACGTAACTTATTTACTTCATATGATGTTCGTATAATGTTTTGTATCAAATAACTTTTATAAAAACATTTCATCGATAGCTTCACCTCTCTATGAGATATTTAACCATTTCGCTTTAAACGAAACACCCTGTACATGAAATAAAAAGTTCGCGTCGACCGACAAACTAATTGTACAGCGTAAGCACACGCGTCGCTTTTTCAGGTCGCGGAAAATGAAAAGGCACGTCGAGCAATGCGAAAGGAACGAGTGCTCGGTTTTTGCGCCATCAACCGCGCGCTCTAAATTCCCTAGCGGTGACGTCTTCCGTAAGGATCGCGAGTCGCGAACGTCGTTCTAAGAACTTTCCGTTTAGAAAAAAAAAAAGAACAACTCGAATTCCCGCCAGAATTTCCGCGTGGCGGCAATCGTCGAGCGGGAGCGCTTTCACGCTCCGCGTTGCGATTGCAGACCACGCGCCGCCATATGTCCTCGATAAAGAGCCAATGCCACGGTTTCAGATGTATCGCGTTTATCGTTTTGCGCGTTGCGTTCTTGAAAGTCGACCGCTATCTAGCGTGACAAGTCGCGGAGTCTAGTAGAAAGTGATATTCGGAAATGCCGTCTGGTTCGAGGCCTATTCCATAGTCGACGCATTTCTCCGCATCATTCGAAAGAGCTTCCTTGCGTAAGACCTCTCGTGTCCCGTTGTCAGAGCGATGCAAATTGTGCTAGGAGTTCCCATCGAGATGGATGACTGGTTTTCCAGGAACGATCTCGAAAGTAATCTAAAAGGGGGAGTCTTAAGGGGGCTTCCTGCTTTCCTGAGCCAGAAAATAAGTAATATTTGCAATTTTTTCTACTAAAGTATTGAGCATACGGAGTTTCTATTTCTAACGTCTTTTCGTTGATTTTTCGTTAATTTATATGTTGATGTTTGTAGACATGTAATAATACAAAGGTGCTCGATATTGAAAATACGAATATGAATAATACGATTAGGACCACCTGAATCATCAAATTCAAAAAGATTCTATATGAGTGTGCCTTTGTATGCATAGCTGTAACGATACGCGCAGTGTGTCTGACATACATTGTCTCATTCTCCTTCAGCCCATTGCACGGAGCGTAACCCATGGGATTTTTGTTTCCTTTTAATTATTTAACCATGTTTCAGGACTCCGACCGTTCTGAAACTTTTACACGTGTCAATTAAATAACCGATCATCACTCCCGATTTTTTTGGTTGGTCTCACTCACAGGGTTGCTTGCAATTACCACCCGCAAAAGATAAATTATTTATTTTCTACCCTTACTAATTAAAAAAATACCTCGAAACAAATATATGAGATGCAGTTTATAAGTACGAATATTTTCGTGTTTGCAGAATTGAAATATCTGAAATAGTAACCGAGAAAAAAAGGAATAAATTTAAAGGTAACGGTCTGAAACTTTGTGGGATGATGTTTTAGGTGAAAAGCATTGCACGGCACATAATAGCAATGAAAATTGGGCTGGGGGCCGATTGTCTATCCTTATCTTGCTAGATCCTTTGAAACAAACTTCGTTTATTAACATTCAAATATCTCCTTAAACCTATGATGAATAAAATCAATTTGAGAATTCAACAAATGGCCGGTATTCAAGTAAAGTTTAAATTTTGCACAAAATTTTTTCTTTATTTCACACTTTTCTTTAAATATTTTTATGTATTCATATACGTGGTATATTAACACTTTAAGCACCGGACCCGCTTGAAAGCATTTTTATATATTCGCGCAGAAAAAATACGTATCTGTTAAACACTACATGAGACGGTATTTATATTACTGAAAATCGTGTTAGAGTCAGCATATTTCTACAAAATTCGTAAATGTTGTACGGCTTTAGATAAAACGCCAATAAAATAGTCGGCGATATAAACGTTAATATACAGTACATATCCTGGTATCCTGTGATATGCAGAAGTATTGTATTTTTCTCGAATTCGTATTAATATTGTCGAAGGAAATAAAACAAGAAAAACGAAAATTTTTTTCGCGAAGGAGTCGTTGACCTCTCTAGGAGCATTTTTGGATGGCATTTTCTCAAACATGAAGTTGCCGAATCACCGATACGGGAACCCATCCGCAGCAGAATTTTGTCTCTGTTATTGGTTTCAGCGGTTATCGAAAAACGTCGAACCGAAAGAGAGGGAGAGAGGAAAAACGGATAAACGTAATCGAAGAAGAGAATGCACAGGGAAAGGAGAATTTTATTTCGATAGGTTCACAGCGCCTCGGAAAAGGTGAAATCGATTTGACGCGGCGAAAAATGGAAACATCTCCAAACGAACGAAAAATCGGACGTGGGACGAAGCTGAAAAAACGTTTCGTCGAATACAGGGTCTCTCAAACTGAGTTCCGTGAATTAATAGTAGTCCGCAAATTTTTGAGAGGAAAGAAGCATATTATAGTTTACAATATAAAAACTGCTTCTTGTAATATGTAATTTTTATTTCTTAACTGAAACTGTTTGTATACTCTCTGCGGAAAAGCGTGTTGAAAAATGGCAAAATAGAGTTTGTCTTTTTTGTTCTTTAACAGAGAAACTTTTACAAACGTATAAAACCATTTCAATTGGAAAAAACAATTCTTAAAAGATAATATATTTTAAGAAATATGTTTTAATTATACCACAAAAATAAAAATTTCAGTCTCTTTGGGTTTGTCAAAAATTTTGCTTTTGTTGGAATGGTTCAACAAAATTCGTCACCGATATATTCTGCGGAACGGCGAAGTTTAAGTAACGCTGGCATTGTATTTCGTCGACGTATTATTAGGAGAAAGAATGATCGGTCCTGTGGTAACTTGTTGACTGCAATGTCACATGAATTTGAGTGACATGTCCTGCCTATAGGGGGGACACGTCACTCGAATACGAGTGACATTCGTATTTACTTGGTTACGAATGATACTAGTGCGCATTTCTGACAGAGTGTTATGCTTTCTTCGATAACATGTTCGTCGTGCAGTCATCGATGTTCGCATCATCGATATCCGAACTGGAATTACTCCATAATTTTATTTTTATTTGTACGCCTTCTATATGTAGAAGTCAATTCATTTTCTCGAATACTTTGCCAGTTATTCTATTATTATAATGGAATATATACAGGGTGAAGCATATAAAACAGGCCGCCTGAATAAATGGTTTACTTTTAGCGATAGAAAAAAAAGTGCCGAAGAAGAGTTGTTTGATTTCGAGGTGCACATAACGCGGCGCCAATAATGTTTTTATCAGTGGAAGCGTAGAACAGATATGAAGGTCGACTCCGTTTTTTAAATAGAATGATATACTTTCTCATATATATTCTGATAGAACGTTTCAAGACATTTTAAAGTAATCACATGAAAAATTTGTATTCTATACTTTCGACTTATTTTTCCATGTAGAATCACCCCCTTTTCGCTTGTACCATCAGTTACCGAACACTCTGTATAATTCAAACTCCAATTCTCGTTTACGTTTCATTCGTTGATTGAACGACTAGATAAGAATGTTTTCCATCTCTGGTCTAAAGCAATACAGGGATGAGCACGGCGACCCAATTTATCCACTCGATGAAAAAAATGAACGTTGGGACGTGAAACTAATCGAAATTTTTGTATATCGGTTGCACGTATACGCCAATAGTGTTTGCGGCTCAACCGCCACGAACGATGAAATTTGTTCACGTTTGCTTTTGTTACGTCAGCTGGTCGGTCACATCATCAAAGGGGGTGGAATAGCAATCACGGGACAGGAACAACGACAACTGGGCGGCGGCTTTTTGGAAGGCGATGGTGCACCTCAGGGTAAGATATAATTACTTGTTCCAGTCTCAGAAAAGGTACACTATCTTCTAAAATTTAGAATATATTCACTTTGGCTGAACAAATTATAATTCCTAGAATCAGTTTTCACTCTCACTTTACTACAATTCTCGATAATACTCATACAATTCTTGATGAATAATCATTTTTGAATTCACAAAATATTTATTCCTACAATTTGTTTCAACTTTTTTTAGTTTTGATATTCATTACTCCAAAATATTCAGTCTATAAAGTGTAACATTTTTCTACTTCACGTTTTATGTACTTAAACATAGCTATAAATTAATGTCTAAAATAATTTGTTAGTTGACGTTTGTTTAACAACCAATCAGTACTCTTTATCACTTTTTCTCTTTATACATTGCACTTCATACTTTTATATAGAATAAATAAACAATAACTACTTTTGGTTACTTAAGCAGTTTAATTTCATTCGACTAAACGCGTGCTGCAATGAACAACTCGAGCGATCAGTAATAGTCGTTGGATTAAGGATTAATTATCCTTCAAATAATCTGCATGTATTAAATAAAATAAATACTGTCTTCCAGGATCGGGCGGCTATCTAGGGGAAGTGACGATGCTCCAATTATACAGCGTCGCCTTAACAGCTGGAAAGGCTCACAAAGATCACAAACACCACCATGCTCATCACTACGAACACGATACGAGTAACAACACGCCTAGACCTACGTCTCGTCCGCTTGTGACGCAGCCACCGCTTCCGCAAAGTCCCTTCCTTACCGGAGGACAAATAAATCCACAGGTAGGACACGTCCATCAATTTGATGATCATTTGCCTTAGTATTCGCATCTAGGTTCATTAATGTTTATTCTATTCGTTAATGATATCTCCATCTACTTCCTGCATACCAGAGTTCTATCTCCAAATTCGAGTCAGACACCGAGTATCCGATAAAATCAATTATTGACACTTGGCAGAAATTACGACAAATCATAAATAAACATATGTACAGAATTTGAAATTGATATGCTTAATAATTTGAAATAGCAATACAAATTAAATGTCACGTATATGAAGGAACTCTAAACTTGTTAGGCCCTTCTAGATTCACTAAAGTAAGTCCTGAAAGTAGGTTAACTTTTAGGTCATATAACCGTATGTACAGAATTTGAAATTGATGTGCTTAATAATTTGAAATAGCAATACAAATTAAATGTCACGTACTTGAAGGAACTCTATGTTGGTTTATTTAATAATAAATGTAACAAAAATAAATCTAGAGTCGAGGAACACTGCGTTTTTCGAAAGTGCAAGTTTCTTTTCTGATGCCTTTCGTAGTTGGGCCTCTGACAGTATTTATGACAGTATTTATGTTCAAGTTGAAAAACACACAGTGTGAAAAACATGTGGCAGACCCAAGCCGTATTTTTCATCTACGACGTGGGCGCCGGTTTTTCCTATGCGCTTTTGACAGAGCTCTCAGTCTCAGTTCGAATCTAGAAGAGAATAGGCATCCTTCCGTGTTCTTTAAAATAAAGAATATTTGATATAACGTATTTAATGTGAATTTGTTCTTTTACAAATCCCATAATCCAATACTCTAAACTAGTTAGACCCTTCAAGATTCACTGAAGTAAGTGCTGAAAGTAGGTTAACTTTTAGGTGAAAATCAACCCTGGATCGCCACTGCAGATCGTCCAAGGGGGCGTCACTTTGAGACATCCTGCCCTGGTACCCCGTGATCCACCGCCTCAGCCACTTCCGCCGGTGAATCCCGAATCCGTCTCGTCCGCGTTTCCCTTGCAATCTTCGCAATTCTTTGGCAACCTGCAGCCCGCCGCAGGCTTGCAGCATTCACCGAATGGACTAACCGGCGCTGGATTGAGCTTCGCGGATGGTCCCTACCGCAATCTATTCAAAAGGGAGAAGGATTCGTCGAGCGATGAAAGTACACACGGGGAATTGGACTCGAGCCTCGAGGTCCTGGCAGACTCCAAGAAATTGACGACGAAGAGAGACGCGCAAGAACCTGCTGTGGATAAATCGTCCGACGATAAGGTAAGAGAATTATTGAACAAGACAGGAATTTCACCGTAACGACCTCGATAGTCTATTTAGGTCGATTAGGTAGACAAAGGATTCGGAAATTTGCTTGTGGACATTTACTTTTGTCTAAACGTCATAATTTGGGGATTCTTGGGCCACTGACGATTGATGAAAGGGATATTTTTAGTGTTAACACTTTAACTACCGGTGTATTTAGAAAGACTAAAACTCAAAAGATTTTCTACATTAATATACAGAGTGATTTACGTAACTCACTCACCTCGATTAGCTTTTGAGGTATACATTTAATGAAAAAATGTTATATACATAAGTATACAAAAAGGAAACTTGATGTATAGATTTTTTCATAACATGCATATCTTAGATATTAATCGGAGCAAGAAAGTTTCATGAACCATCCTATACATACATTTATTTAGACTGATATTATTTTCTACACATTCTTAGTAGGAACACTACCGCTCAAAAGTATCCAGACACTTGCGAAATACATATGAATTAGCATTGCATAAAAGTTATTTAAGTACCTAAAGTAGTGACAAAAATCGATTTTTATTAGTTTCGTACGAACTTACCAATACTACACTAAAATTAAATACTTGCATAGAGATGAAACAAAGTAGATCTTGAGATTCTTTTAAGCATCGAGACCGTTTCATTAAATTTTGTATTTCTAGGCAAGAATTTTATTTCTCCATACTCATTATATAATTTGTACACAAAAATTAATTCTATTATGATATTATACCTGAAGAAAGATAACAATACTAATTACAATTGAGATAAGCGTTCTAAATACCTCTCGTACAAAGTTAAATTATGTTTTAGAGAACAGAAGCAAGTGTCCAGATACTTTTGAGTGATAGTGTAATAAACAGCCTTATCTATTTTCTCAAATTAGGATGAGCACTGTAACACGTTGACAAAGTGTTAACTACTAGTGCTACGAGATGTTCACGATTATCAAATGAAAGATATAAGGGAGGGAAAGGCGAAAGAAAGAATTTGCCCAAATTTGAATGAAACGAAAAGCGAGTTCAATATCGGAACATTTTTAAAACTTCTAACATACGCGTATTTCCAGGTGACATTCGTGCCACACACGGAACTCGAGGAATTCGAGGCGAAGAAGTTGCAGAAACGAGATTCTACTAAAAAGAAGAGAGGATTGGTGCAGCTGGGCGATGGACTGATCGTGGATGACGGTTACATCCCCCAAGGTCTGGACAACGAGTACTTCGCGGGATTGACGAACTTCGGTCTTCAGCTGCCCAAGTACGAAAACAAGGACGACGAAAGGGAACCGGCGGAGGCCGAGGTCAAGATGGTAATGGATATCTGCGATGGGTGTGCCCCGGAGCCCTTTGAAAAGGCATTGATCATGGCGTGGAGGTCGGTTCCTAAGAAATTGTACTCCGGTGCTCTGCATCTTCCAGCTTTGCAGTCGTGCAAGGCGTTTTAAGCGCGATCAACCGATTGAAAGAGAAGACCCGTATCACAGTTTCCGCAAGCTTCGCTCGCCATCGATCCCAATGATTTACATTCATCGCCGGGTCACGACTGTCGATGTCTATCGCTGACACTGGATCCCTCCTACGTGCTGTGAACTCGTGGCCAGCGAATTTTGAACGTTAGCTCGATTACGCGATTACTTGCGAGCCAGAATCGGGGTCGATTACACGGACAAGCTCCGATTAGAAACGTATTTATTTACATAGGGTAGGTCTGTCGTTAAGTTAGGACTAGCGATGGGACGGATCTGATGACATACTCGTTAACATCGATACGTATCAATTTACAAACGTAGACGCGAACAGATATCGAAATAAGTAGTCATTGATGTTAGTAGAACTTGTACTTGTTTGTATTTCTTGTGGTATCGCCGAGCGTCTAATAAGACAACGATATAGCTGGTCTAGTATCTCGGTTGGAAGTTATTTCCAAGGAAAGAAAATTAATTTAATTTGTAAATTAATAGTCCCATTACTAGTTAAGATAACGCGGATAGCCGAGGCTGAATTAAGGACTGGACTTTAAGGGCTACAGACGCCTAGAAGCCGTTGTTAATTAAAGAGATTAAGAGTCCAATGATTTTAAGTATAAGCACGAAATGTAGCAAGCTTCCAGTATCTACAACCTTGCAGGAAAGAATGGATTAGCTTCTTCACTACCTAATGTTGAAATAACAATATGGATTTATTTGTGTTTAATGATAAATAATGGAGAATAATTTGGCTATAGCCGACACAAGCAGTAGAGATTTAATTTAAAGCAAAGTCTCTCTTGGAAATCTGTCTCATTAAGTTTAATTTCTATTATCATCTTTGTTCTCCATAAGTAGTCTCCTGATCTTTTATTGTTTTACTATTTGAGACGTTGAGACACAGAACGTAAACTTCCCAATATTAATTGAATCGATAATAAGGTAGAATCTCTGTCAGTGTTATCTGCCTGAACCGTAGATCAACCATCCTCAAATTAAGAGTAGGTTCTCCAAGACGAAACATTTATAGAGATCCACAATGCCACAATAATGTCTAAGCATACTTGTTCCTACGATAATTGAAGAAGATGTTCTCAACAACTCACAATGTTTCTATATATAACAACATACACGTTACTCGTGTTTCGATGAAATTGTCTACTTGAATTTCAATTGTTATTAATAGACTGCAGATGTTTATGCATTCATGGCAATTGGAGTTATGGGTAAATCTATGAGAATACGCATAAATGCAAAAATATATAAAACATCGACAACAATATGCATGTTATACAGTTTAGAAGATAGTTTATACTTTCATTTCAATTTCGACTCTTTTTCTGTGAAAGTATGAATTTACATAAATATCCGCAGTCTAGTTATCAGCTTCGTGAAAATCAGTTTAATTGTTCTGTAACTGTTTCATGCCTATGGAAGTACTATTACGAGGTCGTACTGTAGCTCAAAGGTCTGGGAATTCTTAATCGAGCGCTGTGGACAACGAATGTTTTGCGTTCGGTGAATTACGTTTGTATACGAGATGTGCTTCGAGTAACAGTATTATGTATTTCAAAATCGATGCAGGAAGCAACGAATGTACGTCGTCGAATAAAGTTTACAAATACATTATAAAACTCACCTTGCTCTTGTGAATGTGCTGATGCTGGTACTCGCTGTCGAACTCAGGCTCGCTGAAATAGCTCTGGTCTTCCCAATGAGGAGGTAATCCCAATGGTGCATTCCCGGGTATTCCTCCCAAAGGTCCTGGCATTCCCGTGACACCGTCGGTGCTCTCGAAGAGTCTCAAGACGCTGCGGTCTCGGATGTCTCTCAGATGAGATCTGAAACGAAAATGATATATCTTTGTCAACGTGTCATTTCTAAAGAGTCAAGATTACAATTTACATGGTAATTTATTTATGGTATTTATTGAACAATTAATTTCTTAATCTAAGGAACAGTGTATCCTTTCTTTGCCTGTGAGTTCAAATAATTTCAATGGAGCGAATCGTTCTTTGGTGTGTAAGCAAAACTCAATTAACTTGTATATTCATATTGTTTGTAATTTCTTTTTATTATGATGTGCGTTTCAATTTGCGTTAATACGAGGAATGTGGACTATCTCTGCAATGTCTTGTATCGTGTTACATGGATTTCGTTTAATCAGCGTTTCGATTCGGTCATCACCAACGACTGCAGGATTATCAGAACGTTCTGTCTTCCAGATAAAAATTGCCACTTTTAAACGGAGAAAACTACTACGGACAGTACTCTCAGCTCACAATAATAGACAATCTAATTCTTAGATGTTGATGTTGTAACAGTAATGGAGCAAAATGAATCGTACACAATTCAATAATGTAACATTAGACATAAAATATTGTGTATGTATTACTTGTTAAAAAAACGAAAGAAACTTTTGGGACAACCTAATACGTGCGCGCGTTTAAACGTAACCTATTGAAAAACGCAGTGAACGTTTGTTCAAACCTAACACACAGAATTGAGTTTTGCTTAAGTATTTATTAAAGAGCAATTCACTCCTTTGGCATTACTTTACTGTATTCGTTTATTGTGAAGTATTTTATTTTAGTATTCAAATTGTAATTATCATTTAACGAGTAACGGAGAAATCTAAGCTCTTCAGGAAAACTGAAATTAATGTACGTTTAGATTTTAAATTATCGTTGTCCGTAAATATTATAGTGTGGAAAGAACGACTAAAATTGTTATTAAATATTCATAATTAAATTTTTCGATGACACATTACAGGGACTCAATATTTATAGATAATATGTTTGTATTCGTTCAATTTATAATGACATTCGACACAATGTCGCTATTATTTAATTTTCAAAATTTTTTACGCAATGACTATTATGCTTTCTTATGGACGTATGAAAGCAAATAAATTTACAAAAATCTGAGATAGACTGTACGTTTTACAATAAGATAGTTCATATATTTAATTATTAAAAAGCAGTTATCACCATCATTTTATTCAACGCTATTATTTATTTTACGGTTCGACTCTTCACTTTCAAGTCATCTTCTTTGTGTTGCAGTTACAATACAATTTACTAAATTAAAGTATAAAAGAACTGTCCTACAATTATTACAAACAACGTTGTAATTATACTTTTCTTTGCTATCTCTGAAAATAAAAAAGATTCTATACATTTAAAAATCATGATACTATTGATTCTAGTGGTACGTATGTATATTGTATGATATTGGGCAAATTACAATTGACACTCACAAGATCATATGTTAAAAAAAAATAAACAACATTTAGTTTGGGCCTAATTGTCTTCTTATCTGGCTACTGGCTTTGATTTACAGCAAACGCTAGTTTAATAGAATTAATTTCTAGAAGAGAAACGAATAGAGTTCAAATAGAGAATAGCCGAATCGAAAATACCACAAGTCAGACACGTGTTTATTGTTTATAGACCAAATTCCATACCACGAGTCTCACTCGTGGTTGTAGGCCAAAGGGTTAAGTAAATGTAGTAAATTCTATTGTAACATTCGTGAGTTGTCGAAAACGACTGCTCGACATAAAGTTGTAAAGTAAAATAAATGACAGAGTTTGAATTTTCGTCGATTTCCAATGAAATAATTCGTTCCTGAAGAGCCTAACAGAGGTTCGCGTTGCAACTGTAAGGTTAATGGTACCTGAGATCTTCGAGTTCGTAGAACATGTTCTTGCTGCTGTCGTGTATGTAAACCTTGACGTGAGGACTGTCTAGATATTCCATGGTAAGTTGCTTCGGGAAGCTTCTGACAAAGAGAGCCTTGACGGTGTCTATGCTTGTGATTTCGTTCGGTAGAAGCGCCCGCTTCGTCTCGTTCCTATACTGCAGGAACACTAGACCTAAGGAATCGTCCACAGAAACGCATCGTTTCGTCATGAATGTCCGATAAGGGCATGGAGCAGCGAGGCAGCAACATGACGCTCCTAATTCTATCGCGGGTCGTGAGTTACCTAATGGTCGCTCCAGAGTTTTGCTGGGTGTCCGTACGACGGGGAGGCTGCTTCTTTGTTTGCCACCCCGTCGGAATCCGGTGCTAGATGTCTCCACCTCGGACATGATACCCGGGTCATCATCGAACAACATCGTCGAAGAGGGAGGCGGGAAACCGCGCGGTAGAGGCGACTGAAAGTACAAATGATCGCAATAAACATTCAGCTCTCGAGTGCCCCCCGTTGATGCTTCCACGATGAATACTTTTCAATCGAATGAAAGGAGTCTATACCATTTGGATGAGCGCTTTTCGATATCTATGGGTATGGGCACAAAGGGGTGTTCGCGTATAAACAAACTATAAAACGTTAAGGCTCCTGGGCAGAGATTCGTATTGAAAATGAATTTTGACAGGGTGGAGCAATAACTTCATCCACCTTCGATATTACCAATATTTAGACTTTTATAAAAAAAAACTTGTTAGGATAAAGTTGCACTGTTTTGAGAGATAATGGTAAAACATAATTTTTTCCAGGGTCAATTTTTAATTATATTTCAAGGGGCATTAATGTTTATTTAAATGGAACGCTAAAATCTTCAAATTTGTATGTAAAGGCAACTATTAAGAGGATTTCAGAATGTTACGAGATCATTCAAGGTCACTGCAGACTAGAATTTAAATTTATCGTAGAAAATGTTTGAATTCGTTGACTGGTATGTATATAAATAATCTTACTGCATTGAGGAATCAGCATTTGCCAACCAAATGCTTCCATACATTCTCGGTAAGAGAGATTGAGTGACCTTGGACAACCTTGTACAGTACCATTTTAAAATTGTCTCGACATTTAATAAAATAAGTGGCTACGACATATAAATTTAAAAAACATTACGTTCAATTTAAAAATTATTGATGACCTTAAGATTTCATGAAAAAAATGATCTTGGAAAGAATTATGTTCTGCCATTATCCACGTCTCTCAGAATAGTGCAACTTTGTCCTAACAAGTTTTCTCACAAGACTATAAATAACGGAAATATTTAAATTAGACAAAGTTATTGCCTCACCCTGTATAATACAGCGAATAACGCGTTCAGAACAGAGGACATGAAATTTTATCTTCCCTCGGGACTATCTTCGTAAAATGAAGCTTACCTAAGGTAAATGAAATATAATTGTCATTTAATTGAAAAGGTGTTATAAATCTCTAAGGTGCGACGCAAAAGCCTATTAATCTCTCGAGGGACGACTTTTAAATGGATTTTTTGTTCCTTTAATGGAATATACACGAAGCCAAAGCAACCTTTATCTGTAAATTGATTCTGACGTACGAATATCCTGGGTCACTTTAATATTGTATATGTTTTAATTCTAAAAGGTATTGTGATCGTTGATCAGAAATAATGTTCATCATAAATCTCTGATCTTCTACAATATTTTCATACCCTGAAGATTCAGTAAGAGCTCATCCTTGTAGTAGACTCCCCTTGTAAGAGGAAAAAATTACAGCAACGACGAGAGACGATGAAAAATAGTCGCATGCTCTCGTGCGATTTGAAACAGTACAAGGCGTCGGAGAAAAGGAGAAGTATCGAAAAAATTACCTTTCTCTGGCGAGACTTGGTCCCCATCTGTTAGCGGCGGCGCGTACACGGAAACACACACACACAAGTAAACCAGTTAGATGTATATATGCATGGAACAGAAAAAAAAGGGATTTCGCTGGAAATGCACTCTCGTGAGGTAAGAGCGAAACGATGCGATCGCGGGCACGCGATCGATCGATTCCGGCAGCGGTCGACTGGTCCAATGGCGAACCCAGGATCGAGGGTGGTCGGAGTCCTGCAAAACTCTCTACACTAGGGGTGGGGAACTTGTGCCCTTTGGGCGTGTTTGATGTCTCCCTTTTTCATACATAGCAATTTACGTAATATTCTTTGTTTAAATATAATGCGTTCTCAGATAGCATCTATTTTAATTGATGAAATTTTAAGGATCTAAAAATGATACTTGGTTACGTATTTATAATTCTGTCACAATTGATTGGGCATACACCTTCGTTCATAAATATGTAGACACTTATTACCTTCAATGACTAATTAACACACACTGTAAATTATTACTATACAACTTTTGTTGCTGAATTCTATATTGGATGTGTATTTAACAACATTTAATACTATTATACGTTTCGAGTGCTATATTCAATTTTAGAGTGGAACTATAGGATCGTTTAGATAGAAAAGTTTAGAAAGAACGTTCAATATATCAAAGATATTTATGGAGAAATACTGCAAAATAAATTAGATAATATTACTTCGGATGTAATGAAGAAATTTATAGTATCCAAGTTTGATAAAAGAAATTTTAATAATATCTAGTTATCTCGATAGTTTGTTATCATTACTAATGTGATATTAAAGAAAAAGCTGTTAATAAAATATATTCGCTAATACAGCACAAACATATCGAAAGATACATTACATAATTAATATTAATAGATTCACAACTTTTATTTGATATTTACTTCTATTAGGGAAGTGTCCACATACTTCTGAGCGGGGGTGTAAACAGTGAAGCTTTATGAGATATTTTTGTAATAACATGTGAGCTTTCGATGTCGAAAAATTCTCCACCCCTCTTTTATGCGATCGCCAACTTTGTGCGATCGCAATGAATCCACGACGTCCATCTCTGTCCCCTAGGATGGAGTGAAAACGTCAACTTTTGATGATTCAATTGGAATAGTTGGGAAAAGACGTAAGTTAGGTGTGCTAAGAAATAATCCAAGATAAAAATTTTGTTCCTCTATGTTCGATGTCTATAGAGATTTGGAACTGAAGACGATGGAGACAAAGTATGTAATAGGTTGTTGCATATGAAATGTCCAATTATGCGATTTCAATAAGTTATCTTTATTGTACTACGTCATTATAGTGGCAGATAATACTTGTGATACGTTCAAGCTTAGGCATAACATCGACGAGGTAACTCAAAACGTAAATAAAACATGTGGAGAAGGCATTATTAAACAACGGAAAGCATGCCAATCTTCATTTTGACAATATAAGCTTCAAAAACGAACCGCGTCGACGCGGTTTTAATTAAATTAGACGCGATTAATTTAAAGAAATTAATCGAGTCTAATTTACATCAAACTATACGCGAGTTTGCAGGAAGTTTGGTTCTATATTATATTACAACTTTCCGAAATTTGTTAATTATTGAAGAAACGAAAAATTCTCCTAATGCGCATTCATCCTTCTTATTCACTGGATATTTCACCAACCGTCTACTACTTCGTCAAATATTTGGATGATTTTTTAAGGGACGAAGTGTCTAAAAATGAACATTTTTACAAAAATGGAATAAATGCACTCATATATCGTTGACAAAAATGCACTGAATCTGTTGATGCGTATTTTGACGAATAAAGTTAATTTGTAACGTAAATACAGATGTTTAAATTTTCTCTATAAAATCGGACGTTTCATATACAACAACCTAATAACATCTGAATTTTAAAGTAATACATATAAATCATGTAAAGCACCTCTAAAATAGTGTTTCTTAACATATTCTGAATCCTGCCCAATTTCAATGTTTCAATGTTTTTGATGTTCTCCTTAGTATAATACTCAACTATGTTTAAAAAAAGTACGAATAGGAACTCCAAATTCAAAAAATAGAGAACTAATAAAACCGTTTATAAATTGATTGTCTTCGACGAATACTTTTATATTACACCTTGTATGTCTTGTACAGGCAGTTTTCGACAACTATTCCATTTTGAAAGTCTAACAAAAACTGAAATTAACTCCACTATACAGTCCCTTCCCTCCTTACTTTGTAGGATTCATCAAAGTTGGCGGTCGCGTCATCACGGAACACGCGTGGCAGACACCTGGAACGATCTTGGTAACGTTTTATGAGTCGCGACGGACTCGCGAAGCCAAGAGGAGTAGAACGAGCAGAATAAAAAATTATGATAGGAGAAAAACGAGCAGAGGGGCGTGTCGGTGCACGATAATATATAGAACGGCCGAAGCCGCCACGTGTACGCGATAAAGCTGGGCACACAATAAGAAACGTACGCACGCGCAGGGGCTGACCTGATCCTACGAGAAGGATTCTCTGCGGTTAGCCGCAGGAAGAAAAAAATCAGACCGGAACCTCGGAACGTTGGTCTGCGTCAGAGATGGGACAAAATTTCATCTGAATAATAGGCGACTGATAGAAACCCTGTACAGCTATTTATTTGCAAGCTCCATTAAATTGAACAGCTATCTGGATAAGCTATCGTTCATTTAATCGGCCACTCCAGTGCGACGATTTCAAAATATTTCATTTCTACATATTTTGAAAATTAAGTATATTTTGAATATATTGTAAAAATTTTAGACTGCAATTCTAGGTATTAACAAAATTACAGTTGGAATCAGGCGAATCGTTCTTGAGCCTCGTTTTCAGGTATACGATGGGGATCGAATACATTTCTAACCGTTTTTTTTTTTTTATAAAACCACTTTTTCCCGGACAGTGAAGGTGATTTAAAGAAAACTATTTAATCAATCAGTCTACAATTCTTACACAATGTTCTATACAGTTACAGTTCGGGCCGAGACTGAAGTGACGTACTTCTTTCAATAATTGCTAGGTTTCTTAAAATGATTTATAACATAAAAAAAGGATTCAACAAACTCTTTTCAAGAATTCCACCATTTTGTTATTTTAATATGAAAATAATTAATTCCACTTCCGGTCAGAGCAACAAGCTGACAGAACAATAATTATTAAAAATTGTTTGTTTCATGTGCCGGAAACACCCGCGCCATGTACCTATTATTTTTTCTTTTTGAGGAAACAACTTCGATCGTGAAAAACATTAACAAGATATTGTAAAGTTGGCTAGACAATTTTTTTCGTATAGTATAAGATACAAATATTAACGTATAAAAATATGAAAAAAATTCTTGAAAAATGTATGAAACTTCGACCGTCAACCTACAGTGATCCCACTACAATATCATTCTATTCGTTCGTTGAGACCAGCCAATCTGGTTCGATTAATATAAAAACTTTATCATTGGTTGAATGCAACCATTTCCACCATTTTTTGGTAATCTTCTGATATGCGATAGTAAATCTACAATAATTAAAACATAAATAATCCATCTTCCAATAATTGCACGATTACGAAATGATTAAACATTTTTCTGACCGAGTAATAATAAAGTTTTAATGTCAAATCAAAAATCGCTTTGATCGAAATATATTAAAAGTTGAAAGTGTACAGTTTTTGCGACAGATAAAACTTCGAATTTATTTAGTACATAGTTTGTAATTATTATTAAACAAATAACGAACGAACAGTTGCGTATCTTCATTCGTTATTCCCATCTCTGGTCCGCACACATCCGTATTCTGCACGAATTTTTCGAGGTCGTAACACCAACTACGGATTACCTGGACGATTTCCGTGGTCTTGTTCAAATTAATGGCGTGAGATCGTGGCATCCAAAGAGTTAATATTTAAAAAATGATTAAAATGATACGTTCCGAGATATGTTAAAACAAACTTTTGTTTTATAATACAAGGGTCGACAGCTTGGCCCATTCGAAGGATTAACTAAATTATATCTAAAAAATATTGAAACGTTCAACGTATCTTTACTAAGAATAAGATCTTGGAAACTTTTCGACCTATAGTTATCAAAGTCTTTTCGCTGAATATGGATATGCATTAAAAATATGTATTGTATGTATATTCTACGAATATCGAATGGTTTCTTTTTGACGATGTCAATTGATCGCCAATACGAATTGCTGCCGCCAAATCGATTACCGCGAGCGTGCAGTTTGTCGACCACCGGCCGAGACCGTTTAATTCGAACCGTAACATTGTCATCGAACGCTGACGCAAGAGCCACCCCCGCCTCCAGTCGCGAATCAACCCCGATTCGCGAGACTCGAGTTCGACCACCTCCCGAAGGTGACGAGTAACGAGCTATCGGTGTACCTCCGCGAGACGGAGTATGGATGGGATGCGTGTCTGTGTCTAGAAATAGTCGACATTCGACGAAGCGTCTGGCTCTCGGGGCGTCGGCGTCGACAGGAGACGAGAACTCGAGAAACGAGGACGGTGTAGGTGGATGCGGGTTAATTAACCTCTTCCCTTCGTTACGCTCGGTTCTTGACCTCGGAATATCCGTTAAAGCCATTCACCGTCGCCGGATGCTTCGACGAAGATCGTCCCTTACGTAATCGGCGCACGCGATCCGCTAATTTGTATTACCGACGCGGAAGGGGGTAACGAGATTTACGACGACTTTCTCGTATCCCGCGGGACTCGAGCCACTTCCCTTCGATTCCCACGGCTCGTCGGGGTATATATACTTGCTTGAAATTCCATCGAAGGTCCGAACGTGCATTGCAGCCCCCGCGGTTCGACGAATGCGGGAGTACGAGACACGGGGAGAAGATTAAAGAAAAAAACGACGGGGAAAAGAGATACATCAAGGATAGCCGTAAGTAACGTCGTTTTTCTTCATATTTTACAAGCATTCCCATCTACTGAGAATCATTTAACTTATTCACCTACTTCTTTCTTTTTTTATCAGTTTCGAAGCAATTTTTCTTTTTTCTTTTTACCGACAATATACTTGACGTATACTTTTTATATTTGATACGTTTATTCACACATGTATTAAAAGATTTTATTGAATTTACGATTGACCTGGTCAATTTGTTACGAAGTTACGAATAATATTCCATGCTAAAGGGAATGGGTTCAAAATGTTGACACGATCGTGTCCGCCCTGATGCTCCGAATCAATCAAAACTGATTTTGTTCTCTTCATTATGAACGTGATTATAAGGCTTAAGGGGGTCCACCTATGTAAGATTTTCAAAAAATCAAAAGTTTTTTTCTACATATTTATCATCTAGGAGATATTACAATGACTGTCACAGAAGCATTTTATAAAATTCTGCTTAGTTCATTATTTTTCGGACCCCAAACGTGCCCGGCTCAGCGTCGTACTGCTTTTGTACGAAACTTTAAACGCGTTTTTCTCTAAACCACGTTTTTGGAAATGGCGAGCAGAATTGCGCAAAATCCATTACATGAATCGGGATCAAATTTTTTTTCAATGTCTACTAGCCATTAGATAGGGGAAAAGATATCTTAAAATATCTCTTTTTAGTTTATACGCCACCCTATTAACAATTTTCAAAATTTTGTGAATATCTTATCGCCAGTACCTTCAAAATGTAATTATAACGAAGGTGATATTTTACTTTCTTGTTTCAGATGATCAAGTACGATCAAATCCTGCTCGCCGAATGACTCTTCTACTTTTAAGTGGTCTCGTTAAAGCGCCGTCTAGGAATATCCACATATCGAAACATTGTGATAAAATCAAAAATTAATGTTGAAGCGTCGATCTGCCGAATAAAACAAAAAATTATCATAATTGCACTAGTACCTTTCCTACGAAAAATTCTTGAAAATTGCTTTGAAAATTAAACGTTACACAGGTGGACCACCTTAAAAGACACTTTAAACTTACAAGTCTTAGACGTTTTCACAAAATTTGGCACTTTAGTGGCTCGACAGCTATTAAAATTGCGTTTGAACATTATTCTACTTAAAACTCACTCTCATTTTGGAAAGAAGATTAAGTTTATCTAAGAAGTAGGCGACGATTGCCGATAACAAATGTGATAACGATGAAGATTATACACATTGTAAATAAAACTTGAATTAATCTCTACAATAAAAAAGCATTTTGTATGCTGTCAAAAAACGACATTGCTTATGGGTATCCTAATAAAAATACCGGAAGCAGAGTTTCGACGATGCGGGATCGTCCATTGCGCGATAAAGGGGTCATAATCGTAACAATCTATCGTAATATAAATTGAACGTCGAATAGCAACTGTAGTCGTACGCCAGATGGGATAGTGGGAACCAATGCGGCGTCGGTGTCGTACAACAGGTTGTAAAAGACTTCACGTATTTCAGAGTTACAGTAATCTCAGGATAACTGGGACGAAATTAGGGTCTCGGTGTTCCAGTTATCTTTAGAGAAGGTCGAGGTTTCGTTTCGTTCTATCGTTTCTTATCATTTTCTTTGCTTTTAACCTGATATCAAAGTTGGACGATGCGAATGCAGTTTGAAGAGGAAGGAATACACCGAGCAATAGCGAGCGCGAAAAAATTGTATCAGTTTCCCGAAGATTACTGTATCATTCGAATAATCGTATCAATGATGGTAAGAGTACTTGCTGGAACAAATAGAGCGATTTGAGTGCCAAGATTGTAGCACCCTTGACCGAAGAGTGACAACATCTTAGGACAAACTGAAAGGGATCAAGGCAAGCTACCAAAGACAGAAATATAGAAATAAACTTAATCCAAGTTTGATAAGCACAGTATTCACGTAAATAGGCCACTACTCCGTTGGGAAATCCCATTCAACGGCTTGTACGAAACAAGGATATCGCTTAACAGATCACTTGAAACTGACTTAAGTAGATCGCTATAGTAGATCGCGGGGAGAATACATTTATCAGTTCATATTTGAGAAGATCTTAATAGACCACTGAGAACTGAATTAAGTAAATCGCTATATTTGTTTCAATAACTGGACCATTTACGACTATGACCCCTAATATCGTGGATAAACTATGTTGAATGTTGTAAAACAAATTCACATCGAACAACCTATAAGCATTAATTCAAAATCCAAATCGTTTCTGATCTGAAATGGTGATCGCTTTACAATATTATCCCAAAGGAAACTGACTAGGAGATAAAAAAGTTTCAAAAACAACTGTTTCAAACTGTTATATAAATATTTCGATCGAAAGAGTTACAAGAACCGACAAGATGTTACGATACACCAGAACTCCGTTTATTCGAACCGAAAACGCCACTTACACGGTACTTGATTATTCGAACGCTTTGGTAAGCTCTTATCCAAATTCGGCTCACGTAACGTATCGCTTATGGGAATTTGCTCCATTTATATGAACTCCATTTACATCCAACCTGGTTCTTACGTTTCAAGAGCCGAAGAATAACACAACTCTTCTCAACCCTTGGGACCGACACACCAGATAAAAAACGTTTCGAATGTTTAGAAAACGCTTATAGGCTACCCAAGGCGAACTCGTGTTACTTTTGGGCAAGCACTCGTTGGCCAAATGTTCGTTTCATATCGTGTACCGATTGGAAATCAGTTTAGACGACACGTTTAAGGTGAACCCGACACAGAGAAGTCGAGAAGAAACAGCGTAACCAGACATAACGCAAACGTTAAGAGTCAATGTGTATGTATTTACATGTTGCGGTAGCAAAGATTCACCTCGAGATCCATGGTGGTGTGACGCGAGGGCGGTGTACCGTATTGGCCGTGCGGCGGCGGCAGATGATGGGGATGATGGGGATGAAGGGGGTGCAACTGTTGGGCTGCGTTGAACTGCTGATGATGCAGGGACGGCTGGTGATCGCCACCGAGGGTGTGCCTCCTCGGCTCGTCCCTCGATCGGCCGCCACCCCCAGACCCGCTTCTACCGACCGAACCTCCTCCGATGCTTCCGCTTCCGCCGCCTCCACCAACACCCAACACGCTTCCTCCTCCGACGCCCCCGCCGCTACCCACGCCGACGCCACCGCCACCGCCGCCGCCCCTCCTCCCGATCGGAATTTCGTTCGAGCCTGCCTCACCCTCCCCCCTGCCGGACCCACCTGAAACAAACAATACGATATCTCTTTTATTTATTTCTGCAGCCGTTGTTCGAAAGTACCAGAGAAAGGAGCCGGGAGCGGACGAGTTTGCTCCAGAAGGAAAACTCTACACGGAAAACCTGCTGATCAATAATGATCATAATAGCTTCATCAAACTGTTTAGGATTCCATCATATTTTGGAATTCAAGTCAATGAAAATGCGGACAGGGCAGCTAAATTGGCAACGTCAATGAACACCGTAAACATTCCTGCGATTCCATACACTGACTTATTCGAGAAGTTTAAAAGACAAGTTTAATTGTCAAAAATGTTTAAATGTTTAAAGAACATTTGAATTGTCAAAAGAAGATCGAATTGCTCGTAAATCTCGCAGATCGTCCTTAGAAGAAGCTGCACTTAAAGCAGAAGGTTCCGCGTACGAAGCTGGAATGACTGATTAGCGAAAAGTAAACAAAAATGTACGATAAGATAGAAGTATTACGTTTGTAAACTTTAAATGGGGTTTTCTCAGAATCGCATTTATCAAATCAGTTGGCACGATATCTTAAGTTCTATCTTACCAATCGTTTTGAAATTTTACGGAAATCTTTCTTATATTTATTAGGCGATAAAGTATCAAAATTTTCATTTTTCCAAATATTTTTAAGTTACAAACAAAAGTGATAGGTTTTTAGTCAAATTTTGATCACTAAACTTTATGTACATATCAGTAATTTTGTTAATTTTTATAAAAATTAAAATTTTCCTACATCTTCGCCTAGAGACCCTATTGCAGTTTATAATATTTTGGGTTTTTTTAGTTCATATAGTATTAAAAATAAACACAAAATCTTATACTAATCACTGGTTACTTCTGTTTACAGTGTTCTAACCCCTTAAGGGAAGAATTGCTTCTTGGGGAAAGAATCATATAGCATAACCCTTAAAGAACATTTATGCAAAATTTTAAGCTACAATTCATGAAACTACAACTCCTCCTTCCTTCTAAAAAAAATGTATGTAGGTATTTGAAACTTTCAGCGCGTTTTTCTCGAAACCGTATTTTCGAAGCTGATCAACAAAATGCTAAGAGAAATGATTCTGTTATCGTCTAACAAACAGATGAGATGATATATTATATAGTTTCTTTTTTATTGTTACAATTTTGTATTGTTCATTTGTCCAAGAACTCTTTTTAAAAAAAATAATGCACTTGGTTTCTTTTATCATAAGCTGTTAACGATATATAATGAAACTTTGGTTGAATTTTTAATTTCAATTTATGTGGACGGCAGATACGTCAACCAGTGACAAATATTTGTTGTCAACATTTATATCTTTAGGAGAATGTTTCCATAAAAATTGGTAGATCATACTAAAATAATAATAGAAGCGTGGGTAACATTTCAAATTAAAATCTTGCATACTTTTTTCTTGCAGCTTCGAACTTCGTTAAGAAAATATTGCTCCGACTATACTTTGTTTACGTTTTAAGCCTATGTTTACACCTACAACATAATGCTGACGTTCTTATTTCGATGATGCGAACGTCAATGGTTGCGTCTAATCATATCTAATGATAAGGAGGCACACCTACAAAAAATTACAAAAATAATCAACTTCAAAATATCATATAGATAGCATTAATCTTGCACCGAAAATAGCACAACTAGCAAAAGTTAAAAAATTATTGACTTTAAAATATCATGTACACGTCTATACTTTTCAACCCTTCGATTCAACCATTTATCAGGAGAAGAAGGAAACACCTCTACCGAAGATCACAGAATTACTGACATCAAAATATCACGTGCACATATATTACCATCAGGTTTGAAAGGGTTAGGTGAGTACGTCGGATCGCGTGACGAGGATCCGACAGGGAACCGCCCTCCAAGGGGATCAACCCATTTGGCAGAAAGTTGCGCCAAATCTCGGTCGAGAATAACGGGTTCGCGGAAGTGGCCGGAAATAGTTTCGAGAGCAGCACGTGCGATCGCCAGGCGCCAAGAGATTCACATTCGTCGTTCCGTCGAGTCAGAAACCATCCCTGGAGGAAGGTCCAAGGTTTCTATTTACCGGAACCGAAGCTCTTCCTCCCCGGAAGTCGGGGCTATATCCTTTCGCTTTGATGCTCGGTGACGCGACCAAAGACACCGTAACTGTGAATACACGGTGCTCGAAGTGTTCCCGTGACGTTGTACATGAAATTTAGCAGCGTAGGTAGATAATGTGCTACCGATTGTAGCACACGAAAGTTGTTCAAAGTAATTAAACATAATTGACAGACAGTAATTATTACTTTCAACAATTACTTGGAAGTAATTAAAAAAGTTGTTATAATTACTTTTTAATTACTTTCTGGGTAATTATAAGTAATTGTTAAAAAGTAATTGTTAAAAAGTAATTGAATTACTCAGTAATTAAGAATAAGGTATTGTGTAATTACTAAAAACAAAGTAATCAAGAATTATTTAAATAATTACTTTCTAATTCAAAATTAATTATTCCAAATTGTAATAAATACAAAAGTAAATTATTACTTTACAGCTCTGGCTCGAACTTGCTTACACACTAAATATACAGGGTGTCCCAAAAATGTTGGAGTTCCTTGAAAGAGGTCTAAAGATTCCACAATTTTTGTGGATGTGCCTAACGTAGATAGAGGCCCATTAGATGGAAATAACATTTTGGGGATCGTATTAGATTGGCTACCTATGAGCGCTCTTCAAATAACTACTATAACATTTACCGAAACAATTCCACGGATTAACCTAAGTCTGTGTGAGATTGCAGGAAAATTATTCTTATTTGGGGGTCAAGGATTTAAGAAGTGTTCCCGTGAATAGTTCAAAATACAATGTAAAACAAAAAGATGTGCCTGTAAAAAAAGTAACATACTTTGTAACTCGAGATGCCACAAATCAACAACGTGTTTTAATAAAAATGAATGAACATTATTATTTATTAATTATATTCACTAAGAATATCCTTTTTGTTTTTAAAAATAGCAGCTTAAGTAGCTATTTCTTTTGCTAATTAGTATCGATTAAATAATTTATGTTTCTATGACTATCGTTGTATTACCTACTCTACATTTAATAATGCATAATTTACTAAATAAATACTTTGAATATCTAAACAATATTATTTCATCTTTTCACTAAAACAGTTAAGGGATTCGATCAAGTCACTTACTTTCTTTAGGGAAATCACCTCACAGAGTTGTTATTTTTACATCTTCCATGAATCGATCATCTACCTTAGGGATTTCATCAAATCTCCATTTTGATCATCTCTCTGGCACATCTATATGTCAACCCAAGGAAAATTTATGTCTCGAGATACTCGACACACGACCACTGAAATTCGTAAGGATTGCGACTAGATGGAACGGTAGTACGCGTACGCGTGTCTCTGGTAAGGAATTATTCCCGTGACAGCGATCAACGTGTAAGGTATGCGTTTACAATTCGTATGGCACGCAACTTCGCCGTGGAAGCTGAACAACGAAGCTCGTGAGGCGAAAGTGGGTCGACACTGCTACCCGTCGACGTTCAATTAATGACGAGCCTCGAATTCCGGTGCACGAGCAAACGTACGCGCGCACTCGTCCACCGCGCCTACACGATTTCCAGGTTGACGATCTTCATCCTGACTCTATCACGACGAGTCAACCTTCGACGAGTCTCTGGTAATTAGCGTTCGTCGCAGCTTCCCACCCTCTCGAGTCCCGTTCAGGACATGCTTTAAAAGGGTTACGATATCGTTTCGCGACGTCGATCAGTCCCACGGAACGTAACCTCACAATGTCGTAACCAACGACAACGAATCTGTAATTAGAGACTTTAACAAGGAATATGACCTCGAAATGGCTTCTCCCACTACAGTTTAGATGAAATTTTGCGGGATAAACATACACGTGAAAATACAAAAGTTAGATGTTACTTAAAGGGATGGGGTATTCTACAAGTTGGAAAAAATCGAATTTTATATTTTAGGATTTAAAAAGTTCTGTGATCTTTTGTGAACCATTCGAACCCTCACTTGCAACTGAATTCAAAAATCCCTCAATGCTATAGTCATTTTCCTCCAACGTAAACCCCAGCAGACTGCTATACACTTTAACTTTAACCCCATTTTTTCACTTTAACCAAATTTCAAATGTCGACTGTAGCTACCTTACACACGTCTATACAGTACGACACGCAATTTTCGGTGACTTCGTCTAATGATCATTATTTAGATAAAAACGTACTTTTATTAAGCTTTTGCACTCTGGGCTATCTCGTTGCAAGATGTGCGAACAGGAATCGCATTACATAAACTAACTTTGGAAACGTGTCTTTTTTGGTATTATTAGAATTAATTATAAATTCTTATAAGTTTCTCGAAGCGTTGACACCACTGCAAACATAAATCCTTGAACTAACAAAATTTGTTAGACTTACGATGTCCCCTCATAGACGACATCCGAGTGCAAAGGGTTAAAAACAAGTAAATATATACAGAAAATGATAGTAATTAGTAACATATCCATTACTGCGTAACACATTTATCATTCGTTCAGATCGTTAATTAATTTCTTCAAGGTATTAAACTCGGTACCATTTCTCAAGCTCGAGTAGCTTGTTTCAGCTCTTGAATGGACGAATACGCCCACATATTCTCTGTTGGATTAAGACGACCGACATCGCTGACTACTTTAATGTAGGGATATTCTTTATCCACGTTTTTGTTGATTTGCAATTATTACATACTTAAGCATTGTCGCACATGAATGCGAGATATGTAGCTTTAAAACGTCGGAAATAGGCTTTAATCGACACTGTTCATTTTGTGAAATATTACAGTGAGACGACTTTGCCGAAACCAATGAAAACTGCCCAAGTCATTTCTGAGTTAACGCTAAAGTTTTTCTTTGAAAATAGTCGTAGATCACGATGTAAATTTCATCGATAATATCGAAAATCATTAAGACCATTCCAGTTGAATTTTATTTTGTATTTCACCATATGTTTTACATTAAGTAGTAAGTATTTGTAAAGTGAAAAATATAACAGAGGTATTATGAAAAAATTACGTGTAACCATTTCATACTCTACAAAACCCTTTTGGCTTTAATCGAATACATACAAAGTGTAGCAATCTTTTGATATACAAATATGACGTTCCATTTTAATATTGTATATTTTTTAATTCAAAAAGGTATTGTGATTGTAAATAACGGTAATTTTGATTTTAATATATGTCAATATCCCTCAAGATTGTAATCCAACGAAAATGTGTAGAGATTAATGATGCAAAGATTTTATAACAATGGTCGCAAATATTCGTCTACTAAAGAACTGAAGCAGGTTATCCGAGTCTCATGGAATGATAACGAGCATAATACCGTAAAGAAGTTAATTAATTCAATGCCGAAACAAAAGAAAAATGTGTTAAAAAATAATGGAGATGTTACAAATTACTATCATTTTGTGTTATTGTATTCAGCTGTTTTTAAACGCCGTAAATGTGTGTCAACTCAAATTATTGAAAAGTATATATGAGTTCTGAAAAACTCAACGGATTAACTGCGACTCAACTCGACGCCTAGATTTTAAAAACTTTTGAGAAATTCAGTAAATATAGAGTTAAAAAGATAACATTGAAAACACGTGTTCGTGATATACCTTCTAACTATCTTACAATAGTCCAATACATGTAAAATTTTATTTGGTTGCTTTTAATGTTCCAACGGAGAATATGTGCTACTAAAATTGCAGAAATATTAGCTATAATTATATAGCTCCATGTGAGTTTGTAAGTACACGGAGATGGGGGAGTGTACAACTTTGTAACTCGGCGGAGCGTGTGCTGGTACTCGAGAAACGCTTGGCTTGTTATGGATTAATTTTCTGCTCGATACGTTAACCGCTTAATTAATATGGACGGTCTAATTTACAGCAACGATGTCTCAGCGTAGTCGTTCCAACGCTGCTAATTTCCGAGGTATTCCGACATCGAAGGGGGAGATAAGTGCAAATCCTCGCGTCGCTTCGCTTTTGACGCAATCAAAGGGCAGAGTATAACTATGAGCGAACTTTGAACCGTCGTATATTATTAGAACGAAATCACCAAATTGCAACCAAAATTGATAAGAAAATCACAATTGATTCTTGTAAGTTATATGAAAAAAACAAATTTAAAACTATGGTAGTCGGTGCAAGCTTTATGATTTATTTATGGAAAATAGGGTCAATCATTGTGCAGATTTGATTACCTACGACACCAAATTCTCGACATGGATCGTTTAACGATGAAAGTCCATATTCGAGTCCTCATCAGTGCTCATTTACAATGCGTTCATCGAAAACAAGTAACGGTCAATAGCTGATTGTATTTTGTGTCCGTCCATACACAGTTTACACCGAGTAATCGCAGCGTAAGCGTTCATGGATAATTGAGCGTTCGAGTTCCATGCTGCCTGTTTTGTTTGTAAAATTTTACAATGTCGCATGTGCACGCATGTGCGTATACATTTTATTCAGTCTCTAACAGTATTTGGTGAAATCAGTATCGAGACCGTGATAACACTGAATATTTACAATCACGTAGTGACGTTTCGATTCAGTTGGTAGCAACATTAATTTGTTAGTAGGTAATTCTATGCTTCTACATATTCCCACCATGTGTGACCTCTTTAAACATTATCTCGAACGACTTAATAAAAGTAAAGGTATGCAAAAAACCAGTTTCAGAATAGACGTTCCATAGTAAAATCGCGCTGGTTGGACTAATATTCTTACGAGACAGTTGCTGATGACGAAAATGACAAGATAGCAACCGACGAATTCCCCTTTTCTCTTAACGACCACTTCCGACCAGCCGCAACAGATTTTTTCTTCCTCCGTAACACGCTTCTACCTATCAATTATTTTTCGATGCCCGTTTATCGACAAGCGAACCACCAGTTTCCCGTCGATCGCGAAATTGAAACGTCATTTCTCGATTTATCTTCAGAGACAAGCTCCTCTTGAAGACGTTCTCTCGAAATCTAATACGAAAAGTTCCGATTTCCATGGGTGTCGACTATGGAAATATTTTGGAGTCTTTGCAAGCAATTCGACATAATTACGTATCGTACCTCTGACAGGTTTAGGCTTGTACGATAATAAAAGAGAGTTATTGGGACATACTTCTACTTTGACTTTTTCATTCCATAAAAAGTCGAAATATCGAAAGAGTAATCAGTCAAAGCGTGAAACTAGCAAAGCGTAGATTAATCCGAGTGTACGACCATCAGCGAACGTTGTAGTTTTTAACACTAAACCTACCATGACCGGCCAAATGACTGTTTTCAAACTTTTCTATATAGTTTTTATACGCAATACATGAATTATATAAAATTGTTTCATGCATTATTCAATTTAGTTAAATATTTTTGCATTCAATTAAAAAAAGTGTCTTTACGACTAATCATTTATCGAATTACAGTAGAAATAAGTAAAAATGAAATGTGTAGTACGTTTAGTGTTAATATATGTAGTCATATTAAAATTGTACCGACTATTGTCTATTAAAATCTCACAAACCACTATACCAAATACTAACATCTTCGTTTCATTTTATCAAAAATTCTACATTAATCTGTTAACCGTTCAATTACTGATACTCACTTCACTGCACGGATCTGTAAGTATTGTCCCCGAGTAATGTTCACAATTGGTATCTGATTATCCTTTGACAGAATCTCAAACAATATTTCTCGAACTTTATCATACGGATTTCAGAAAATAACCACGGCTATCGCGTTAATTATAACGTAGAAGATCACATACTTATAAAATGTAAAAACATCTATGATACAAAAAATTAAGATTATTCCATTATTCGGAAAGAAAATGTTTGTGTGAAGATAGTAGTCTACAGAAGCTAAGCGAAAGGTCGTGGATCAGAACTGCTTTACAAGCAACAATTTGGTCAGAGCAACGGGGTAACCTTTTCCAAATATTCTGATAGTTAAATCTGAATTTTATTCGGCGACAGTTTCTTCAGCTTTGCGGTATAGGTGTGCGATAGTCCCTTAAACCGAGTGGTTCGATAAAACTCGAAGTGTCACGCGCGACTTCACGACCAGCACTGGCCACCGCGACACCGCGAGATTCTCGAACGCGTTTATTTTCAGAATAGTGGCGAGTGCACGTCTGACCAACGTACCAGCAACGAGAGACTTCCTTCTGCTCTATTGGTCGAGAAATCTAATCTAACGTTTGGATATATTCAATACTTCGCCCTCGTTGATAAGATTCCGATTACCTGAATCACCAGTGACAATATCCTTTCGTTCGTGCGGCAAATCGATCGACTATCGAACATCGACCAATTCGGTATTCGGTAATTCGGTAAGTACAGAAAAATATTGGAAAAACGAAAGGAAATTCCAATATATGTGATAATGGACCGTTGTTTGTATATTGGGATTCGAGATCGAGATTACTTGTAACATTCGAGATCGACATCGAGATTCTGCATATCGAGATTTGGGCGAGATCAAGATTATTTCAAATTCTCATCGAGATCTCGACAAAATGTTATGTTTATTATATTGCAGATCGCCAACACATATGACGCCGTGATTACTGCGCTAACAAACAATGCCACATACAATTTTGTTAATATTATAAACCGCTTTTGCTTTGAGGGCAAGTTCCGAACGGCACACAGTGTGATATTTCAGCGATCTAGATATTTAATGCATTTTAAAGTTTCAGATTATTATACGAATGTTTTTCGAGAAAATAATATTCCGGAACATGAAAAGTTGAGAATAAAATTTAAATAAGTAATCGTGAGGTATTTTTCTATATTTTAATATCTATTGATTGCAACAATTAAAACTTAATATTTCCGACATAAGTAAACATTTGTGATACATACAGTATCATTCAGTGTTCGATTAAACATTAATAACAATTATGGTTCAGAATACGTATCCATTCGAGACATTAATCGTGGGAAATTTGTCAATATTTTAATATCTATTGATTAGACCAACTAAATATTAATTTCTGACAGTAGTTGAATGAATTATCAATAAGACTTATTATTTAAACAATGATGGGGAATATGATTTTCCTGTGATATTAATGTTTCACGAATTATTTTTTCGATGGATTCAACGAGCCTTCGAAGCGAGCGTCGCACGGTTGTTGTTCGTCCTTCCCCTTCTCTACTTCGAGAGGCACAAGCGAGCCACGGTCGCCGCCCAAACAAATATGCGAAGGGCGAGAGCTCATTCTTCGACGATCCTTCGGTCGATATGGATCTCGCGATCGCGTGTCCGTGTCTCGCGTCCGTCCTATTCTTCCTTTTAGCTTTGCTTGGTATTGCTTGTGGGTACCTTAGTTTCCTTGGTATTGCTTGTGCGTACCTTAGTTTAGTCTAGTTACTTTTAAGACATGTATCTTAGTTAGTTTTAAGGCATGTATCTAAGTTAGTTTTAAGGCATGGGTGTACGACTGTCTGTTCTCTACCAAACAATTCTTAATCATTTGTTCAATTCATTTCTTTGTTCGTAGGTCCATATTGAATTTGCAATTTCGTTCTTTACATCGGTCACTATTGCTTCATGTGATAAGTGAAGTGATCAACTGTGTAACTGGAGAGAAAGGTCGGTTGCCGTCCTCCTGGTGGATCTGTATTCGAGAGGAAGACAATCAGTTCTTCCGGATCGGTTCTCTACTCTCTGTATTCCGTCTGGTGTAGTCCCAGGCTCCCGGCGCAGTGCAGTAAGTCTAAAGCGCAGTGAGACGGGTGCAAGTCGGGTCCGTCGTGGCTCCCAGATGGGTGCAGGGTGTGGAGGACTGGTTCGGAGGGGTCGGTACTCTTCCTCTCGAGAGTCCAGATCCAACAAGAGGAAACGGGACAGACTGAGTAAGTCCAGTTTCATGGTCGCGTCGCGTCGCGATTTCCATTTAGCTTCCATTTAGTTCAAATAATTATTTGGCAGAGTCAGACTTAGACTTTGGAAATCAAAGATACTTTGTTTTCTTTGATTTCCACGGTTTCGTACTTAGTATTAAGCTCGTAGACTCTATGTAGAGTATGCATCTATGTATGTATACTTTATGTAGAGGGAGATCGAAGGAAGTTTGATTTCTTCTATTTCCGGGTCCCTCAGTCGCAGCAACCTCCACGTGATGAGACTTGGTAATCGGTATTATCGGTATTATCGGTGACGAACAATTCTTCGTCGCGAATAATATCCAGCTAATGGCTGCGAACTTGTAATAAGATCTTTAAGTATAAAAAGTGTAAAGTGTAAAGTGTAAAGTGAGATTAGATTTAGATTAGCGGGGACAACACCGAGGAACCGTGGCTGGTACTAGTGGTCCGTAAAAGAACAAAGTCTCCAGTATATAATTAATTTTCAGAAAAATTTATTTTTATAAATTATATAGTAACATTAATACATTTTGATTGCAAAATGTTAGTCAATTATTACGGAAATTTGTGTTTTTAAACTACAGATCAAACTACAACATACGTATTTTCTGAAATTTTGTTTTCTTGCATTACAAAATTATCTTATTATTTTATTATTGCTTCCGTAGATTGGATATTTGGATAAATTTGGTTTCTTTAGAAAGATATGATTGGGAAATGTTACTTTTCATCATAAATATTGTAGTGTCCAGGAAAAAAGCAATAAACTGCGTGCTTGAACCCTGGCGGAGTAATTACGAAAGTGGAACCGCAGTCATGGAGCTATCGATGCACTCGAAAGAGTAGTCGCGGATTCCTCACGCATCGGTAAACTATAATCACCTGCGTAGTTAAATATCTCGTAAATTATCGGTCGTTTACATTTTAAACACAGGATCGGGTTAATTACTTTTCGGATTATCGACTTTCTACACAAAGTTTTTTTAATAAAACTAATAAAGAATTAATAATATAACATGAAAGGTAAATATTAATAAACACAAACTTTCATTTATAACCACTCCTGATACGCGAAATTGTAAAAAATAATTATTACAAACAGATTGTTGGTATGCCATACTATTGCTCCAAAACCACGATTGAAACGTATTGATAATCGAATTATTAATTAGATAAGCAAGTCAGAGATAAGAAATCTAGATAATAGGTGTGTGACTTTACAGTCACGAAGAGTTATAAAGGATTAAAATTCGAGAATAATTCTTCACACGAATCCATTCTAACGTAAAAGATTAAATATGAACTATTGATCGTCTATGCGTACACTAAAAAATTGATCAATTGTTTTAAGCATTTTCCCAAACGCAAAGCGTTCCCTTTCATGTGGTTCCTTTGTAAGAAGTGCTCGACAGACCCGTCTTTGTTTCCTATCGACGGAAAAAGCATACATTTTTCTTAATCGTGTCGAGCACCAGGAATTAGGCCACGTCGCTTTCCTACCGAAATAACTAGGACGACCGAGTAAATTCGCCTCGATAAGCCTAACGAAAATAACCGGAGCGCTCGTTGCGTTGGTGTGCTCGTATATTTACAAGTTCAACGTCCCCTTTCGACTAGACGGTCGCCTATGCGAATGCAACGACTGGGTTAATGGAATCGATACCTCAAAAAAGATGGCATAAATAAGAAATCGAGAAATGTGATTTTCTTATCAATATTATCTTTCAGTCTCGACTCGCTTATCAAGAAAAACGTTATATCAAATATATCATATATATCTTTTAAAATATATTTTTCTTTTTTTTTCCTTTAAGGGATGAAGTCTATGTAGAATCTGATAAAATTGAAATAAAATTTGTTTATATAAAATGTCAGTAGATCATTTCAAGAATATAATCTCAAAATTTGAAAGCGAAATTGGAAGATATTCCGACATTATAGACTGCGAACATTAATTCGTATCCATTGGATTGTGCTGCAGGTTCCTATGCAGTGTGCTGTTTTTGACAGCAAACAAAAAGTTTGGCGACAAATATGGTAATTATATGTATATAAAATGCAGGAACAAAAAGGTTCAAAGCAATTTTAGATATAAACGATTTCCAAGTTATTAAAAGTAGATGTATTGGTCACGGCTAAAATTTGCACACATCTAAAGAACGATAGTACTTTCATTTGAATTTTGTTTAAAGATCTTATTGTTAAAAATCAATTTAAAAAAGTACTTTGACCCTATACCTTCCCATAATATCATCTGAAGATCAATTAAGCACGTTTCAACTTACTTTTTTAGCAGCTACCATTTAAAAAAAATCACAATGACCTTGAAATCTTTTTGAAAAATGACGTTGAAAAAAAAATGATCCCATCGTTACATGTGTCCCTTCAAGTTGTGTAACTTTATCCTATGGATTTTTATCATAAAACCAAACAGCAAAGATGTTCAGCTATTTCCATTTAAATACTCCACCCTGTATGTAAAAAATGTTGTGTACCATTCTGTGTAGGTACATGTTATGCAATATACTACGGCCCAAAAAATAATTAGAGTATTTGTAGTAAGATTAATTTTTACTAACAATAAATAAATAAAGTACATTGAAGTTTTTCTTTCTTTTTATTTTCTATTTTTTTTACATTGAAGTTTAATTAGATGTTTTCATTTTATATTTAATTGCGGAAAAGTAGCCAGTTAACCCCTGAGGAATATTGACACATATCTGTAAGTTTGCTTTTATCAAAATTGTCAAAATTACTATTACTTACGATTGCACTACCGTTAAGAGTTAACACCGGCAAAAATGAAAACAAGTATCATATTAAATTGAGGCAGCATACTTGTATATTAAAATCGACTTGCAGATAACGACTGCTTTGATTTTTGTGTATTTAATTGGAGCAAACAGAAATCCACTTTAAAAAGCAGGGAATTAATAAAAATTAAAAATGATCGATCGATAGAAAGATCATGTAGGGTATCTTCGATACGAGAAACGCCGGAAAATCAGCGTGGGATGGCCGTCGCGAACGAACCGAGGACGAGGTAAGTGTACGACGGTCGCTTTGGCGAAACAATTTGTCGGAGATTCGACGCCGACTCTGAGCGAGCATCGTGGAAGGCATCCGTCGGGCCTTTGATCGATCATTCGAGCGAGATCTGGACGTGCATCGATCCTGCGCGATTAAAGTTCCCTTGGGCGTGTGCACGTGGACCGATCGATTTCAATTACCGCAACGGACATAGTTACTCGGCTAACGCGAGCCACTTTGGTTCTTTGACCTCGCGTTGGATTCAACTGTTGCATGCCTCGAAACGAGTCTGTTGATCGCATCGAAAATGCAGCACGCTTTAGAAACGATGTCGCGAGATTCGTGACATTTCTACCGAAAGTTGAACTTCCTAACTAGCATCGAACGTTTTTTCTGTGGAAGTCGTGATCGCAACAGTGGATGACTGTAAGACTTACAATGAGAGGTGTAACCAAGCGCGACGTTGATTCTTTAATTAGCTTTTGCACAGTGGCAGATAATAAATAACTAAAACTAATAGTTCGTAGTTTTGAGCGGAGACGGTTTATAGTTTATAAGGTATACAAGATTGAAACAATTACTATTGTTAAGACTATGCCAATTTTCAACCGATTACGATACGTTATTTGGTATGTTACCAAAATATTACGAAATTTGCAGTGATTGTAGTTCGGTGAATTAAATAAAATTTATCATTACAGATGAAACCTAGACGTCAGTAAACATCGTACATATGAGAGTAGGTACATTTTTACGATAATAGATATCTAGCAAATATTATCTACATTAACATTCTGTAGGGGAACCAAATGCATTTTTAACACATTTTAAACGTAAGCATCGATTTGACTAAATTTTCAGAAAATTCAGGTGTTATTTTTAACCACTCCTCTTGTAAAGCTATTCTAAGACTTCTTATTTGTAATAATATATTATAGAATATATTTTCATATACAATAACAAATTTTATTTAATTTACTTGATATTATAAAAATTATAATATTTTTGTAGCACATCAAATAAAAAAGTATTAAAGTATACATTGCTGTGTGATTTTCAATCATTTAGCACGATTTTCATATTTTATACAAAAAAGGCAACTGAATGAAGATTGACATAAAGTCTTCTTTGGATATTGATTCCAAATCCAGAGTTCGTTTTTTGAGGAATATTTGCATGTAGGAAAAGTCTCATTTTTGGAAAGGATTATTATCTGTAATAAAAGAGTGGTTATCGGATGGCGATTGAAAACCATTTGCACAATGAGTGAATGTCGATGAAATCCTCCAACGTACACAGAAACCATCGGTGAGATTGAAAACACTTTTGTTTTTCTGTGAAATGTATAATAATTCACTACTCTTTATTTAACCCGAGTCAAACAATAACAGCAGTATCATACTGTCAACAAGTTGAAATTGGTCTAAAGCAAGTCCGAACTGTTTAACAATAATATTTGGCTACACGTGGCTGGATAATATGTTGTTTATCTATAACATCTATTATTTTGCAACGATGTTGTGTAATATTAATAAGAAATTTAATTATAAATACTTGTCTGTATTCAACGGCTACTTCCATGCTGCTACAATTTGAAAAATAAATGTACTTATGTGCACCAGAATCCTTGAAGAGGTTAATAATGAAAATTGATTATTACAATGAGAGATAGACCATGCAGGATGTTCTTATCAACGAACGTGTTGAAAGTTGTTCGAATTGTATTTCTTATTTTTATCTGCTGTAAATATAATTATAAAGTCAGATATATTTTCTGCCACTTTTTGTTCAATGTTTCTAAGATACGACTGATTATGTGGATGTATTATGTATGTAGATGAACGAGATACAAAAGCACCCTTTTGTTCTGATTTGGATGTAGAAGTATCGTCCCACAAGGAGACCTTACGGACCTTATGTCATAATTCTTGATGAAAGTTTTTTGGGTTATTCTCCAACATTAGTAAACATCTTGTGCAAAAGGATTTGTAGCAACGATTTTTCGTTTTCGACAAAAAAGTTTTTGTTTGTGTTTGTGTTTGTAAACACAGTTGTTTAGGAGCGATTGATAAGCCAAGTGGGCAAAAAAACTAACAAGTAATTGAGTGGCCGAGGCGGCTAAAGCACAGGCTAATGGCGCGTATCCTTTCTATTGACTCGCGTTCGATCCCTGGATCGTCAAATTTTGTTTTCCTTTTATTACTTTTTTTTATTAAATTTGAAGGACAACTACATAAGTACAATATGAAAGTATGAAAAAGAAATATATTTAACGTGATTATAGATGAGAAACAATTAAAAAGTGTCTCATGATAATATTCCATGTTCAGTTCACATCATCTGTTCCTTTACACAATTTAGAATGGTATTTGTCAATAAAATATACAAAACAGAGTATTTGTTTCATCAGGCGCACTTAATAAAAGATATTAATTGACACTCACATTTTTGTTTCTTCATATCCGCAGGAAAACAAATTTTTTTAACATTAAAATCCGTCGTTTCGGAGAAAACGAAATTAAAATTCACCGTTTGATTTACCACCAAATTTCTTCGCCAATTTTCAAAGATATATTGCAATACGCATGGTACATATCAATACTTGTAAATGAAAGAGCCTCTGCTAAATCAGTCCTAAAATCACTGAGAGAAAACCAGGAAGAGGGAGAACGGGACGAGGGGGAACTCGTCTGGGACAACGAGGATGAGCCGTGTCATGACTAAACGGGAGCTGGCGCCACGTATTAATCTCTCCGACGAGAATGGCGCCGATTAAGCGAGCAAAAGTTTTGACTGGGTTTTCTGGGCCGTCTATTCCAGCCGTGCAGTCGCGCAGAACTGTTTGCGTCAGCGAACGCGGCACAGTTTGGCCGATAAAATCGAACCCGCCTCGATTTTCATTCAATTTTCTCCGCTTCGCGTCGGGGGCAGCAGCAACATTTTCGAAATTAAATTAGTATGTAGCACGGGCGCGAAAATGGAGTGAAAGAGGGCCAACAACGCTGCAGCGATTTTATGCCACGATCGTTCCACTTTTCTCAACCAGGAGGGAAACGATTTCGCGATCGAGGGAAACGGGCAGAACCCATAAAGTGCGCGTATCCGGACAGGATGCTCGCCTATCGGTTCACCTCGACGACGAGAAAAGTAGTTGACCGTTCCCGCGATACGATATCACGGTCGAGTAGCGTTTTATCTAGACAATAGGTAACACATAATACGTTTCTTCCATGAAAAGTTTTATTTACCTGTACTGAAACTTACGAAGGACAAGACAACTTGGAGAATCATTTTTCTTTCTCTTTCTTGAACTGCGCACTTCGTTAAATTTTATTTATATACTTTTCTACATATGGTTGTTAATATACACGACTAAAATTTACCCAAATTGCTGTTGAATTTAGGAATACAATGTGTGAACTGTGTTAATGTTGAGAGAAATGGACTTTAAATTCCTTTGGAGTAATACAAATGTTCTATTGTTATTTAAAATGAATGGGAAGCATCGAGAAACGATTGATTTGTATTGTAACTACATTGTGCCTAAAATAAATTTACCCAAATATACACGACTATCCCACGTTATTTATACCATGTGAACATCCTATCATTTCTAGATTCCACAGACTATCCTGGAAAACTCCTAAAACTTACTATGGTAAGCTGTTGAAGAAGGTAAGATGGAAGGAAACTGACACAAAGAGTAGAAGGCAGAGTACATTTCATTCCAGACCTGGTAATGGGACTCATCGTATAAACGATCCAGCAGACCTTGCCTTAGATGCTAGAACATTTGGAGATTTTGTGTTCGTAATACGGCATATTCATGCGAGGCGTTATCAATGAGTGCTGCCACGTATATTGTTTCTTTTTCGACAGTCTGTGTTGTATATCGCGTCGAGACCGATCATGTGCACGCTTCCAAATGAATAATAAAGTCGTATATTATAATGTAATTAGTGCCTCTTGGTGTTTTGTTTAACCTCCCACAGCGTTCTTGCCAATATTTTGTTTTTTTAATTTTTATTTTCGATGAATGGTGATAACACACCATCCAAGCGAAAGGTGGCACACCCGGAATTATATCCGGCCATGGTGCTATCATGTGTCGTGCTATCATGTGCCGTGCCTGCGAGCTCGGGGCCCACTTACTGACATGCATGGATTTAAAAGATGTGGTGTTCTATCGGAGATGAGGGTGGATGGTAAAAATTGCAAAAGACCCATCATAATGAGAATGTTAGAACATTTAGCGATCGATTCATATATACGTATATGTATAGGAACTGAAGGAGGACAGTTGCGGGAAAGATATTGGTTGTTGTTGCCCTCTAGTTGCGAGTTTGAGATTTACAAGAAATTTAAGAAACTAAGAATAATCTACCGCTACGTATTAAAATATATTTTTTCTCTCGCCATATTCTATAATTGCTGAATGTTTATGCAAAATCATATTTTTACAGATACAGAAAAAGAATTTAAATATAAATGAAAATATGTCCTATCTTCTAAACGGTATACCATGTATATTATTGTTAATATTTTATGTATTTTTGCATTTTTGCACATTACTATAGATTTACCTATATTATCATTTGCCATTGAAGCGCAGAAATGTTCGCAATATATCGATAATACTTCTACAGCACGAGGAGTTATTTTTAAGTTTGTTACCGCCGACAAGAAAACAACTTATTTTTTGTTTCAGTTCCTCCAAGTTCTGTATTTTAAAACGCATGCTTCCTTTTCCGAAAAATCGCCTCCAAAGGTGCGCGCACCATACGCGAGCTTGACTCGTAAGCTTCTGCTTCGTAATCTCCTCTGCGTGCCCTAATCGCATTTACTCGCAAACCGTACAGTGTTAATCAGAAGAAAATAATATCTCTGGTTATAAAATATTACTTCCACACATTCTATACAAACATGATAGACATCTACAGCGACATCCATTAAAGCGAATGTTCGCAAATCACGCGCGTGCTCCAAGCAACTTCGACATCGATTTTCTCAGGAACAAAGTCTCGTAGGAACAATTCTTATTGCACGTTTTCGATTCAATTTTATACGTAGAATCATCTCCGTTTCGTTATTAGGGACACCCTATATGGATCGTTTGGTTCGGTAGTATAGACAATAATTTCTCCGCGGTGTCTGCAGGCCGTTTATCGATTATCGTTGGCCAAAAATACGCACGAAAGTGCGCCTCTGTGCCCCCTACTCCCATTCCCTCGTGCTCCTCGCAGCCACTCATCTTTCGATACACGATCCTCGACTCGAGAGAACGCTGAGAATTTCAAACTCGAATATTCGATCGACCGAAGAAACAAGAACCGTTTGGAGCTTCATTGCCGTCGAGATCCAAAGGATACGAACCTGCAAAAAATTTCTGAGCGACGGATATAAGGTTACCATCCCTGAATCATAAGAAAACAGTACACGAAATGGCTGTCCAACCCATATCTGCTAAGTAAAATATCTATGTACATACCTACTGGATACAGAAATAGAAATAAGAGTAAATAATTCGATTCTCTTATCTTGTCATTTTAAAAAGAGTACATTTTAATTTGCAAATAAATTGTACGCTACAGACATAAAGTGAGTCAATTTAAATAATTTGTTATCGAAAAATATTGCATTTGGCGATGATAAGTGAAAAGTAAAAGTATACTGTTTCATTTCAAAAAGAGTACGTGTATTTTTTAATGGATTCAGTTGGTAAACCAAATGAGAGAGAACCAATTCACGCCCTTGAGACACACGATTCGCTTCGACGAAAGTTCAGCGAACCGGTGAAGCTGGCCATGACGCGTGTTAATTAATCGTAATTGTTCGAAGTTCGGAACGGGCTATGAGACATACCGACACAGAACGGTTATAGACACAAAAATGCTTGCCGTGAATAAGTTTCTAAGTTCTTCATGCATTCCTTTAAAGTGTAAAAAATGGTACATTTCGAAAAAGCAACGAGATCTTTTGTTAAAAGTTGTTTTCAAAGTCTGTATCGTTTCAAAAGTGCTGAAGCTCTATCAAAATTAATATCGACAATGAAATCAAGTCGAGTAAAAATGAATATAATTTTCTACTATTACAAAAGGTAAGTACTTGTATAGAAAGTAGAGAAATTAATATTAGAAGCTTTTGTTTTTTAAAATGTACATATAATTTTTGCAAATATTAATTTGCGTATAAAGTAATTCTATTACGTTGTCCCAAAAGTTTCTTTCGTTTTATTAGGAACACAATGTTTTATGTTTTCAGTTACATTAGCAAGTTGTACACGTTCCACTTTGCTCTATTACTTTCCTCCATCTGTTTGAAAGCAGCATAATGCTAGATTTCCAAAAATGTTGTGGTTTGCTAGCAGAATATCCTTTCAAGTGCATTTTTATTTCATTTATTAAATTAAACCTTTCACTATGAAGAGAATTTTTGAATGAAAAGAATAGATAATAAACGTATGGGGCAACATCTGGAGAGTACGGAGAATGAAGTAGAACATCTCACTGAAACATTAACAGTTATTGTTGTACGACTAAAGGAATGTGGAGCCTGGTGTTATCCTGCTGAAAAGCAACGTCCCGCCTGTTCACTAATACTGGTCGTTATATTCTGATTGGTTTCTTCAGTGTGTCCAATTTGGGAACATTACTTCGTGGAATTAATAGTTTCACAATATATTTTCGTTAATCATGACCCTCATAAAGTCCGTCTCTATAGTGGATAGACAGCTGCTGCAATCTTTATTTTCTAAATTAAAATTATCAGCACCGAATGTTCTAATCCAACTGCGAACAATCTTAACATTTATAGAACCATTCCGATACGCGGAGCACATTACGTTTACAGTATCCTTGTCATTGTTATCTTCTTTAAAAAAAAAATACAATATTACATGTAACAAATGCTTTCTTTGATTTTACACACTTAAAAGCGTATGAGATGATATGAATACTTCTTTAATGCGAATGAAATGTCTTCCAATATAGTTAAACGATGACTGAATAGGATAACATCAACTTCTAACACAGTTTACTTGCATAAACACTCTCAAATAAAACACTCGAGTGTAAGTCGCAAAAGAAACTGTTGGAACAATCCAATATGTGAACCGTTTATTTTGAAAGTGGAGTAAGTCCATTTTCTCTTGTTTCGAGAAAATTAAAGGTTAACAAATCTGTTAATTAAAAAATGTAGGCAAATTATATGAATTCTGGCAATGTTTCTACGATTTTATCAATATGTACTTTGGTTATATAAATTTGTTTTAGGCGTATTTTACTAAACTGATGTATACTTACGGGTTGCAAATGGACTTACACCACTTTCAAAATTAGACAATTGTAAAAATTGTTTAAATTCAATTTTGAAAAATCAAATATCACTTAAAATGTACTTCATATTAATCCAATTTTGTTTACAAAGAATGACACGACATAAAATAAAAATAATATTTTTAATTTTAGACGCTAATTACATAGTTAAAATTACAGGATATTGATAGTATTTACTCACGCTCTGCATGTGACAGTGTTTCGAAATATGCATGATGCACCGGAGGTATATAAGGTAATAACTGCTTGATGTCTTTATATTTTTCATAAGTAATAGGCCTGACATCTTGGTAAAAAGGCGCCAAGGCGATTTTTTCAAATTTTAGCGATCTTCCAAGACGTGTAGGTAATAAATTTATAGTTTTAAATTCTTTGTCCTTCATCGATGTTTTATATAAAATAGTGTATGGTGCACTTCTGAGAAACTTCATCCAACATATTTTCAAAAATGGACTTACACCACTTTCAAAATAAACAGTCCATGTTACCAATAAGAAGCTATGATCACCTGAAACTGCTGGTTTACCTTAGCGAAGGTACCGTCGAGCGCAAAGGATTAACCGTTAAAAAGAACGCTGGCATACGCTTCTGCGCGTCGCGAAAACGTTTCGATCGAAACTCGTCGCGATTAACCGCGCGACCAAGCAATTACCGAGTTCCCTCTTTCGCGAACAATGGTCGCATTAATCGCGAGGAGGAAAAAAGGACGAAGGAACAAGGAGATCCGAAGACAGATGGAGAGCGAGACCCAGAGGCGAGAGGAGAGCAATGAAAAGAGGGGGAGAGGTGGCGTCCGGGGTTATAGGGTGGTACACACTCACCCGTTCCCTTAATTTCATCCCCCCTACCTTCTCTTTCTAGATGCAAGTAGCTGCGAACGCAAAGTATATAGCCGGCGTGACGCCCGCACGCCTGCGTGCGTGCTTGTCTCTGAATCGAGTGCGTGCTGGGCGAAAAAAAAAATCTATATTGCTTTCGAAGCCAGGAGAATGCTTTCCGGGGGTGCGGAGACGTCCACGTGCACGTGCGTGCGCGAAAACGACGCGCTACCACGTTATTATTTAGCGTACACAGCGCATTCGGCACCCCGTAGTAACGTCCACGTGTCGCCAGACACTCGACGCGCGTCTCCCGGCATCCACCGAGCAACCAATCGAATTTGTACCGTGATACAGATAGCTAAAATTTTTGTTCAGGTGAAAGTCACGAATCTATGCGGACCGTATTTTAACAATCCGTTTGATTTTTTGCTTTTCGAATAATTCAATTGCAAGTTATTGTGTCAACCGTGGAAAAAAGGAACACGTTTCACGTGGCTATAACAATGAAAATGATTGCAGATAAACAACAACAATTTCTTTCATTAATTTAACCTATCTAGTACTACGTGTAAAATGATTGACGTTCCAGAATTATTTGTTATGTAAAATAAAAATTTTTGAATGAAAAGTTTTTTCTCTCAGGCGTTTGATAATATCTCCTCATCCCTTTAGACTCGGCTGTTCAATATTTGAATTCTATTTGTTTCCCTTTTAGAAATTAATTGTATCAAACTACGATTGGCTATAAATCAATGGCTATAATTCAGATAAGAAGACATTATTCGCTCCAGCACAAATAGTGTTCATTTTTGTTAACGTATGTTCCTGTAAGACTCAATTGTAATTTGGGAAATAGCAACCAGATATATTCACTGGAACATACATGTTTCATTAGGGTCGAAAGAGTAGATTTGTTAATAATTTTTTATTGGAAAAAGCATCCAATATAATTTAAAATTCTACACACACTTTTATTACTAGTTTAGTATAAGGTACAAATTTTCATGGAAACATATTTAAAAAAATTTTAATGTTACAGCCCGTTGAGCGTGAGATCGCGGAACAGACATTGGGCGCGGGGTTGACATATCTGCCGTCCAAATCAATTGAAATAAAAAATTCAACTGGCGTTTTATTATAAAAAAAAAAGAACTATGTAATATATAAATTCGCGTGTTCGTTAGATGATGGTGAGATTATTTCTGAATATACATTCAAAATTTAAAGTCCACATATTCAATAGTTTTTATGAAATATTCTCAACCAACTTCGAAAATACGGTATTGAGGAAAAACTCGTTCGAAGTTTTGAGTACGTATATTTCTAGAAATTTTGCACAATTGTTCTTCAAGGGTTGTATTACAAAAGTCTGTTGGAAAAAAATCGATTTTGTAGTCCGGAAAACAGCAATTCCTCCATTAAGGGAATACTATTCTTTTTCTGGGTCAAAAAATTGATTACTTTTTTGTTGGATAGTCTTGTTTCTTAAGATCCTTGGGATCGAGTTCATATTTTAAAAATGACTACGAAAGGTCGCAAGGTCAAAAGTTCAGTGGAAAAATTGAAAATTTAAGTTCAAAGTGCTGTCACGTTGTCAATTTTCTTTTAATCCTTTTTCCCCTAATTTACGCTAAAACCATGACCATAATGAATAGAACAAAATCAATTTTTATTGGTTCGGTCCAAAAAGTTAGACTCACTTAAAAATTATTGGATACATTAGATGACTGTCAGCGCAGTAAAAATAATATATCGTTATAAATGTACAACGCAATAAATAGTGCTTGTTTCCAGACTGCGCAATATTGACCTTTATTTAAACACGTACAAACTCTATCGGTATTGGAACTTTTGATTCGTTTCTCGTTAATTTGAATCTCAATTACGAATATATATATATATATATATATATATATGTATATACAGTGAGTGTAATAAGTACTCGTACAGGAACCATTTATTTTAAATGTGGTATTGTACGAATACTTTTTACACTGACTATATATCACCGAAAATACACAAAAATATAACTCTTCGAATAAACGTAGCAGTTAATCGTTATATGTTTCATTTTGTTAGTTATTACTTGCACGAAATTTTGTTAATCTGTGAAGCACAATCTACGATATAAAAAAACGAGGGAAACAGAACTTTCGGATCATCGATCAGACTTGAATCGCGTGGAGACCGTTGCCTGGCTCTTTAACGATAAACCATATCACCGTGTGCTTTATCACTCGGACTACCTGTTTGCCTTTTCGTCCATTGTAACATGTTGGATGACATGTTATAACACATTTTGTAACATGAGTTATATTTCTTTTTTGAAGAAAGTCTTGTCATAGGATGACCCAAAACTATTTCACCTGAATCTCTTGTTCATCGATGATACTGATTTTATCAGTAAAGGTTATTTATAAAAAAAAAACCCATTGAAATTATATAAAGAGTTTGACGGCACGTATCTCAAATGTGCCGAAACATTTGTATGCTTTCATAACAAGTGTATGATTTGACAACACCGATAGCTTGGATAGAAAAATCGGTATTAATCGTTTCGTCTAGCAGATTTTGCTTCAAATGCTACTAGTCAAAATAATTTTTCATGTATTTATCTCTATTTTTATTAGTAGACACTAAGTTATGAATGTTACAACGTTACAAGTTCCTACAGTAATCGTAATCAATTCGTTGAATCGTTGACAATGAATTTAAGGATAATAGATCCGAAAGAGGTAGAACGTATGCATCCGCAAGGCTACGTGTGTTGATCGGATCATGATGTTCCAGACCAGAGCTTAAAAGCCGAAGTTTGAACAATGGAAACTATCTAACTTGACTTCTAGGTGCGTTCAAACAGATTTCACGGTGCAAGTTCAAGTCGGATATTTACCCATTCAAGATTTTGCTCGGAAAGGGTAGGTCTGCTTTCGTATCAGCTAGCGTACTAAATCTAACCGTGACATATTTGTTTATCGATAATGTACTAATAAATTATCAGCTAAGCGAAAACTGTTTCAATGACTAATAACGTCTCGTCTGAGGTAGGATCGAAGTACTATATTAGTTCGCACTAGTAACACAACACTAACAGACATAAGGAGTCGACTAGTAAGTCTGACCAGGAACGATACGATTTCCTTTATTATACATAGAGACATAAGAAGTCGACTAGTGAGTCTAATCAGTAACGGTACGATCTCCTGTATTATGTTATACATAGAGACATAAGGAGTTGACTAGTGAGTCTGACCAGTAACGGAATGATCTCCTTTATTATACATACAGACATAAGGAGTCGACTAGTGAGTCTGATCAGTAACGGTACGATCTCCATTATTATATATACAGACATAAGGAGTCGACTAGTGAGTCTGATCAGTAACGGTACGATCTCCATTATTATACATACCGACATAAGGAGTCGACTAGTGAGTCTGATCAGTAACGGTACGATCTCCATTATTATATATACAGACATAAGGAGTCGACTAGTGAGTCTGACCAGTCACGGTACGATCTCCTTCATTATACGATAAAATTCTACAGCATAATCTATGTTATACTCTAGAATTTTACACTGTAATCTGTACTAAAGTATAGAAGTTTATACGTTAAAACTTAATATGTATATAATATAGCTTAATTTCAACTTCTGTAACTCCTGTAATATGAGTGTTAATATACAGTCAGTCACATAAGTATCCGTACCCTCTATATCTATCGAAGTATAAATTAGTTTGACGTTCTAAAATAAATTTGTCATTATAAGTATATACATGTTTATTCATGTACATATTTATTTGGAAACATCAAGTTATCATTCAATGTAGACAAATTTCTTGAATAAACACAGGGTGTACGAGTAAGTATCCATATACGACAAGCTACCTGTTTTGAAAATTAACTCTTAACTAATATCAGTCAATATTACCTTCGATTTTTAAATCGCATACAGTTAGTATGGTCACGCTTACTATAATATGTATGTTTGTAAGCGCAGAACTCAGCGTAGCGTAAAAAGGGAAATCCTCCGACCGGTTGACAACGCGTCAACAATCCTCACAGCTGAATTCACCAAGCAGTCCAGGGAAATTGCAATAATATTGCTCCTTGTACAATAATAAATACCAGTCGTTCCAAAATAGTATTTAATATAGTATTTAATTACTCAAGTTACCGGTGGTCCAAGACGCGAGCGAGTACCTCCGAAAGGTAACCGACCTAATCCACTCTCGATCTCTACGATGTCGGCTACTCACGGTGATCTCGTGGAAACTCACCCCCCGGAAAAAACGCATATATTCGCGGAGATTGCACTCACCGAATCTCGAGCAGCGTCGTCCGTCAGAAATTCCCGCTTACTCACATTTCGTCGCGAAGCGATAGCAGTCAGTTCAGTCTGGGTTTGGAAACACGCGCGATCAACACAAGGGTTCGACGCACGGCTAGCAAAAGTGTGTAAAAGCCACGAGTCGCCGCGAACGGCACTATTGTTTCCGAGGCGCGTGCACTACTGCCGGTGGCCGGCTGGCGGAAGGATAACCGAGTCGAATGAAAGCACCGCCACCATCATCGTCGCTGCCTCCGCCGCCGCCACTACCGCCACCACCGCCGCCACCACCGTCGCTGCCGCCACCGCCGCTTCTATAATCAATATTAGTTGCTCGAGGATCCGCGGAGCGTCGCCGTTCGACGCTTATAGAGAAGAATAGAGACCGAAACACACCGACAGGGCCGAAGTCAGTGTTACCAGCGCCCGAACTTGGCCACAGTTTCATCCGAATAAAATGAATAATCGCACTCTATGCCACTTAATGGACGAAATTCAAAACTTCCAAGTGTAAGATGCAAACATTGATATTTCGTAAAGTTTTAGTAAAAACATGTAGTTTGCAATATTATAGACAACTTAATATTTTAATTTATTGTTAAAATTAATGCTCGAAGTTTAGGAAACAATCTGTCCATTATTTTCAATGACGTACCATTCGCAGGAAATTTGTTTCTGTAGGTTCATTTTTGTAAGTTGATTTTAATATTATTCTAATTGTTTATGTAAAAAGATTTACTAGATTTAAATGGACTTTAAGGAAAATGTACCAAAAGGGCCTGCGTGATCTTTTCTATACAAATTCTGGACATAGTAAACTTTACATTAACGTTAAATTTATTTGTCCCGAAATAAAACTATGTAGAATCGTCAAACATATACACAATAACAGATTCTAAGTCTTAAATTGATTTACCGTAAAAGATCCTCCTTTTGCATGTTTAAATAAGTCTGTAATATGCAAGTAATTACAAACAATTACGTGAAAATTTAAAACAGATACTAATTTATACCTTTTGTCCCAGATACCTACGTACTCAAAATAATTTTTGTTAATTTGATGACAGAATTGTTCAACTGGAAGTTAGTTAGTAGTCAGTTGATAAAGTGTCGCAATAGCAAAAATTGAAATAACTTGGTTATTTAATAAGAAATCAAAATGACAATTTTTTTAATAACATTATATATTTTTGTATACATTAAAAGGTGTTTTCCTAAACCCTCTTCAAAAAAGTATTAAGGGTCTTAGGACAACAATTGATTAGAAGTTATGAATTTTGTTCCAAACGGCCATATATTTACTCGTCACATTGTTAGTCGATAAAACCAACATATAGTGATTGATTCTTGGGCGTTTAATTCGTCTTCGTTCGTTATAAAAATATTGTATTCCTTGAATCAAGTTCTTATACGAGTAACAGGACTTTAAACTGAGGAAATAAGCAAAGTAATTCCAATAACGAACTAAATCATGAAGTTACAAAAATAAATACTATAATAAGTGCAAGATTATGAAATTTCCAAATTTCTGGAAGAAAGTTTGATCTCGTAGAAATTTTCACGAGTATTCGTCTGGCAGTCAACGTATTAACCAAGCGATTTAATTCGACTTGTATACTTGGAGTCTCATTAAAAATTTATAGGATCAAGGACTTCGTATAATATTACTACGCATATGCAAGTATTATGTTATCGTACACTGCATATATTATATGATTGGAAATATATCGAATTCACTTGCAACATTTATTAAATTGATCAAGTATTCATATATGCATCAATTGGTAAAAGATTTCGACCAGTTTGCGAAGGAAAATATAATTTCAATTTCTATCGAACAAATAATGAATTACAAATTTGTGTCTTTTATTCGTTACTTTTTATCTCGATGAGAATTTTGTTCATCTCTATAATTCCATACTCTACTAATTTAAATTATAATTATTAAAATGTACTCGGGAAAGTTTCTCATTCGAAATAATTCACAATGAGAGATATGAGAGCAAATGAACTTTTGTCAGTTACCAGAGGAACTCTTGACATTAATTTGAATACGTAGACATTTCGGCCATAATAATTACGTTCAAAAAATAGCGGATGACCTTGATATCTTTGCGAGAAATCGAAAGCGATTCATTCATTGGATCTCCTCTTTGATACTACGCAACTTTTGTACGAAAACATTTTATATACAGGAGTGGATTCAAGAGCTACTTAAGATGGTACAGTTAGGTGATTCAACTTGCTCACTTTAATACACTTGAAAAGGTTTATATATAATTAGCCGGAAACCTTGACATATTGAATGTTAATCTTTAGAATTGCTCTTCTAACCAACGAAAGATATATTTATTCCACAACGTATACAAATAAAGTATTAAAGAAAGGAATAGTTCCAAGCTTCGAATAATATTTAAAAATCATACGTTAAGTTTGTTCGTTCTTAATCTTTGATATGTAATTCTGCGAATAAATCCGTGATTTTTTTTTTTGCTGTAAGAATAAAACTCTTTCTTATTAAGTATTAATAATTCTCACTCTAAGTTTTGTTGTTTAACAACTAGTAAATAGAATCAAAACATCGCATTAAAACGAAATTCTGTTTTTGTAACTGAATAAATCACGAATATATTCATTTATGTATCAATGAAACAAGATTACAGTCCCTACAACCAAATAAATCACGGATTTATTAATTGGAGTAATATGGAGTAAAGAGGTATACGTATTGACAAGTGTACATAAAAAGCAATTGGCACACATAATAATAGTATTGTTTGAATTAATTTCTTTAGGTTTATGTTTTTTGTCTCTCGTTGAGGTACCCATGGTATGCTTCCATGTAAAACCGGCCCTGCACACCGATGATCGTTTATCGGAGCGAGACGCCACGAGATGCACACTGTTCGACAGAATGAGGCTTAGCTGCTCCCAGTGGCGTTCAAGGGTCGTCACATTCAAGCAATGCACGCTCCCAAAATATTATAACATCGTTTCTGATGTAAGCACTCGTACCAGAGGGGATGTTTAGCTAACGCTCGTTACGTCTCGAATTTGGCGTGAGTGTCACTCGAGCGTGAACGTCCCTTGAGCACTAGTAGGAGCAAACGGAACATCTCCTGTTCCTGATCGACAATTTCCAGAATACTATGCACTTGAAACTATCGAGAACACGCTACTCGACTGTCGGATTCCGTAATTGTAGTTCACTCGGGCCATCGACTTCCGGTTGAACGGGAGTTAGTATACGTCTGGCGATACCCAAAGAATGAAAGACTTTTCTTGGGTAGGGGTAACTTTGCACACTAGTGTATTAAATAGTATCAGCTATCCGTGGATCTGTCATTTGTGTCTCAGAGCTTCCAAACCTCGTTTACTATGGCTCTTCTAACCAACGAAAGGTATATCCTTCCTAAACCACCCCTACCGCGGCAATCACGAGCATACATGTCACGTTCTCGACGACGGACTCTCATTCTACATGAAATAGAGTTAGTAAACAATACTATCCTTCACTCGTGGAGCAGGTATACATACTTCCGAACGTGCTCGTACGTTTTCGGCTAAAGTACGGTCCTCGAATGAGCTTTCCACGCAAGGGAAAGTCGATAGTACGAACGAGAATTCGCTGTCAAAACTGTCGGATCGTACCTTCAGAATGGTGGTCGTCCTCGATTCGCATCTGCTAGTTCGTGAACCATTTTTCGAAATCATCGTTCCGTGCAGGAGTACTCGATGTCCAAGTGCATCGTCGCGCACGCACAGAAAGTTTAAAAAACGCAAGATACAAAAAAGTAACAAGCAAAGAACACCAAAATCGAGCACGCGACTCGAGGTCTGGACGTTCCACTGTTCAACGTGGTTTTTTGTTAAGGATCCTGAGGGAAAGCACGATGTTTCGCCGAATGGAATGCTCTTCGACGATTTCCGCGATAGGGAGAATGCAACGCGTGGCAGGATTGCGCGCGGTGCACGTTTTTTACTGGTAAACTAGTCGGTAGGGTGTGGCGAGAGAGAACGTTTGAAAAGATTGGCACGCGATTCGCTTCGACCGGCGTCCACCGTCGGCGAGGGCGCCCAGAACGATCCAGCGACCGTCGCGACGCCGGCCGTCGTCGCGTGCTCGTGTCGTAACGTGTCCCGTCGCGCCATCTTGTCGACGTCGACCGGAAGACGCCTCCGTGCGAAATGGTGTGTATCGTCTGAATCTCCGACACCGACCGAGAGAACAACGTTTTATCAATCGAGCTTATACCCTCCGAGATTCTTAGTCGCTTTACCCTCATCGACATAAAATGTATGTCTTTTTTATTGTTTTTAAATTATATGTGTATATTTATATAAGAATGTAGTGTACAGTACGAATGGAAGTATTATAATTTATCGGTAAGGATTTTAACAATTTTATATAATTTTAGATTAAGAATCAATAAAATAGCAAAACACATTTTGATGTCGATGAGAATAGAGCACCGGAAAGCGTGCTTCAAATTTCAGCCGCCACTTGGTGGTATAACTTCATGGGTACTTTGTACGAATAACTTAAAAGACGAATGATTTAGAAGAATGGATATACGAAAATGGCAAAGAAATTCATGACGTAACCATTATCGCTGTTATTCAAAATATTTCAAGATGCTTTCATTTTAAACAGTGCACTTCGATATTTAGAGCAATGTGGTGATCAAAAGAAGCATTTACCATGACAAATCACTTTTTTCTGCAACATTAAAGTAATAAACAAAAATATAGGTTTAATTATATGTTTCGCATATTTTGTATTTGCAATTATAATAGTATTTGTATTAGTAAATAGCGTATACATATATGCAAGGTGGTCCACTTAAATCAGGCTATCAGAATGTCTCTTCCAATTATGATGATGGAAAAAATATCTTATTTGTTACGTTGCAACAAATTTTTGTTTCCAATGTCCCCTCTTTAAGAGTTTTCAAGATCATTGATGTTTTTTCGCTCATAATTCTTTTCTATGGTATTACGTAACTGACATTAGAATACGCTCAGGTATGTATGACATGATCCCGAAATGATATTTTAGTCAAAGAATTAAACTTACACGTAAAATTGACGTTAATCGAAAATCGTAGACTTCCACAATGACGCGAGAACCTATAAATGTAGATGAACATGTTTATTATCGCACTGTGAATGACTCTTAAGAGCCCCAGAGCCTTGATCATGTTTGTTCTGTTTCACACAGAGTCGTTCAACCGTCTTGATCTTTCGAGAGCCTGTCGTTAACCAAATAGCGACGAATCAGCTGTTCCGAAAAATCAATATATCGATTGGACGTTGACACGGCTAACCAGACAAAGACAGAATTAATATATATCTCGTTTCACTCATGTTGAATTCATTTGTCTTAACCCATTGACAGGGTTCCCCGCAACTTGAATGCAATTCATTCGATTTCCTCCTCTTTTCTCAAGAGGAGTCAACGAAATAATCGAATCGAGTTGCAGTTGTTCAGTTTTTCAAAGACCTTTGACCGAAAACGATCGAGCTCATCAGACACGGTTCTGATCAAAAAGTTTTCGTGTTAAGGTAAACGAACGCGATATCAGGCACGGTTCTGAATTAAAGTCTCGTATCAATTGGTCGTTAGAATCCTTGATATTCGGCTTATTCTGATTGTACAGCATTCAACGTAAGATTGATCGACTGAGGTCGATCATCGAGACTTCGTCAACCATCTTCATTTTCCATAATCAATCAGTCGAATAGTGCCGAATAATCGTTGGATTCAGCCAATTGATGTATCGAATTACTAATGATTGGTCGAATAGAGTTCAACATGAAACTCAATCAATTATTTATCATTCTCGAAGTGCGTTGGTCGAAAAAGAGTCGTAATATCGAGACTCAACCAATCGTCACGATTTCGAAATTCATACATCAAGAAAACGACGCGTCTAGGGCAGGAATTGTCAGATGCAGCCCTACCCATGAGTCTACTGACAATTCCGAGACGAAACGCACGCACTCCTTAAATTCGATCCATTTGAATCAATCATTCAATATTAATTTGGCGAGTGATAATCCGATTGTTTGTATCTTTTAAAAAATTTCAAAAGTAAAAGTATGCAACAATGTTTAATAACTCATTTTCTATTAAACTATCTTTATAATATTACAATGGATATTCGAAATACATTCGAAACGAACAATAGTAGCAGTATAAGCTCTAACTATTCATGTTACAATTCCACTAAGTTCACTGTAGCATTTGAAAATAGATCTAGAATTTGTTTTGCACGGTTTGTCTTTCCACTTGTCTTAATCACAGTAGGCTCCATTTATATAGTACAATATAATTTTACGGTTATGTCATTATATAAATCTGAGCGTATTTTAATGTTAGTTACATAATGGAATGGAAAAAATATGCAGTTCTGAGCGAAAAATCATTGATGACTTTGAAAACTCCATAAAAAAGTTGGGAAAAATTTATTGCAGCGTATTGATCTCCTCGTACCATTCAAATTGCATTTGAAATATTTCTTGTGTCATCACAATTGGAAGAGATATACAGGTGTCCTGGTTTAGGTGGACCACCCTATCCCAGGTGGTGTCCCAGAATTAGTGTAAGAACCGGAAATGGGGATAGCTGAGATGATTTTGAACCACAATTTCCTTTGTAAAAATGTCAGATGGTGCTTACCGAGTAGCGCGCGCTGTGATTGGTCGGTGGTTTTTTGTTAATAATGCGAAAACGAAGCACCATCCAACATTTTTGCAAACAAAATTGTGGGTCAGAATCATCTCAGCTGCCCCCCATTTCCGGTTCTTACACTAAGTCTGGGACACCCTGTATACAGGGTGAATTTCGCTTGGGATTCTAGGCCCAGAATATTGGGATTCTTCTCATTTTCCTTCGTTGGGCCTAGAATCCCAAACGAGACCCTCCGTATCAATTTCAAGAACCGCATGGTGCTTACTGCATCAATGGGACCGAACCGAGTTTTCTCTTTGAAAATTAGCAAACTTTGAAGCGTTATAGCTTGAAAACTAATAAAAATAGAGTAAACACATTAAAGCTTGATGAATTCGTCTTGGAAAGTACTATCGCATGGTATAAAAAAAAATATATAGTTCCATTTGAAAAACGAAACTTGACCATCATATCTCGTTAAATAATTAAGTTAACAAAAATTTCTTCGCGTTGAAACATAAGCTCCATTTTACAATGCAATTTCCATATTTGAATTTTGGCATTCGGCCGATAGTTTTAGGGTTAGAGCTCCGTATCACTTAGGCTGGGACACTCTGTATGTCTCTCAGATACCAACCCCTCCGCTGCTAGCTCATTCTTATTTCTTTTGCCTGTAGTTTTGTCCGAATAGCCCCGACCACCGGTGTAATATGATCCTCACCGATTGATACTCTTCTATCGAGTGTTTTTTTTCTCGGACCTCTTTCTCTTTCATTATCTGTCCTCTTCTACGTTCAACGCTCGACACGTGTCAAGTGTAAACACATAAAAACACTCGAGTGCAATGTTTTGGGTCTCTGATTCTGCATACCACCTTCAGTCGTTACTATCTTCTAATGTTTTGCCAACAAACTTCAAGTGTGGAGAAGGACAGCGAATGAAGAAGAGGACGGAGCGACATGCAAAAATGGCGACCAACACCGGGATTATTTCGGTGAGACAATACGTAGTAAATATAGTGTGAATTACGTCCTGTTTGGTCTCATTTGAATCAGAAAAATGTCAGGAATATGATGGTAACAGTTTTACAACAAAAACGGTAATAATAAAAAAAGTTTGATGGTTGCATTAGCCTGGTCTCATCGAGATATCCGATCCCGGATCATGTTACTTTCCATTTATCGTAGAGAAATTTGTGCATTTAAGGAGATTGTTGAATTATATACTACATATGTAGTTGGAGTTGGAATTCGGAGTTGGGCTCCGAATTCGTGCGTTTATCGCGCGACAATCGATCAAACGCAACGAACGTCGCTCGCGAGTGTGTTTTTCAAAAATCGTTCTGTCATTTGACATTGCAAAGAACGCGGCTATAAGGAGTTATATTATATTTGATCTTTGTATCTCAAAATAATCTGTTATTACGTCCGTTTTTTCCTCAATCACCATATGTATATAAATGTACAATAAAATTTTCAATGTTTTCAACCTTGCTCTCTGCGTGAATTTAAGTGTGAAGAAGTAAACGAAAATAATTAAAGAATACAAGCGATATTTGTTACAATTCTTTTATCACAGTATAATAATTATTACATACGTCACAAAGAATGAGAGTTGGTATAAAATATCACTACCATCCGCTTTCATCACTCGGAAGCCGATCAAGACGAAATTAATAACACCTTTAAGTAGTGTTCGAAATGTTCGCCGTTACCATCAATGGAAACGCATAATCGATGAATGGGCAAGCGTGCCTCAACTTGAAGTGTTTCTGCAAGTTCATCGCGAGCCAGTAACGATGAGGTGTATATAGTTGATGACATGCTAGAACGTGTCATTACAGCGCATAATGCTATAACTGCCGAAACACATCAGCATCTGCCACTCTCAATCGTTAATCGATTATGCATTTGCATCGAACGCGATTGGACACTTAGAGAGTACGTAAGAACAAATAAACCAAATTAGAACATAGATGCTTGAGAAACAAACTAAATTTTGGTATTGATGTTCCTTGGCAATGTAACAAGTGGATGTTCATTATTTTCATTTAGATAACATTTGTATTAAAATTTACATTAAAATTATCTATTTGTATTAAAATTTACATCAAAATTATCTATTTGTATTAAAATTTACATTAAAATTATCTATTTGTATTAAAATTTACACTAAAATTATCTATTTGTATTAAAATTTACATTAAAATTATCTTACAATAGTTATTATTGAAGTTTGACATAATCTAATACACATTCACGAGCTCTCGGTAGAAAAAGAAAATATTTTATATCGGAGTAAGATGTATGTTTCCGGTAATATTTAATAGCTATTAAAAAGACTCGTTAAGAAGTTTTCTGTCGTTGCGAAAGAAAAACAGTCTAAAAGAAAGAGGAAACTAAGGAATTTGAAAGTTTGGAACAGTTGAAGTTCTTTTTTACAGTTTTTCATCATATTTTTGTACTTGCAACATTTTCGTTTTTACTCTACCCTTATTAAAAGTAATAAAAGATAGCAACTTTTATATTGAATTTTATGTTTACAAGTGGTTTTACCTGACAGCTAAATAATAAGAATCTTTAATAATATCATTTAAAAATCTAATTCATTACTAAACAGTTTTAAATCAATTCTGAAAAGATCTATTCGTACAGATCCTATGATTTTTTTTTCATATAAATTTTTATGCAATGCGTTATTCAACAATATATAAAAAGTTGAAATTGATAAACATGATACCGTTTAAATTAAACATTAAACAGTCTGACTAATTATTATTTATACTCGAAATACCACGAAACGTATTTACTTTATAAAATGTATTTATCACATCAGTATTTTCATTTAATTTAAACATACTAATTTTAATTACTGCTTGGCGCAGATAAATATTAAACGGTGGTATCAATTCTGTTATTATTATCGAAGAATAATAATACTTGACATAAAAATGAAGATATTTAAGAGATTATACACATTTCATAACAAATTAGCTTCAAATTGTACCAAAAAATGGTAATTCTACTTTAAATTTAATTCTACTTTAACTGTAGAAATCGCGTAAAGCTACTGCCAGAAGTCTAGGTTGGGGCTTAAACGTTGCCAGAAGTCGATAAAGTTATAAAAAAATTGTTTAAATTTTAATGACAAGGTGCAATTCTGGCGAATTCGTTTTCATATTATTTATTGCTTAAAAAACCTGGATAACAATTGCCACAAGACAGATAGGTGGCTAAGAACATGAAAAATGATAATATCGTCATAAGTTGGTAAACAGGAAAGCAACTCTTTAAAATTTAAATAATATGGTGCAGTTCTGGCAATGTGTTTTTCTTATTATTTATACTGTTAGTTAATTACATATGCAATGACAGAAGGCTAAGGTGCGGGAAATGCATACAAAAAAGAACAATACAAATTATTCAATTGAAGAGTAAATAAATTATGCGATAAATAAAATCGAATCGAGTTTAATGGATCATCAACATTTTATAAAGTATAAATAAATAAGGAGTATACAAAAGAAGAATAAGTATAAATAATTATAAATAATTTAAAACAAAATTATAATTAATGTAATCGATTAATGTGTCTATTTTATGTATCGCATAATTTATTTACTCTTCAATTCAATAATTAGTATTGTTCTTTTTTGTTTGCATTTTCCACACCTTAGCCTTCTGTCATTGCATATGTAATTAACTAATAATATAAATAATAAGAAAAACACATTGTCAGAACTGCACCATATTATTTAAATTTTAAAGAGTTGCTTTCCTGTTTACCAACTTATGACGATATTATCATTTTTCATGCACTTAGCCACCATTCTGTCTTGTGGCAATTGTTATCCAGCTTTTTAAGCAATAAATAATATGAAAACGAATTCGCCAGAATTGCACCTTGTCATTAAAATTTAAACAATTTTTTTATAACTTTATCGATTTCTGGCAACGTTTAAGCCCCGGCCTAGACTTCTGGCAGTAGCTTTACGCGATTTCTACAGTTAAAAACTATAACTACACAACATTTTAAGGCTACACTCAAAGATTTTATTTTGATTAAAAATTAACATGTTTGACCGCCCGCCCACGTTTCCAACCCCGGAAGCGCCTTCTGGCTGCAGCGCTATGGGCTTTGTCATCTAGTAAGGAGTGTTTTTAGATACAAATTTTCACTGCACCTTATCATTCGTGATTTTCGTAGCCAGCTCTTGGACTAGTTCAGAATTCATATGCGAGCAAATGCATCGATAATGAGCTCTCAGTCTTGAAAAATGTATCTTCGACGACTCGACCGTGTTTAACTACTTCACATGTCTCAATGGCTGGGCAAAACTTTTTACGCAGTTTTGTCGACAATTCCGACTGCTTCGTAAAAAGATTGCTTGTCGAGCGCTAATGGAAGCCTTAGCATTAAATCTCACCATCTCGTTCAAACGGCGATTTTCTACACGGCCAGAAATCCCGATAAGTTTGACAAAAAGTTTCTTCGAAATTAAATTCCGATATTCTCAATAGGTAACGTAAAATTCAAATTTCTTACTTCACAATTTCATTGCCGAAACAAAAAATAATAACAAATGGCAATTAAGTTTTAGTATAATCCATCCATGATATAATCAAGCTATACGCGTGTATCAAATATTTTCAGTGATTTGGTTTGCCACTCGTTTGCGAGATTCTATAACAGAAGGCACTATAACAGGAAGTCACGCGCTTCATCGACAAAATTTTCCTAAAAGATCTTATGGCGAGAGAAGAGAGTCGAGGACGTAGACACGATCGCGTTGCTCGCTTTGAAATCCGCTTTTCGGAATTAAGGGCGTCCGATTCGATTATTGGATCGGCGTGCCGCTCGAATTACAGACATCGCATAGTGTCGTGACGTTCTATTCGGTAGTTTCGAATCGCGGCCAATAAACTCGCAAGAAAAACCAGTGATACGTTTAACGCCAGTTTGTAGGAAAATCTGCAAGTTGTAGAACAGTCAGAAACAGTGAACTTCGACTAGCTACGGAAATTTAAAAATGAGGGAAACTGTACTTTTCGATGTTCCATTTTCTATTAGCCCAATAATATCATCAAAAATATTTGAGCTACATTTCTTGTAAGCGAATACATGAACTATTCATTCATTTATAAATGAATACTAAAAATACTTATTTCCTTGTAAATGTATACAAAGAATTTTCATTTCAGTAAAACCGTTCTCGTCGAGTCAAAGTCGAGTTCGTATTCAACGATCGACAAATTGTCACTTCTCAGGACAATCATGCAAAATTCTCCTCGCACCTAATGGGTTATCGCAATGGGAGCAAGTAGGGTTGAAAGCAGCATTGGGGACGGTTGTCGTATCGTTTTCACGCGGCGTGGAGTAGCCGAAAGGGAGAATATGCCGGTGCTGAAACACGAACCGGGGAAACCCAACAGACGCAACGCCGATTCCAAGGGTTAAGTTAAGCTTGCGCGGCGGCGTCTACTCGAGGAGAGGAAGAAGAGATTGGAGCGCGCAAAGGGTCATCGTGAGCGAAATAAATCTAAGCGATTCCACTGGGGGTGAAAGGAGTCGATCGACGCGTACGGTAGAAAACAGAAACGAGAAGAATCTTCGACAGGACGTTCTCAAAGGGAATCTCATGAAACAGGAAAACTCACCGGTATCGTTGGACTGTCGACCCTTGCCATCCGAAATCCACTCTTCCTCTGCAACAAGAAAAAGGAGATACGCATCCATTAGCATCATGGAGACCATCGGCAATTTGCTGGACGCGGAAACGAACGAACGACGAACGACTCCGCCTCTGATCCTCCTCGACATTATCCGTCCTCAGAGATTTTAATAATGTACGGAACACCGGGAATAGTATGGGCTATCCTTAATTAAAAATTTTTAGCAAACCCTTCTCGCTAATGGAAATTGGATGCCATTCGATAGCTTGAAACGTGCATTATGCAGTTTCTCTTGGAAGATTACGCATTATGTACTCTGAGACAATGGTCAGAGGTAAGTATTGCGAATATCGATTTAAAGTTGCAACTTACAGGTGTAGATATGCGCTTACCGGTTACTTTGACAATTCTGAGCGATGACTACAAAAGTAATCGCCAAGTAATTAGCCCACAACTCGGTCGTGTAATGGATCCCCCCCCCCCTGTCTGCGCGAAAGAACTTCTTCCTTCGATGCTGTATCTAGAGGGTTTTGTTCTCGATAGTGAAACTCTCGAGTGGACACAGCATTACTTCGTAATTTCGGTTTTCCGCGTCACGGCGCAAATTGAATTCGAAATTAATTGCCGAGCGCGCGACAACAAACTTTCCCGAGTCGCGTAATGCCTTCTTTAGAGTTTTGGAAACTTTGAGAACCAACGTCGTCGAGTTTCAGTCGGAGACGTTGTCCGCGGAGTATTGCCCGACGTCGGATGGAATGTCTCTTTTCAACTTATTTGGAATGTCCTGTTTCGTTGAATAGCTATGTAAATACGCTTTAATCGATCAACGTCATCGATCAAATTTGTTGTATAACCGAACGATCTATCAATCTTCAGATTGTAATTTGTATTAAATAAATCACAAGGACAGGTGGGCGCTGTGAATAGTGTTTTATTGTACATCTCGAAGCATTTTTAAAAATTTGAAACGTTTGCAATTTCGTTAATCTTGTGTGCTCGACAGTTATAGGAAGTTAAAAACGAATTTAGATAAATATTTTGTAAAATGTATAAATTCATAAAATTTGTATTTTGCGCAATTCTTTTTCTTTAATAACCCTGAACCCTAAGTGTGTAGCAAAAAGAACAAATTTTAACTGAAACATACGAGGTCTTAGACAGTTTTAAAGTTCAAAGTAAAAAAAATTCAACAAAGTAACATTTTACTTTAACGTATTTTTAGATGGTTGAAAGTCTGCAGAAGACTAGTCGTCAAAAGACGGGTTAGAAACCTCTCTACTTTTACTGAAAACTTAGATCGGAACTTGTTCTCCGTTTCTTCTTCTTTTTGGAGTAAAATGCAATTATCTATAGTACCTCGTTATCCACAGTAGCCCACATTCTTTTATGTGCCTACCTATACGCAGGGCCTTTGAGAAGAATTTTATCAGAGGGTACAGAGTATTTTTTGAAACCCTCCTTTCCTGAAGGAATGAATGAACTACTTGTATCCACAATGGTTTTATGCAAGGAGTTCTAGACTGCAAGGTCAGAAAGGCTATCGAAGGCATGAGACTTGTTAATTTTCTGTATTCATACATTTTTCCATGACTTTACATTACATAAAATACATAAAATGAAAGAAGATCATACATAAGAAAGTATATTCAATTTAAATATTTTTGTTTAGACTACAATACAGATAAGGTTAGAGAATTCACAATGAAACGTCCTGTTCATATTGCCTTAAAATTCAGATTATTATAAAAACATTTCTTTGCTTTTTAACACTTTAAATATCAGACAAATACTCATGAAAATATTTCTGAAGCTGAAATTCTATTCTTATACGATTGGAAACTATATAATCTAACATTTGTGAGAGTATTTATCTTTACAACCCCGTCAAAATTCACGACGACCATCTAGATTTATTTTCTGTAACATCCGATCTTCAGAATTAATTTTTTAGTTCCTTAGTAAAAACCCCTGTCATATATGGGCGACATTGCGATCATCGTGTTAAATAAAGGAGAGCTGGTCTTTTGTATAAAAAATATCTAATCATAGGATGAAAATTGATTGCTTGTTTTAATATGTATAATTCGATATTTTACTTTACAAAATCCTCAAGAAATTCTAAAGATATTGCAGACCTTGAACAGTTCTTAATTAGCTTGAGTTTATTAAAATGCCAATAGTATTCTAAACTACCGCAACAACTTAGAAGTAGATCTTTCTATTCATTTTAAAATGTCCATGAAAACTAGTTTGCACTTTACTAACAAATTAGATAGATATAATAGCTTTAACTGCGCATTTTTAAATACAAAACGTGAGCACTAGTCTTCGCGCGATATATCCAAACACCTGAGATGCCACTTTTCAATTTTTTCTTTCAAGCTCTCTTTTCGACCCTGAGCCTACGCAGAATGTACTCCCTGCACCCTTCTCTCGTAAACCCTGCCTATGTGTCTCGATGTGGCCAATGGCATAATAACTAGAATACACATTCGCGGTACTTTACGGCGAATTTTTGGAAAATTAGTCCTCGTTTGCAGACTGACAGAGCGGACGAAACCTCCGAAAACTCTCGACTGCACTCGGTTGGACGAGTGAATACAAAGGGTCGTGGAAAGGTGTAGGTAGCGCGAGGTATATACATCGTGCATATTTCACGAGCGCAAACGGCGAGCTCCTGGTTTTGCTCGAGCTAGGGCAGACTATGCTTCGCGTAAATTTATAAGGATATTCCACCGTGTCGCGTCCTCCTCCGCGGTACCTGGTACTTCCGCATTCTCAGCCACGCGGGACGTATGAATTTAAACTTACGCCACCCTGTCGACCCATTTTCCTCGCTTCGACCACCCCAATCCGCGAAATGAACTCGTCGATGCCTCGCGTCGACGCCCCATCGCGATAACCGACGTACAGTGACTCGTATTAATATTCGACCACTACCAGCACTTTATTCATTATTGCAATGTATGACCATAATTCAGTTTACACATTGTTTGTTGTGTGATACGTTAGAACGTATGTTCTGTTTAACAGAAATGTAAATTTCATTTGTTTAACGTATCGAATTTGTAACATAACAAACAATTTATTAGATAATGAATTGTTTCCCCGTCGCTATAATATTCGGACACTCGATATATTTCCGTGTTTCCTAATTATAACTCTAATAATGCGACGCAGGAATAATACATTATCTAGTGTATTGTTTGTTACATTACAAATTCGATATGTTGAATAAATAAAATTTAGATTCTGTTAAACAAAATATACTTTGTAACATATCACACAACAGAAACTATATAAACCGAATTATACTGAGATATACATTACAATAATGAATGTGAGTACAAGTCGCGGTACACTAGTGGACATAATTATAAGACACCCCGAAAAATATTGGTTTAGGTACTTAGTAATGTAGTTATATTAAAATACACATCGTCAAAACAGAATGGTTTATTTTTTAATAACAACTTCATAAATTTTGCGAAAAATGATAAAACATTTCTAATTTATTCAAAAATAATACAATTTTGATTGGACGTAATTATAAGACACTGCTTAAAAGAAAAAGAGAATGTACAAAAGTTCTGAAAATTTATACACATTTTGAAGTACTAATAATGTGTAGAGCCTCCTTTATTTTGAACAACTTCGATCATTCGTTTCGGTAGACTTTTAAATATATGTTTTATATTCTTTTGATCCAAGTCTTCCCAACCTTTCAGAATTTCTACTTTCAAATCATTAAGACTATTATATTGTTTGCCATCTTCGTATACTCTTCTACTCAACTGACCCGACACATTTTCTATAATATTGAGATCCGTAGACCGTGCTGAAGAATCTAAAATTGGTATATTTTGAGCATGAAAATAATTTTTTACAACTTCAGCTATATGAACAACTGCATTGTCCTGCTGGAATATGAAATGTTCACCAGCCACTCTTTCAGCATGATTCTGAATCTGCTCTTCTACTACTAGTTTTAAATAACCAGTAGCTTTCATTCTGCCATCAATGAACTTGATTTCGGTCTTCTCATTATACCCGATGCCTGCCCATAACATCACAGATCCTCCACCACATTGACGGCGACTTAAAATTTTTGCTTCTTTTCGTAAATCGTGGAAATAATATTTCCAACCATCAGGTCCATCTAAATTCATTTTTTTTTTCATCAGTAAAAAGCACTTTCCGCCATTTTTTCTTTCACTGTAGATGATTAAGAGGAAAATCCAGTCAACGTTGTTTGTGTACTATCGACAAAGGTGGTTTAACAGCAAATTTTGTTCGTTTCAGATGCTGTGTCTTTTGTATAACTCTATTTACAGTCTTTACAGATACTTTTAACCCACATTCTACTAAAATTTGCCTAGGTGTAAGAGCTAAAATTGATGCACACCTTAAAACTGCTCTTTTATCTCTTAAAGTAAGAGATGATTGTCTTCCAGATCTCTTCTTTTTTTCCCGTAATTTTTTGGATTATTTAAAAAATTACGAATTACACACCTACTTCTTTTCATTTTTAGTGACATTTGTTTTAAATTCTCTCATTTCGCTCTTCTTTGAAAGATTTCTATTTTCTCCTCTTCAGTTAGAATTTTACCACGCATGATTTTAGTTTTAATGTTTTTCTATTTTATACTAACAAAATCACTATAATAGAGAATTCAAAGTACGAAACACACGAATACATTTAAATTCAACGACTGTCTGTAGTCGACTAACATTAATGTCTTATAATTTTGTCCTACAGAAGAAACCAAACATTACAATTCTTGGAAATGCTTCGACGCTTTGTGTTTGTTAACATTGTGATGGAGTTCGCGAATAGCACTCTTTCATCCCATCATCATTTACGCTACGTATACTAGCTTATACATATTTTTTTTTGTTTAAATAAATGGGGTGTCGTATAATTATGCCCATCAGTGTATACGGTACGTGAGCAGCGCTTATGTTCGAAAATAATTCAAATTACAAAGAAAAAATTACAACTTCATCTAAAGCCGATAGTTCCAAAGAAAATTACACGGTGAGCTTTCTTAGTACGCGAGCTAAACACACGAAAAATTCATGGTCAATCGATACATGTGCTCTCGAGCTACGACCAATAATGTAAAAGAACCGACCATCTCTTCGCGTACCGTATACCTGTAGTCTGAAACTAACGATTTAATAAAAACCGGCGAGTTGGCCATCGAGTTCTCGTCGCCTTACGCTAGCAAAATTTCCATGACAAACATCTCGCGCGAAAATACACCCCTAAAACTCCAGGCGAATCTAAAAGTCAAAAGGTTTGTGTATTTACAAACTGCAATCGAGGAAGGGACGGTGGGGGAGTTCGGTGAAGGGTAGGCAGGGCGTGTGCAGCAAGCCCCGGAGCTCTTTTCCAACGTTCTCCTTTCAGCCAACCCCTGGAGGGCTGGTATCCTTCGCTTCGTAACCCTGTTTACGGTACCATAGATGTTTTCGTGCCGCCTAAACGAGTCCCTTTCGTTCACACTGTACGCGTCACGAACAGTCTCGTTACTGCCAGAAACCGTGGCATGCCGGAAGAGGAAGTCGTGCATCAGTGTTTTACCATAGAGTACTCTTACGGAGAAGAAACCCTGAGTGCGCATGCGTCTTTCAAGAAGTATCGCCGTGAACGTATCCGCGATACCTTACCAACGTCGATAGTGAAACGTGCTTAAATTGGAAACGTAATTCGAACGCGAACTTGGCCATTCGATCATAAATTTTCCACTGTTTGCGATCGGCTCTAATGGAAATCACCGACACAGATTTCGCCAACCAAAATACACCGACACCAATATTGACTGCAAAATATGTTTTCTGCGTTTAATTACGAAGACCGTTTAAGTTAAAGATTTATCTGCTACAGTGTGTATTATTGTCCACGTAGAGAATATAAATCGCGGTCAACATTGGTGTCGATCGAAACTGGTATTTTCTGATCGGCAAAATCTCCGTCTAGCTCCAAGGCTTGATCTGCTAAGGTCCTTGTACAAAATGGGTTTTCAATTGCCCCTAAACATAGATATATTTATAGCCGAGCTGAACATCGAAGCTTGTCTGCGAATCTTTTCCTTTCTAAACGACTGTTCTATCCATTTAAATATATAATCTCTTAAACAATTAAGAGATTAATTAAATAACGTACAAACGTTATTTGTATCAACACTGTATTGTCAAAATTGTAAAGCGAAATGGATCTATAGGATCTTAAGAGATTTTAAAAAAAAAATCAGTCATCTCTCATTTCTATGGTACACCTTGCCATCTACGTCAGAGACTATAATGAAATTGAGATATGGTATAATTCAAATTAAAGAAGAATTTACGCTATTGTGTTTTATTACATTTAATTCATTCATCAATATATCGAAAAAGCAATTAAGATCAAGTTAAAAAGCAAACAACGATACTCGGTTCCTTCGAGCATACTCTAATTTTGCAAGATGGAAAACTCAAGCAATAAGAAAACACGCAAAGCAAAGTTATTTCGTGTAACTTTCTCGGAACAATGGCAAATTTTTAGTCGGCAGAAGTTGAAAGACAAAGAGAACAAAGCATCCGATTCGCTCGAAAGAAAGAACAATAGACTCGAGAAATGTGGTAAAACGCGGAAAACTGTAAACGAAAGCTGGTTCTGCGAACCGTGTAGCAAATTTGAAGTTAAACCTTATACGAGGCGTTTATCGTGAAAATGGTGTGCATCCACTTTTTTTTCATACAAAGCTTCCGCAAGCAGTACTTGAAGAATACTCTATTGTTGTCTGCAAAAAAGTTTCAGTATAATCTCTTATGTTTTTACGATAAAAATGTGATACTTTTAGATTTAAAACATCGTCACGATGCATGTATTATTGCATACATCATCCATGCACGACGATTACTTCGAACACTTTGATCTGACTTTTTCGCTAATTGAAATGTAAAACCTTGATACCTCTTGTATCTCAAAACAAAGGAAGACGAACTTGCACCACTTTCATGAACGGCTCATAGATATAAGAGGTAATATTCTTGGTTGTAGAAGCAACAGTATTGTGACGTTTTGACCCAGATTTCCTAGATGACTCTTTAGCGAGACTCTTTTCTAGCAGATACTGTCTTAAACATGCCAACCAGTTGAAATCTATCTTCTGTATGTGCAGCCTTTAGATCAAACTCGACAGCTAGGAAACTTACTAATACCCATCTATTAGCTAAATTAAAATTATGACAAATTCAACAAATACAATTCTATCTTATGTGTTGTAAGGGCGTTTATTCCTGTGTTGTTCGATAATACAAAATACCAGGGGATTTCACCGACGACTTTTTGTAACAGACATCACTGTTTAGTAAAATAACTACTTTTGTTTGTTTTTCGTAACATTAACCACGGCAATACAATGTAGATAGACGTACAGTTTGACTGATCTTACGGAAGAATAATAGAGGGATGCTATAGATACACCGTGTTTTGAAGTTGCACAGAGATAACAGAGCCTCGCGGAGGGGCTAACTTAAATAGACGGTGCAGCCGGTGTGTTCGAACCAAGAGATTAAAAGTTCATTTTGGGTCTGACGAGCTCTGCGAAAGACCGAAATAGAGAGAAAAAAGTATCGCGTTAGTAGTTAATCCCGCAGGGAAAAGAACGAGACGCGCGTTTCTTCTCCGTAGGGATCCCAGGCGCAGATTACACCGGAAGAAGAACGCTCGAATGAAAAGAGTTAAACGGAGATCAAGTGAGCGCGCAAGATACGCTTTCAAATCCTCGCGATTCGAGACATCTCACGGGCAGGTTTTTACCTTCGACGAAAGTCAGAAGCTAGAATCTCTACCGAACGGCAAATACGTATTATCTTACAGGAAAGCTAGACGTCTACCAAAAGAGGCCAATAAATCAACGTTTCAAAAACTCTTTGTTGTTATTCGTATTCAGGGGGTTATATTTCTGGTAGGATGATATTTAATTGCAGCAGCGAAAATAACCCAATACAAACGTTTCTAACGCGGCTGGAGACTGGATTTCGATGGCACCCTTCACTTTTTGCGGTAGGGGTACGGGTATGAGTACCTGAAATTGACGGACTTCGATTGTTTCGGTCAACCGTAGAAAAAATTGGACAGACATCGGTAATATAGAAATATTCGGGTAACACGACGACTTCAGAACAAGTTAAACCTACTATGACCGGTCAAATGACCGTTTTCAAACTTTTGTATGGAGTTCTTATATATGTATAATTATTTAATGTATTATTCAATTCAATACCACGTGAAATATTTTTGCACTCAATTGAAAAAGTGTCTTCGAAACTAGTTATTTGTTTCATCACGATAGAAATAGTTACAAATGATCGTCGGTAGGTTTAGTGTTAAAAAAAGTTCGAGTGAGATACGATTGAGTGAATATTGCGTTATCGAAATCAACTATTCGTAAAATTCACTATATACAAATATGTATTGTTCTCCGAATATATAATTTATTCAAAATGATAACGTAAGAAACATAATTTTTCAACATTTTCCGATATCAATTTTGCTCGAGATGGTATTACGATATTGCCGGATGCGGAAAATAGTCTTCCATTGGTGGTTTGAATGATAGGTATAGCAAGACATTCTTTGCTGATAAAACCAATAATGGAAGTCATGGTGCAATACAGTCTGTCTCACAAGAGCCTGTCGGCTATATTTCTGTGAATGTTTATATATTTGTACAAAATTTTATATTGGTCGAATCTACACCTAAAACACTAATACGCATTTATCTAGTAAGGTGTCCAATCTCCTCGATTAGCAATTATAGCTTAGCTCATATTGAAAATAATATATAACATTATAAAACAATTCAATTACAGCTGAGGTGAATTGGGACAATTAAGGCCATTTGCAAACTATACAACCGTAAACGGACTAAGAGTTAAAAGTTAAAAAGAATATAAAGAATATAAAGTCAAGTAGAGCAATCAATCCATCCTCGATGACTTGAATAAAGAAAAAAAGAGTTAATTCATTCGATCAGCATACCCTCTTAGATTGATGTACGCTACTAACGGAGATTGTTCAATAGTCCTTAATGCATCACGTGAAAGAGCAATTTAAAAGCTACAAAATACTACATCCAACATAAAGGTTAGATATTTTTATGTAGTTTATAAAGAACAATGAAAAAAAATGTAGTAAGAAGGAAGAAAAGTGTTGGTTCATTGAAACATTTTATAGCGATATAAAACATTCGTCAGATGCGCTTTGCCAGCTAACAAAGAACAGAAAGTATAGCAAATTCAGCTTCACGTTCAACGTGTTAAAGATAGCACACGTGTGTTATCGTTTTGTCCAAGAGTGTAAGAGAGAAAGGTGAGCAGCAGAGTCGCTCGTTCGAAGAAGCCGGGCAAGGATGGTCGGTTAAGCCGCAAGATCCTTAAAAACGGTTACCTGAGGCCTCGGAATCTGATCCTGACGTGGGGCTAGCGTCCACACTGTGTCTAGATCCTTGGCAACACTCACTGCACTTGCTGCACATTTTGTCCCGTCCGCGATATTGTCGGTAAATTTCCCAAGAAGGGTCTTCGCCGCTTCGTTCTGTACCGACGATCGTCACGATGCTCGTTGCCCGCCACCACAGCCAGAATGATCGATCATCGACGCGCGAGAGTCGACTCTTGTCACGGGACAACCTGTCCGACGAGCCACTAGGGATTTCGACGACCGATTGGAGCCACCACCGCGGCTCCGTTTTCTCTGCCACCTTCGACACGCGATCAAACTGAAGGAAAACGAAGTTTACTCATCCAGCAAGTTCGGTTTCCCGCCGCGCCGCGAAAATTCACCGTCGGAATATATTCGTTTGTTTAAGAAAAGATAGGACAAGGTCGACAGCGCAAAACACGCTAAACGATCAACCGTCGTTCAACCTTTCGTCTGCCGCCGGCCATTTTTTAGAGGGGTAGGATGCTAGAATATTTTCTACTTTCGAGTGCTTTCGACTCATTTTCGATTTGACTGAAATTCCTGTGTGTAGGAATTTCGTGTAGTATTTCAATATTTCGCAAAGGATGAGAAGGGCCAAGACTACAATTGATGCATCAAGACTTCCATCACGAATCAAAGCTGAAAAAAAATGTCTTGTCGCGGTAAATCATTAATTCGCGATCACTTAGTCGTGAGACATCCTGTCACTTGATTTTCAATCTTTCCAACTCTTGCGTGTGGGCGATGTCTGTAAATTTTTTCAATAATAGGAAGCTACACTATCTCTGTGTAACATAGGTTATGTTTTATTATGATAAAAATACATTTTCAATTGGAAATCTCAAAAGTTGTAAATCAAGTCGGAAGAAAAGCGTTTCTTGTTGCTTGGCTACTTTATCTGCCTAAGTTAACCAAATGGTTGGATATAGGTGAAAATAATGCAATACAAAAGTGTTGGTTATCAATAGATCTAAAACAAAGTCAGCGACACGATATATCTAGTTTTTATATTTGAACCACATTAACGTTTTTTATATTAAAAATTATTTGAAAATTAAAAGGTGAATTTTAAGGCTACTTATTAGATATAATATATTAATCTTTATTGTAAAAAAGAATCACTTTCTCAAAATGTAAATCGACGTGAAAATGTTTACAGAATGGAGATCCAAAGCGGTTTTGTAATATTTTTACAAAAGCACAAATAAATTACTTAGAAACATAGGGATGGATACCCGGTTATCAACACAAGGGTGAATAACAGTGTTTGAGAAGAATATTCATGGAAAAATAGATTTCATTAACGTTCCAAAGCAGGGAAATCCCCTTTTCAAACGACGATTGCGCGTCGATCAACCTATCGAACGAGTAGCATACGCGTAGTACGAGTCTAATTCGGAGAACGTAAAATTTTCGAAGCGATTCCGTTGAAGACACTTTCGAATCGAATCGATCGAATCGGAAAGAGCCATGCATCGCAAGTAATTACGACGCGAGTGAAGAGTCCTTAAATCCGGCGATGCGTAAACTTAATTGTCCCAACGAACCGCGTTTAAGTTCAGCCGATCTCGCACGCTCGAAGAACAATTTGGAGAAGCAAAGGAACGTACGGGGTTGGCGGCTAAAGCAAAAGCCATGCCCTTTGTCGTTTTTGCTAACCGCGAGAGCGAGCAAAGGCAAAGCGTTGCGATTCGTTACGACATCGATAAATACATTTTCTCAGCGTTCATTAACAACGTAGCGTTGAAGGTAGAGTTTTGGTTTTGTTTGGATGGAAAATTGACTTTTTTTTATTAATACATTGGCGTCGAGGTGTTTGGAGTTGCCCTTTCGTTTTCAATTTCGTTACGTTGCAAAAATTGCTAACTTTTTAATACGTTGATTGTCACGATACTTTTCAGGATTCAGGTGTAAAACGTCAGTTTAATGTAATCATATTGTATTATTAGGAACGTTAATTATAGTGCGCAGTAATCATCAGAAATACTTTTTTACTTTTGATTTTGAATAAACTTGGCATGATTATATTTTCTGTTAATCTATTAGGTTGTCCTAAAAGTTTCTTTCGTGAGTTGCATTCAATTATTTTCTGTGGCAGTGTTTATATAAATAGACAATCTAATTTCTTAGGCATTGATGCTGTAATAGTAACGGAGCGAAATGAAGTGTACAAAATTTTGTAATGTAACATAAAACATAAAATATTGTGTATGAATTAATTATTAATAAAACGAAAGAAACTTTTTGGCCAACCTAATATTAGTAAATTTTTTGTTCATGTAAGCCAGACTTGATTTTTTGTTTTTCTCCCTGAGGCTATCTACCCACATTTACAGTGATAAACTACGAATTTCATCGTACCTGCACAAATATGGCAAGTAGAGAAACTACGAGATTGTTGGCGTCTTAGACAATAATGCAAATCACGAGTTGACAGTCAGCGTGTTACATAACTCATATTTTTCAATTAAACTTTGAGGAAAGTCGTGAATTACTTTTTCGCTTCACGATTTACACTTTGTAACATGCAATTAACAGAGATTCTCACATTGAAAAAAAAAAAGTAAAAATTTGATATTTATCTTACTGTAACATATCATCAAAGTTAGTGCTTCTTCTTTATATGATATGCACGAAAACAATTGTTAGTGTAAGGCCGATCGCACAAGCCGCAATCGATCAGTTTCAAACCACTCTGGAACTACATAGTTGCACGGGACCGTAGATCTAGGTAAAACAAAGATAGTGGAGTAGGTAAAACAAAGAGCGCAAACGGTTTGCAACGCCAATTTCAAATCGGTTGCGCCGTGTGAGATCGGCCTAAGGAAACTTTTCGAAAAATATTCTCCGACTGCGATCTGAAATAAAATTCAAGCGATGAACTTGTATCGTATCGATAATCACAGTGTTGACGATCGTGAAACATCTGTTGTGACATTTATGAAGAGAAAGTCAACCATTTATAGGACGTTTAGGACAGATATATGCAAATCTCAGAGACGCATGTCTGCGTCATCCGGACCCAAGTAATAAACCCGGATGGCGCACATATGCCTAAAGTTAATGTTTTAATTGCATTTCCTAAAAATCTTGAAATCTTAAAAAAAAAACAACTCAATATAGTGGTTCCTTGATATAACGACGCTAGCCGAATCCGCCGGTGTCTTCGTATCGACAGAAGTGTCATAATCCACGATTGAAATCAAAATATACGCGATGTTCGGGTCCGTGTACATTGAAACGCGCACAGGATCTGAAGGGCTCGCGGCAATCAGGTCGAGGCTGTCGCGCGGTTCGCTTTCGCGGAGGAAAATAATTAAACCGAAATAGGAAGAGGTCGAGAGAGCGGGTTGGAGAGACGGTTAGGGCGGTAGCAATAAAGCGGACGGACTGGGTAAAGTAAAATCCGAGTTAATCGCATCTGGGTAAACGAAATTCAGAAATATCGGACAACCTCGGTTCGAGAATAGAAGGCTGTTACGGTCGCGTAATACGATCCCTGTCGCGGCCAACGTGAAATTAACTAGCAGTTCAACCCCCGTCGCAGGAACAACGGGAATCGCTTTGCTCCCACGGAAATCGATCGGGGGGAACGCAACGATGGCAATTTCGCAATTACGCGAGTTGGCATTTCGCGAGACCGGCAACCTATAGCCTCGTGGACCAATAGGAGGTCGGGCTGGGTCGGTGGGTGGCGATGACGTTCGCAACCCCATCGACCACCTCAAATTCGATGTAATTCAGTTCCTGGAATTTGCGCGACTACGCATCCACGCGGCATTTCCATGGACGGCAGACCGAAATTCGTCTTCAAACTGGGTTATGCGCGCGTTCGTGGCGATCATCGACCACCATAACGTCTGATCGACCTGTAATTGGTTACACCGAGTTGGAGACACGAAATAGTCATCATTTTCTGACAAACCACTCTCGATGTACCAAGTTAATAAAAAATGAAGGACTAACCGTCGCAATACAATAGCATACACGCAGAACGCGGAAACTAAACAGAGTTGACTTAAGGGGGTCTACCTGTGTAAGATTTTCAAAAAATCAAAAATGTTTTTTCTACATATTTATCATCTAGGAGATATTACAATGACTATCACAGAAGCATTTTATCAAATTCTGCATAGTTCATTATTTGTCGAACCCCAAACGTGGCCGGCTCAGCGTCGTACTACTTTTGTACGAAACTTTAAACGCGTTTTTCTCTAAACACGTTTTTGGAAATGACGAGCAGGATTGCACAAAATCCATTACATCAATCGGGATGAAATTTTTTTTCTACAATTTTCAAACAATTGTACAATTTGTTAACGTCGTAATTGGTGGTATTGGCGGCGAGATTCATGTTAACAAAATTGTTTCCAACGTCTATTAGCCATTAGATAGGGAAAAAGATACCTTAAAATATCATTTTTTAGTTTATACGCCACCTTATTAACAATTTTCAAAATTTTGTGAATATCTTATCGCTAGTACCTTCAAAATGTAATTATAAAGAAGGTAATATTTTACTTTTTTGTTTCAGATGATCAAGTACGATCAAATCCTGCTCGCCGAATGACTCTTCTACTTTTAAGTGGTCTCGTTAAAGCGTCGTCTAGGAATATCCACATATCGAAACATTGTGATAAAATCAAAAATTAATGTTAAAGCGTCAATCTACCGAATAAAAAAAAAGTTATCATAATTGCACTAGTACTTTAATAATATAATTTAAACTCTTCCTTTGTTAAACCGCATTTTTATTAAGCACGTGTTTTTATTAATCCACAGTAACGTCACGCATCTCTACTATTGATTAGAGATGGCGTGAACTGCTACTTTTGAATCACTCGTGATTCAATCACGATGATTTCTCACAGTGATTCGTGATTCTTTGTGATCGGTTCTGATTATTAGAGACCATTCTTTTCACTTTTCACGAATTATGTTGTTATTAGATTATATATGTATTATAATATGGTCTAAAAGCAATGTTAATATAATTTTAATAAAAACTGTTAGTAATTTTTCATGCCATCACTACTATTGATCCTGTATACATATCTATATATATCAAATTTTCTAATCATTTTTGTATTAGTTTTTTGAACTTAGGACATCTCGAAACATCAAGAACTAACTATAAAGTTCCAACAATTTCTGTCTGACAACCATACTCCCTCTTATATTCTCCTTATAACAACTTGCAAGTTAATAACTTATCGCATGATGACCAGTGATGAAAACGAACTCTTACAAGACCCATTTGTTAACGTCGTGAAAAGAAGGCGAACCGAGAAGAAACCTCACGCAACGAAGTGTTATCACGTGATCCTTAAGTGACTATTAAGCTCGAGTTCGCGACAGTGAAAGAGGAACAACCGACGTTTTTACTGGAGCTAGCGACTCCCTGCGTTCGAATTGACTGAGAGGCTAAAAGGGAGAAACCGGAGGATTGCCGAGTAAACTCGACTTTGCTGTGCACAAATCGTCAAAAAAAACTACTGATTTTCTCGCGAAAGAGCCACGATTCGTCTAAACGCTTCGACGGCCAACCCGTCCCAAGAAACAGAGACATATTATATGTATACACGGTCTCATCGGGTTGGCAATTACCGCGACGCAATAACGTTAATTACTGGCTAATAATGGGTCCTTTGAAAACGTTCCAACGAAAGGGAACAATCGATCGGTGTTCTGTGCCTAGCCTCGCTATAAATTCTGTCAGTAAACTCGAAACTGTTGAAAGGGAATACTGCAAACTGTCGGACGCCAATTATGATGAAACTGCGCAAACATTCATTGGACTTGTGCGAGCGCTCCGTAAACATACAATTATTCGCAGCTTTGTTACCATTTCTTACAGAACTGAGAAATAAAGTATGAACTATACTGGATTATTCGACATTCGGATAAAATATTTTTGGAGTGGTAAAGTTTTACTCTATTAGGTGTTTCGTTTAAATGAAAATAGGTAAATATCTCATGAAGGGATGAAGCTATTTAAAAAAATGTACTTACAAAACTTATTTTATTGAAATGGATAAATTATGTGGTGTAAATAATTTTGTTGTAAGTAAACTAGTGAGGGAGATTTGAAAAACAAATTCATTTTTTCAAATGGAGCCTTGCATATTATTATCTACAACATGATAGCATTTATTTTGATAAATTTATTCACCTGTAATATACATGGTCATTTATTGCTATATAAAGTCTTTAATTGGAGTTTGAAGTCAGTAAATTTAACGCAGCCCGTCAGTCGATCGAACAAAAATAAAAGATGCAACGAAGGAAAGAAACTGCTCTATCTTTGGCCAATCAACTGACAAACTCCGTTAAATCTATTGATTTTAAACTCCAATTTAAGACTTTATATAAAGCCTTATAATAAATGAACATGTATTATAGGTGAATGGATTTATCTAAACAAATGCTATCATACTATAAATAAAAACATGCAAGGTTCCATTTAAAAAAATCAATATGTTTTTCAAATCTCTCTCGCTAGTTTACTTACAACAAAATTATTTAAACCATACAATTCGTTCATTTGAACCAAATAACTTTTGTAACAATATTTTTTTGATAGTTTCACCCCTTCATGAGATGTTACTCATTCCGATTTAAACGAAACATTCTGTGTATATTTTAATGACTGTTGTTTTTTTTTGCTACATGCGTTAGAGTTACTGGCAATTTATAACGAGACTGCGTATAGCACGAACGAGAACTGCAATTAACCCGTGACGCTGCAATTATCCAAGCTACTACTTGATGGTTTAACGTTGTTTGAGACATCGAAACAGACTGCGAATATCCAATTGCGAGCAAGGTGGTTATATTTCGCATATACGTTAAATATGTATGTATAGAGTAACTTGGAAAGTTATACGTACGACTAACTCGATACAGAAGTTTATATGTATAATTGCGTCTGTTAATATTGACTTGCTGAATTGTATATCTTCGAAAGGACTTTAAAATCAAGGCAATTATTATCACATATCCAACTATTTGTTAAATATTCTGCAGATAATCAAACATGCACATATATGTACGTGAAGCATGGCACTTGTTAGATAGGGTTCAAAACTCCCGAAAAAGCTGACCATGCTAAAACCATGATATTATATTTTTTTTTAGGTAACCATTGCTTCGTGTGTTTTAATGTATGCACTGCAACGTTATCACGCTGATAAATGAAAGATACCAAAACCGTTTTTAACAATCCTGTGTACTCTGTTAATATTAGTAGAATCGATTGGGATTTTTGTGTTGAGATTTCAACTCAGCAAAATACCATTTTATTTTCTTAAATCGTGCCAATAATACTTGATCCGGTCCATCTAAATTAAACTTCTTTCCGTTAGAAACGATAAGATGTTCCCATTCTTTGGTACGTGACATGTGTTTTTGTGCAAACTCGAGGCGGACCTCTTTATGATTTACTTCAAGTATTGGTTTCTGTAGCATTTTCGTTCACTTACATTGCCCAGAACTTTGTAGTTACTTGTAAGTCTGTACGAAGATGCACTTCTCAGTTATTTATGACAGTTTTCATTAACAACGAACGTTGTTTTTTCTTTCTTGTATGAAAACCTGTAGGATGGATCCGACCATAGTTTTCATTTAAATTTATGTAATTATGTAATAGCAGTAATAACAGTTCGTGATCTATTCTTTTGTTTGGCAATTGTAGTATTTGAACATCTCTGTATAAGTTTCGATCGATGCCTTTTCCTTGTTTGTTAATACCTTTTTACGTAGCATTTTAAACAAAATGAATCGATATATAATATTGCAATTTCCACGAGAAAGTAGATTAATTCCACACTTACATACCTAATTGCATCTTGTTAATGTTCAGTACACAGGAACTAAATACAAACTAAGTGGTTTTATAGAAATTTCACATTCGAATATCATATCAGGCAACAAAATTTAAATAAACAGTAAACGTAAATACTCCAGAGGACGGATTACATATGTTCATGTTTAGAATCAATTAAGCATAATTGAAGACTAAGAAAGGGTAATATAATTGGCACTAAATTTCAATGGCATATCAAGATATAGTTGACTTTATGGAAATTTCAAGAAATATACACTCATCCACAAAGTATTCGAATTCACGTCACTGCAAATTCTATTCCTGGTTATGAAAGAATTATGAAAATCTTTTTATTTTATACACTACATATTTACACCATTGATATTTCAAAACATATTTTGTAATTTTTATCTTCGCCGTAACGATACACATTTGCGATGTCCAGCTTCAGAATTTTATTATTTTCTTACTCGGTATTAGAAACGTAAAATATTTGCCGGTTGCGAATGCGTTAATAAAATATCTGTATCAAACAGAATAAATTGTAAAATTTCGCTATACAAATTTCCTTCCTTACACCACTTTACTATTAACTATCTTTCTGATTTATTTATGTCAGGTTTGTTGCAATTATGTCGTTATATTATCAGAAAAGAAGATTGAAAAATACTCAAAAGATTTGTAGAAGTGTTATTCTTAAAAATTTCAGGTAGAGTTCGAATACCTTTGTGACTCGACGATGATGCGTGTTTATAATAAATACATTGTAAATATTCTATACATCGTTGAATTAATTTCTAACTTTACCTACATAATCTTCAGTCATACACCTTAAAATTTATACCATATTGTTTCGATTTATTTATTCAGTTCAATATGGATATTTTATTAATTAAATATTTCAAATGCAAGCGTTCGAATCCTTTCTTGAATGAATATATGTATTGCTGATCGACATTCGGTCATACGCGGAGTTGCTTTTAGTCACTGCACGAATACTTTTTACATCCACTGTATGACACGACGTGCGTCGTGGACGCAGCCTGATTCGTCGGCTTCCGTGCAGATCCATCCATCGCGACAGGACGCGAGCCTTCTGCACTTCCGGTAGCCGCGCGTGCCTATCGAGCATCGGAAGACGCTTTCCCTGTAGCAGACTCGAAAGCCCTTCCCTCGACCAACGACAAAACGGTCTTTGTACGGATCCTGCGACGTATCGTTTTACTCTCTCCGGTTTTTCTTTCCAATAGTGATCGATGGTGCTCTGCTTCTCGAGGCGAACGATTGAAATCCCACTCACGCAAACCGGGAGCCACACGCGTAACGATTTATCGTGCAACGAATCGTACGTCGAGTTGCAACTCTGGGCATAGTGGGAGTCATAGATGCAACGATTCCTTTGGCGTGGTTATGAACACCTATTTGAAACAGTGGCATTTAAAGTGAGGTTGAACGAAAGTTTTAAGTTTTATTTTGTCGTTCCAGGTTAAGTTGAGGACCTTCTTCGAGAAGCCTTTGGTCATTGAATTGGAAAGTTTCGGGTTAATAAGAACAACATTATGATATTATACAGGGTGTCTCAGCATCTGCGGTACAACCAAGAAAGAGGTGACTCTACATTAAAAAAACAAATAAAAAATAAGGAGTAAAATTTGTTTCATTTGAGGTTTCGTTCTCGAGAAAATCGATTTTGAATATACTCTAAATCCGTAGGCAGAAATAAGTAATACAGCACATCATCTTGATACTAATAATATTAGTACTACTTATAAATGACATATGACTTGTATCGAGATCCATCCATCTAAACCACAGTTACGTGGACGCGAACTCGCTGAAGATTCAAAACCGATTTTCCCTAGAACGAAACCGCAAATGAAAACATTGTATACTTTATTTTCGATTTGTTTTTTTATGCAGAATCACCTCCACATTAGTTGTACCACCGATGCTGGGACACCCTGTATAAATGACAAATTATTATGTTGTTATATAGATTTTTCACATCACAACGAATGAGCAAATAATTACAAAATTCAGCGTTGCCTGGACGAAGCTGTTTAAGCCTGGTCTAAATGTTTGACTCGACTTTTACTCTTTTAGGGAAAGTTAGTGCCTTTACCGCTCATCTTATTTCGAAATTAAAAATTGTTTTCAATAATCATTGATATTTGAACAGTACCTATGAATATTATTGTATTATGCAACTTTTACAGGAAGTGCTGGTTATCGGATCACAAAAATAGCTGTAACTCGACAATAACGTCAAATAGGGCACGCGTTTGTATTGACTTTATTCATTATTACTACATCCTGCGCGACATGCATCCGTACGTCCTAAAGGAATTATGAAACAATAGTTATTTAATCGACTTACGATGGAAAGGTTGGATTAATACGCGTAAACGTCTAACGAGGGGACCACGCGAAGTGTTACGCATCGATTTTAACCCTTCGATAAATGAGCGGGGGATTGCATGACCCCTGCTGAAGTACATCGTATGATGCTGCCTAATATAGATTAGCTGTTTTATAATAAAGTTAAATATAATCGTGTATACTATTTACAGGATAACGATAAGAAAATAATGGTATTTGTTCATAATTAAACCAACAAAATTTGGAGTTAGACCAGTGAGTTCAACCCTTTTTGGTCTAAACAGCCACTTTGTCAGACTTGCTTTTTAATTCTCCCTTCTTTAATTTTTTAAAGCTGAGAATTGCATAATAATGGTCGACATAATGTTGATCAGGTTTAGGATAGGCGTTAGTAAGACATAATCAAAGAAATCTGGATGGAACAAAAGTAGAATAATATTGATTATTTATAATTTTAACTTAGGCTACAAAGAAATAAGATACACGAAAATAATATACATATTATAATTTTAACTTAATATAAAATTAATAAACTGGATGAAAGTTTAAGTTTTAGTAAGTAATTTGGTGTTGAAGATATTTACAAAGGTTAATAATATTTGATTTTAATTTCGAGACATATAATTTTAACTCAACTTCTTTGTTTATTGTTCGTCAGAATCTTAGAAACAGCACTGCAATCTTTCAACTGAATATGATGTTGGAAACACAATAATTGAACCTATAATTCACATATTTACGATTCATTCACACAAAGTGACCATGGCCTTCTAAAAGTAGGCAGACAAGTAATTGACCACTTTAAAATCTCAATCGCCCACGTTGTGAAACAATGAGTCTTGCTCATTGTTTCACAATGAAAACGTTCCAAGTAAATTATTTGTGGAAGTCATGACCATGACAACGGTTATTTCCAAAACTACTTAATCATTTTGTCATTTCAATGACATGTCATATTTCATTGTCATGTAAATATGTTCGATAAACAAAATCATCGAGAACTAAGATAATCTCACAATTAAAATACTATTTCAAATGTAGCCAAGATAAAATGCCAACACTGGTGATTTTCTTCATCGTCGTCTCCGTGCCTCGAACATTGCGACTCCATTATTCGTCGAGTATGCGAATCGCGCGAATATATGCATGTCGGAACTTTCGATAAGCTGTGGACAAAGACTAATTTTCTATGCAGCGGAACACCCTGGGAATCGAGTTTCGTCGTTACTCGCCAAGATCCTGGCTTGGAATAAGATGGCGGAGGAAGTAGGGCGCGGTGGGAAGTGGAAACTGGGCGAGACTGGAAATTGATATGAAAGAGTCTCTTCCGGGGACAATTAGGTGGCGGGATTGGCATCGTCTTCGGTGCCATGACCTGATGCCGAGTGTCATGTGACTCGCAACACGTACACTACGTGTACGTACACACGTACAAGAGGCTCGAGACTTTGGATAATTGGAGACGAGGCTTTTCTCGGGTTTAACTTCGTTGCCGCCTCTTACGCCTGCTCGTGCCACTTCCGCAGTCTTTTTAGTCGTTCGCGCAACCGACGACCCGTCTCCTTTTTCCCACGAATGTAACGAGATCACGAAATTAACCCGTCCACCGTGAAACGACCAGCCAAGGTAGATTTCTTTCCGTCCCGCCATTCCTTGTCCCTCGATTCTTTCCATTTCCCGATTAACGCCCACGATTGCGAATCGCCGTGTCGCACAGTGCGGCAATTAGCGAGGAGAAGATATCGAGAAATCGAATATTCGCGACGGTGACCTTATCGAAGTCTTATTAACCTTGATGATTAGACCTTACTGAAATATTGTAGAGTATGACTTTTTGTGACATTCGAGGCCGAATGTCAAATAAGGGTGGTTGGGTGTAGATGACGAAAACCTGAGATAACCTAAGAGAGCGACTGCTAGGAGCCAGATTGGGAATGAATGATAAGAGTGTGTGTTATGTGTACATACATAATGATTGTTTCGAAGGAATGCATACAGTATGTAAGGGTAAAAATGCCTGGACGAATCCAAGAGTTTAGTTTTAAATCAGAGAGCGAAGCTTAAAGATCACCGAAAGTCAGATTGTCAAACTGTGTATACGACTAAAGGTCGATTCAGACTATACGACACGTACCGGCATCGACACGACAAAACATTAAAACACGCGTTTTAATGGAACTATTCACACTTAACAGACACTGACCTGAACGTTCTGTCAACGGGAATAATGTGAATAGTTCCATTAAAACGCGTGTTTTACTGTTTTGTCGTGTCGCTGCCGGAACGTGTAGTATAGTCTGAATCGACCTTAACAGCGAAGGCGCTATTTTAGTTCATATCTATACCGACAATAGTTTAACTATAATCCTGCATCATCATTGTAGCAATAATACCATTCATTGTCATTATTTAATAAAATTCTACAATATTAGGTAGAAAGGCCAAGTTTCATGCCACCTTTTCTTGTCGTTGATCTATAAGTTTCGTTTACCGTGACCTAACCGTAACACGCGTCAACAGGCAGGACCATCAGGCGATGACCTACCAGTGACTCATACCAGCAAACGAGAGCATCATCCACTGACCCACCAGGAGGGTCACACCGAGCGTGAATATGTTAACCTAATTATGGCTTGCGTTCTATGTACAGGGTTCGCTAAAACTAATGGCCCAAACTTCGGATACATACATTATCTGTCGACACGAGCAGAAAAGTGTTAGCAGAGCTCAAGGAAATAGGTCTGATGATATATATTTTCTTAGCTGCAGGGAATGACAACAGGTGTTCGAAGTGGTCCTCGTTTATTTCAATACACAAGATTATGCCTCGACTGTAGAATTTTAAATTTCTCGTTTACTTCTCGGATAACAATAAGAGCAAGATACGATGATTGGCAGGAAAAGTACTTTAGGCTATGAAAGCAATAGGCAATGGTATATGTGCATTTAAAAACTTTTAAATCGTTTAGTTCGTAGTCTCCTTTAGGAAGTAAATTGACACATCTTGTAACTTGCATCTTGTTAAAGTCACAATTCAGATTGTCCGATAATTTAGATATCAAACTAATCCTCACGGATCGAAAAATGTAATCACCTCTAGAACAAGATTTACATGTATACACACAGTCAATTCCATAAATATTCGTATCCTCTATGTGTTTTAAAGAAATTTGTGTAAATTAAATAATAGGTTTGATGTTCTTATATAAATGTTTAATTATAAATATACATATTGTAAGTCATAACCTTATTTATATACATGTTTATAACGAAACATTTATTTGATAACATTAAACCTATCATTTAATTTCAATAGACATAGAAGGTGGCAATATTTACGGGACTGACTGTATGCATACACTATTACAATTCTAGCTCCAATTCTGTTTATGTAAAAATTTGTTATTATAAACAGATAAAGAACAGGCGTTTGTAAATCTGCGTCGCTGATAGCGATGTGTTAAAAAATATTTTGTCCCAAGATACTACATATATTAAACAGAAATATATAAATTCTTTGATCAGTTTACATTTTAATTTAATTTAAAACGCAAGCATAATTCATCATCGTTGTGTTCTTTTGGAGTGATCCGTAGCATGTGTTTAAGTAAAAGTTCAAAATTAGAAGTATCCGTAGGGGCATGCGACGTTAATCAAATGTTTGGAGTAAGTTGGAGTCGGAGGAGGGACATTTCGCGGGCAAGAGTCGATTCAAGTCGCGAAGGTACGCGAGGAACAAAGCCTGGCCACGAGCAGACGGGGGTGCGGGTAGCGCGAGGGAAAAAAGGAACGAAAAGGAACAACAGCAGGAGCTGAGGTGAAGGGAAGGGAAGGGAAGGAAAGAGGCGGTAAGAGCAAAATGAGACGAGACCACTCCGCTTACCGGCTGCCGTTCTTTCTCGTTCGCGACGCTACTATACTTTTTGTCTTCCACGACGCGCCGTGGCTCCTCACGGGGTTCTACGAGTAGTTTAGAAGAGATCGTTAACGCCGCTGAATGCACCGGACGAAAAGGACGGACGATGATGGGAGAACCAACAACCAGAAGCGTCGCATCAACGCGATGAATCGGAAACTCAGAGTCGATTTTGCGACATTTCCATTGTGTTGCGTAGCAGAATTTCCCAAACGCCCGGAGAGACGTCGTTAACCCTTGCGTCAATAAGCAAAATGTTCGTGGTCGTTCGATAATCCGATTGCGAGTACCCGGACTGGCATGTCGTAACAGATGTTTCGCGAATATGGAGAAATGGATGGGCGTGCAATTAATTCACAAGTACATGTGGCCATATTGTAAATTTGTCGATGGATCGTAACTTCATCGAGGTCCTAGAACCGGTCATGGAAACGATTGACAACATCATGTTTAAATATTCATGTCAAATATTTTTGACATTCTTTTGAAAAACACGATGGATAATAATCCAATAGCTTTTATATGTTAAATAGCTAGTCATCTTAATTAAACATCCGACGGAGCCTTGTCACGTAGGACAAATTTTCCCCAAAAGGTCATGTACGCCGAAGGGTCTAGCAGGATCAGGATAGGCAATCGGCTCCCACCCCAATTTTCATTGCTATTATGTGTCGTGCAATGCTTTTGACTTAAAACGTCATCTCACAAAGTTTCAGATCGTTACCCCCTTGTTTAAGGGTAATATGAGGGTACCCTTAACTTTAATATTTTTTTTCTCGGTTACTATTTCAGATATTTTAATTTTACAATAACCAAAAAATTCGTACTTATAAACTGCAGCTCACATATTTTTTCCAGTGTATTCTTTTAATTATTAAGGGTAGAAAATAAATAATTTATTTTTTGCGGGTGGTAATTTCAAACAACCCTGTGAGTGACACCTACCAAAAAAATCAGAAATGATGATCCGTTATTTAGTTGACACATGTAAAAGTTTCAGAACGGTCGGAGTCCTGGAACATGGTTAAATAATTAAAAAGAAACAAAAATCCTATGTGTTACGCTCCGTCCGATGGGCTGAAGTAGAATGAGATCATAGTCAGACACATTACGCGCATCGTTACAGCTATGCATACGACAGGGACTGCATATGTTTACTACACAGTCTAATAGCTTATAAAAAAGTGAATCCATCGAGGTTCAATATGTTGACCTTCACGTGACACTTTAGTTCGGTTCATATTGCCAGTTTTGTTTCTTTTTAATTGTTTACAACTAAGTTACAATCCATCGAGCGACGCACAGCGCGTGTTTTTAAACAATGTCTAGATATCGTTTAAGAAATAATAAACGGAATATTTTTAAGGAAAGTTTTATGATATTAATTACAAAATCGTCGAAACTGGTTGCCTCCCTGCCCGTATGCATAGCTGTAACGATACGCGTAGTGTGTCTGACCATTATCTCATTCTACTTCAGCCTATTGCACGGAGCGTAACGCATAGGATTTTTGTTTCTTTTTAATTATTTAACCATGTTCCAGGACTCCAATCGTTCTGAAACTTTTACACGTGTCAGCTAAATAAACGATCATCATTGGTGATTTTTTTAGTAGGTGTCACTAACAGGGTTGTTTGCAATCACCACCCGCAAAAAATAAATTATTTATTTTTTACTCTTAACTCCTAAGCTAATCTCCTAAGAAGAAAATTACTACAAGTTGTCACATCTCTTGTTGCTCCTTTGGATCGAAAATTAATTAGGCAACGCCGTGGCACGCGGAGGGGAAACGACTGCTCTTGCGATTGTGATAGAAATCGACGTGCCAGAAATTGTCGCGAGTACAGGATGTCTATCGCGAGGAGGTGGTTTTGAACGATGCTGAGCGACAGGGCTGTTAATTACCGCGGCAGCTGCCGCCGTCGGGTTTTTTCTCGTCGGTTGCGCCACGATTTGACGAAAGAGTAAACGGCGTAACGCTCTGTCGTAGTTAAAGAGCGTCGCGAGCGTCGATTCGAATTTTATGGAAAGGGACTCGCAACGAACGTACCGCGGTGGAGAGTAAATGAATGGCAAAAGAGAGACGACAGAGAAGAAGAGACGTGCTTTCCGTACCTGCGGGACGGGATATAAAAAGAGTCGCGGCAGCGACGCTGGGCGTCGCGCGTCTACCGACGCGATCGACGAGATCGACACGCTTACCAAAGGGAGCGGAAACGAAAGCTTTTCGCATCTGAGGTAGGTCTATGGTTTTGTCCGTGAAAGAAGATTATTATTATTTTTCTTGATTTATTTGGCAAGTGGACGGGTCACCAACCCTCCAACCTTTTCTTTACACAGTAGATACCCGTATATCGCGTTTACCCGTTGCAAAATCTTTGGGAGTATATAACGTATAAAACAGGTATTAGCTCAACGCAGCTAAATTTTTCTTTTTAAATTTGTAGATCAACGATGAACCAAGAATGTCCACTTTTCAGATGTGTTTCCTTAAGGTCTATTTACACATATCCGTATCATGTCAGTTTCGTAATGTTCCATCAGTGTCAGTGATTTTAAATATTCTTCTGTCGTTTTTGAGTGGGCATGTTCACACACGTCCGACACAGCTCCGTGATGTTATTGATACGGTACGGATACGGAACTGTCACGTTGCGGATATGTGTAAATAGACCTTTAATCGACCAACAGAGTCGGCTTTATAATAATATAGTGATTCATATACCTAACTTTGATAGATAGTTCAAAAGTAACAGGGAACGAATTGACCAGCATTACACTCTGATCCTATAAAACATCTGGAGTACAATTATGTCCCAAATATATGACGCGATTCGTTCCAGGTTTTGAGCTTCGAATAAGTGTCCTAGAAAACTTAATTGACATCTTCGTCCAGTAATTAACGCCCATGTCACTTGACATCATTCGGAACTACTTCCTCGCAGTAGACATCAAAATCGCACGAGCAATCGTTCTTCTGGAACTACGGCGGCGCCTAATTAATTTCCGAAGCGAAAGGGGAACAAGGGGCCCTCCCCCTTGGCGGCGCTTCCCGGTGAACGCCTCGCCACGGGATAATGGTATCTCGTATTCTGGGTCGATTCGGTTCAATTCCAGTCACGGGTCGAATGGAAAGAGCATGAGATTCGTAGAGCCTGAGATTTGTGGAGTTGGAGATTTGCAAGGCTTAAGATCATGAGAGCAAGAGAGGATTCGGGAGTGATGGTGCTGTTAAACGCAAACGAGCAAAGTTCCTCGTAACTAGAGAATTAGTAAGTTACATCATCGCCTCTTTTCCTGAAAATAAAACGAGACCTCTAAATGTTACGGAGACGAGAATTTGTTCTCGGAATTGGTCGAATGTGATTGGGCCAGTTAAGGGGGATGAAGAACGAGAAACAACACCAAGGCTTCATTCTACTAGATTATTTAGTTATTCGAAGCGTTGGTATAAACTAATGGTAGTTGAAAGAAATATCGGAAACTGTTCAAAGAAGTAAGAAGTGTTCAAACCTATCGAAGTGCAACAATTACGAAAGGAAAAGCGATCAGATTCACGGAAAATTAGCAATTTCATATCCTCTAAAACTCGATATTAATACCAAGTTTATTTAGGTTAATTGAATTCACGCCTTTAGTAGCATTTCCTAGCAAATGCTTAGTCAGGAAGATAATGGTATCTCGCATTCTGGGTCGATTTGCGTCACGGATCAAGCGGAAAGACCACGAGTTCTGATTTCCGCGTCGCGTTTCGGAAATCGACGATCGCGATCACCGATTCATCTCGGTTATTCGCGTCTTGTTTCTCCTACGCGGCGTGTTCTTTTTTTAATCGTGGCGACCGGGTACAGCGAACTTTTGGAGCGTGAAGGAACGCGAGAGACTGCTCGCGTCCACCCGAATGCGCTTTCCACGGGTCAAGGACAATTCTAGCGCGTCGCATCGCTTACCAGGCCGAGAAAAGGTTTATTTTTAAGCTGTCAACCAGTCCGTGTGAGCTACTAGAGGTAGAAAGTTTAAATATGTGCGCAACAGACAACGATCGGGGCGTTGGTCTGCGTGTTTCTTTTTTCACTGAACTCTCCCCTAACGCAAATTATTATTATTACTAGACTGTGAATCTTTATGCATTTAAAGGAAATTTGAATGTGCAAGAAACTACAAAATGCAAACAATATGCAAGAATATAAAAAAGATTGAAAGTAAAGTTAATGTTATAATTTGCTGAATAAAATAAATTCCTAATTAGGTTCAACGTTTGTAGGCACGTTCACGAAGATTTTATTTTACATAAAGATTCGCAGTCTAATTGTTACAATATAAGAAAGTGAATAGATCATATAGATGGACTACAGCGCACATCTTGTTAGTTTACTTTTAATGATTTTTGAGAGTAGTAGGTTTTAAGATTCAATGGTACTTTAAAATTGAATAGATAATTTAGGTGTTATATTAATTATTTTATACATTTGTCTAAAGTTTATCGTGCTCCGCTGCCACTTTAATTTACAATTTCCTATGTAAAAATTTCTATAAAAATAGTAAATATCTTATACTTGACATGTACTTGAGGAAGTTCTCTGGCAAGAAGAGTCAAAACGTTGTATTAACGCTTTGAACTCCTAAGGCTAACTGTATTGCTCGGATACTTATACGCGACCTACTATAAATAATAATACAAGAAATATATTATTTCCCGTAAATTATGTTACTTTATGTACATTTATGTTTGGTTGATAGAAATTTCAAGTTGCAAAAAGAATTAATAAATCTCTCTGCACGCGTTTCTGAATGCTTTAACGAACCAACATGGAAGAAATGGTTGCCTTTCCACGTTCATATTATTTTTAATTGAAAGAAGAGCAATCAACGTTTCGCTAATTACCGTTGAATTAAAAGTGTTTCTCAAAATTAATTCAACGTTTCACCCAGATTCTGTCGAAAGGCTTGGCAGTACCAACAAATTTCGCTTTGGACGCGATTAAGATTTAATAAACTCCGACTTTAAATGCCGAAAACAATTAATAGTCGACGAAAAGTAAAAGCTGAGAGCTTTTTTCCCAGTCCTTGTAATTAACTCGACATGTTCGAATCTGTTCCGGATCCGTAACACGCTAATTGCAGTAAGCTCTAACTGGCGCGAGAGGACGAGCGTTTACCGATGCGCTCGCGGCACGGATACGCCTTCGTCGGGTCAAGGACACTCGTTGAATCGCGTCCGACGTTTTCCTGCCGAGAGTGTTTAACTCCCTACAACTGAAATTATATTTGACTTCTGAACAAATTATAAAGGATTTTCCAAAATCACTGCGAAAGAATTCAGTCCACATCTCGATGTGACTTTGATTACAAAATAAAGTATATGGCATATCCTCTACACGTCGATATCTCCTCAGGTCTTGCTCAGATTTTTTCAAAAAATTTTATAGTATCGATAACTTATATGCATGTGCAAACCATCACGCCAAATTTATTATTTGTTTATATACCTATTCCGAAACACCAAGAAAGACAGTGACATACATGTATACGTAAGTGCACGCATTCATTAATCGATTTCTTCGGTGTTGCACAGTGCTTCGATTTAGGCGAATTAGCCGAGGAAAACTGGTAGTTCATTTTCATAAGAAAAAATCATAAATTACATTTGATAGTAATGGTGACAAGATGAATTAAAATGATTCGACTCGATACTCTTACGTTGCAATATACAAAATAACTTACACATTCAACGAAGGCGAATTTTTATTCATCTCGACAGCTTTACTGTAAAATATGATTTTTGAATTTGCGTAATGGATTTGTTTGCGTTAATTTCTGATTTACATTTTAATAATTTACGTTATAGAATATATATGCTTGAAAAGTGCTCTCAACCCCGACATCGATGACGAAACAATATTACATAATAATTTGTTTTTTAAGGCCAAAGGAACAGAACACCAAACGTAGTCGTTACATACTCGAGTATTTAAAACAAATACGTACATTAATTTTTTTCAAGACCAAAGTAGGTTTCGCTAAAAACGGAGTAATAGTTTCGTTTAGCCAGCACCTGTAATCGAAGCACGGCGTGCTGTCGTCGACGTCGACGTCGCAGACACGGAGAAGAGTCGTCGAAACGCACTAAGAGTAGAGCGAACGACGTCGGCGTCGGGGAGAAAACTTGGCGAGTTGCACGCGCTATTATTTAATGGAATAGCCCGCGGGGGGAGGATAAAAGTTGGCAGGGAGGCCGGCGGAAGAGGAAAGGCGGAGCCGCGAGTGCAGAACCTGTTCTGGACCGCGGAACGGTCTCCGTCGTCTAGTTACATTTTCCAGATCGTTTTACGACGCGCGTCCTCGAGTCGTCCGAAAATACGCGTCTCCTATCGATTATCGGTATCGAAAGAAGCGCGTACGAAAATATCTTGGCGCGGGAACGGAACACTCCACGCTCGCTGCGAGAACAAACTTCTCCGACATCGTTTCCAGGATGCGAGGCACTCACTTGCTCTTCGAATAAGAATCCGCGACGGAGATCGATTCGACCGATCTCGCGGTGGACTGGTTCGAAACTCACGCTCGACGGCAGAGATGGGCAAAATTCTTATCTAGAAGAACATTTCGAATAACAAATTAAAGATGCGCAACTTCTTATTCGTTGTTTGTGCAATTAACCGTTGGAGAGGTATGCATGAACGCATATATGCGTATGGAGAAAGCTATCGGTGTGGACGGTGGAAGCATATAAGCATTTGAGTCGCAATTGTTAGTATTTACCACGTTTTTTGTTATATTTATCAAGTTAAAATATTTAGATTAACATTTAATTGATAAATGATTAATTAGAGGTGCACAACTTTTGTCTCCTTATTTGCGAAATAAATACTTTCCCAGAATAAATAATAAAAGAAAGATGATTACAATAATGGAAGACAAGTTTTAATTCGTCTTTTGTACAATAAAAATAACGAGTTCAAATTCTGAAATTATATTACACGTTAAACGGACAAACGCAATAAAATTATATTTCGCGAATAAACGCATCCTCAAGTGACTAATGAAAGGAAACTGTTGGTCCCTTACTTGGTTAACAAAAATTGTCAATCCCAACTGTATAAAATGACATTCCACGTTGAACGAACACACTGCTCGGTTGGACAAACGTTGCGAATAAATTGCTACACGGTATTTAGATTGGTAAAACAAACGAATAAAATTTTGCCCATCTCTGCTCGACGGCAGCTTTGCACAGTCGAGGAAACGCGACGGGACGAGACGCGACGCGATATCCAAGAGCCAACCGACTCGCCGTCCGCATGCACACTGACACCGACGCCGACGCTCCCTCGAAGCTTGCACCGCGAAACCCTCTTCCCCCTCTCCACGCGTCCCCGCGGAGTTGAGCGTTTCCCTCGCGCTCCCTAGCGCTCGCTGTTCCTTCCCAACTTGCACTCTTGCGCGCCAGGCGTACTCCAACTGACTCGCGTAGCTGTCCAATCACCCTTATTCTGTCTTCTCTTCTTCTCTTTCCGTATCCGCCGCCAGTCCGTGCTTCTTCCTCTATTTCGCGTTTTCCAGCTCGAATCTCTCTTACAGGATTACCGCGGTGTCTCTTGGTCGTCGCTTCGAACCTCGAACGACGCTTCTCTTCCCCGAGCTTAAGGCCGTTTCGAATTAAAATAACAAAATTTATTTCACCCTCGGTGGTCTTTCAAGTGAAAAAAGAAGGTTGGTTTTAAGAACGAGTACGAGTGCTTCTACAACTGGGGGCTCGTGTACCCTTGAAAGACCGCAAGCTCTCGGAAGAAGAATTATAAAAGATTTTCCTAAAGGAGCTTTAAAACGTTGATCTTTAATAACAAAGTACTTATCTTTCATTTTGATCATGTGTAATTTCATTTAAAATAAAAACGTCGTATATATATGTATATATCAGTTATGTTTTATTGAAAAACAAAATCCTAAAGGCTCTTTTCTAGAATCCTTTATGTCGTGTAATAAGGGACTGTTAAGCGATTAGATCACCTTGCTACTCTTTATTGTTTACGAGACAACGGTTAACAATTTAAAGTCAGTTTTCCCGTGAAAAATAATGAACCGTGAAAATGACGTGAAAATAATGAAAAGTCCATTATCCGATACGCAGTGTTATGAATACTATTTACCTGTATCAAGTTTGATGTTGATCGATTAATACGAGTTGCAGTTACAGTGTATACCGCTTTAAAAAACAGAGTTGCAAGAACAATGCGTTTAAAGTTTCATAATGTAATTGTGCGCGTGCAGCCCTCTGGCTAACAGGCTTTAGCTTTTTTAAAGATAAGAATTTCGATTAGAGGAATCACTTGCATACTATATATCTCTTTTGCTTTTTGTTCTCTTTCTTTAGAAAGTCCTAGAGGATATCGACAACCTCAAAATCATAATTGATTAATCGACAAACACAATAAAAAATAATAACAATAATGATGTAAATATAATATTTTGTAATGTATGCAAGGCATGCAAAGAACTATACATATTCACGTTTGACGAGAGTTGTAATTACAAGTCACTTTAATCACATTAAATACAGTTTCGTTTCTAATAAAACCGTTAAAGCTTCGAAACATTGACTTTATCGTAACTCATTCTATAAATAAACCAAATGTACATAAGACTCAAAGAATATATTAATACATATACCCTTTGAAAATAACCAGAAATATACTGGCTTGGAAACTTATACGTAGATCTTCAACGTTTTCCGTCTAGAATGATTTTCCTAGAATAACATAGACCGCTTTACAAAGAAGGAGGAAATATTAGGTGTAGGAATTAATTATTTGTTTCTACCTTCAATTGTTTATAACTGTAATTTTGTTACATTTAATTAGCAACCTTTTAAATTTTCAACCTAATGACTACAGTTTATCTACATTTTCATATGAAGTTCAATAGGCAACAAATTTTGTTTATTGTTGCTCTCCTAACAAACTACAATTGTACTTGATAATTATTAGGCGTAGAAATTCATTCTTCACCTTAACATTTAATTATTCATAACTAGTTTAACCAGAAATATTTACCCGCCATTTTGTTACACTTACGCACTAAGTTTCATAGCAATGAAACAACAAATAAATTGCTTCTACATTTGGTCCTTCAACTATATGTGCTCTTTTAGAATCTGTAACTGAAAGAACATTAATATAATTGTATAGTTTTTCTTTATAGATAAATGATAGTTTACCTTTGAAAGATACAAAATTAATTTCTACAAACAAAAATTTCAGTACAACCTAAATTATTGTAGGATTTTCTTTTTGCCATAATCAAGGTAATCAATCCATGAAATGCAAATTGGCATTCACGCAGAGAAAGAACTTTCTGTTGTCGGAATCTCCTAACATCTTAATCGTCTGCGTTAGCCCGCGACGCCGCAGTAGAATTATGCGCCACGCATGTGCGTAGTCAGACAATTGGCGTCAACGACGTCGCAATTGAATCATCTTCGTTTTACTTTCGCAAGCGAACGGAAGCTCGTTCAGCCGGTCGTTTCATAACCGGGGCGGAGCGAGCGGGGGGGGGGGGGGGGGTAGAGAAATAATCGGTTCCTTGTCTTTTATCTCGTTGGTTGCGTTCGTTGTTCCTCGCGAACGTCGCTGACGAGGCTTTACCTTCGATTTATGCATCCGCCTATCTGTCTGTGTCCCTCTGTCTCTCTGACGCTATTGTTTCACCCTCGACGCCTCGGACGCGAAATTCGAAACCAGACGGAAACAACCGCAAGGATTTGTTTCCTCTCCTCCCATTTCAGAGATTACACGCCGCGTCATTCTATGTTCCTTCTCGACTTGTCCTTCACTGTTTCTCTCGTGGCGTGTTAACGGGATCCGTTTGTCCCAAATGGAATTATATAGTTTCTCGTATGTAGACCATGCGTATAGATCTTTATGCGAAAAAAAAACTTTGGATATGTACCTACAAAAATTGAACCTAGACAGGAATTTATCTTATAGTCTAATTATATACATTCTGTATATAAATTCTGATAGAGCGTTTCAAAAGTAATACAAGTTTCGAATGCAAGTATTCTTATACTATTAGTATTGTTTCGAGGTGGATTTCATCTACCTATATATTGGAATAAATAGGTTGTAAATATTATTATATTCATTTAAATGTATAAATAAGAATAATTTTGTTCAGCATACGTACCACCACTTGTTGTCATACTATATCTCATATAATAAATACTTTTATATAATTTAGAAACATAAATTATTAATTATATTTCTCTGCGTTGCTTGCTTGCTTGGTTAATTTTTTAACAGTGTTCAGGCCATACAAGCCTATTTTACTTTTTCTACAATACTTGCTCCATCACTTACAAAACATCATAGCTTGGTGAAACTTGGTTTCTGTTCATTTCAAACCGTATTTACATATTTTTCTCGCCTTTTACATGTATATTATCACTCTATTTTCTTTTATCGCTCTTTTCTTTGCACCCTAAGAATTTTCTCTACGTTTATTTTATCAATTAATCAGCGATCGTGAAATAAGAAAATTGTGTTTACCAACTTGTTTCATACATTTGAAATTACATTTGGATCAAATGAACTCTTGATATAGTGTCCCAAAGTAGCAGCAATATCTGTATCTAGATTGTTGATATTCTTGCCTAATTTAAAAAGTCGATGCGTAACACTTGATGCGGTACCCACGCGAGAATAGACCCGACACGGAAGTCTGCGGCAGCCATCGACCACCAGGCACCCAACCCGCAGCACAGTATTTTATTTCGCGTCTTTCTCTATCTACGTGCTCTCCTGGCGAGTCGAGGCGCGGCGGGGCAAACCACGTCGGAGATCATATTCTCGAAGGACCTCGTGAACGAGGACAAAGGACTGAAAAGAGCCAGTTCCTAGCAGGCAGGAACGTTGGCGCGAATCCAAGATTCGGTTCGATAGCTCGCAGCTTCCGCTGGCTGGTCCCTGCGACGCGAACGATCCTGACTCAATGCTAGGCGAGTTTAGTCAACCGATGATTCCCAATGATAAGCGCATACTGTACTAATAAGGCATTCGAACCAAATTACGAATTCGTCGTTTCTAAAAGTTTGAAAAGTGACTATTTAGTCGTTTAGTTTAAAAAAGTTCTAAACAAAGTGTGTGTGTTCATGATAACCTTTTTGAAAAACTGTAAGCTAAGGGTATAAATATTATAATTTAAGTCCGGTATCATTAAGTAGAAGTTTAAGATTACTCATAAGTAGCAATAGTTTAATGTACAAACCATTGTAACAAGTTAATTATGTCCTTTCTTACTCCTTGTACTCGATTTTTATAAATCTCCATTGAGATTTAAAATAAATTAAGAAAAAAAAGTGTGTGTGTTCCAAAGGAGAAGCATACATAGGCGCCCTCGAGTAGTAGGTTCAAACAGTTTGGCTGACTATAAAAAGTCAATTATGTATGTATATATTGGAATCCAGTAACGAAATAAAATCCGGAGTCCCGCACAAGTAGACGAAATTTTTTAATTCATTAAATGAATTTTTTAAAAATATTTTCTTATGGAGAATGACAAGACAAATTCTTTTTATGTTTACAATTTATTCATTTGACGTTTAATTTCTGAAATAAAAGTTTAAAACTTAAAAGTCGCACCTTGCGCCTTGAAGCATGGTTGTTGACGACGACGGTATCTTATAACTAAAACTCAATTTCAGTCAATTGTGTAGGAATTGATTTGCAAATTTCTGAAAAGCTTCTTCGAACAATAAGGAACAATTATCTCACTGGAAGTTGTTTCCAACGCAAACTTCCCTCGATATTATTTAACGATGAAAATAAAACGCATCGTTAGCTGGCAATTACTCATTTACAATTTAATATTTACAAACAGTAATAGATTTTCGGCTATTTGATGAGTTGGTAGATATCGCTGGATCCTACTACGTATCCGTACAAAATTTCGAAGATTTTAGATGACATTCGGCCAAGTTACAGCGATTTATATTTTAAAATCTAATTGAATTTTGGGGAAAAAGGATTTCGAAGTTTTCATTTTTTACTTTTGAAAGTAAAAGTCGGATGAATAAACTGTGAATATAAACAAGTTTCGTCTTGTCATTCTCTATAAGGAGATATTTTCGAAAAATTGACTCGATGAATTTAAAAATGTTGTCTACTTGGGCAAGACGCTTGCACTACGAGCGCGAACCTGATAGTAGTATGTCCCGTTGAACTATGGGCAAAAATCGTCCCGCGATCAATGGATTAATAGCTGGCAGAATGTTTAGGCCACGTTTTACCCGCTCACCGTGGTGGTCCTTCGAGCTATTGCTAGATTTACTAGTCGACACATCACGTGCAAGCTCACCCAGATATCTAATCGAATACTTAGTCATTCGTGTGATCCTAACAGTGTGTTCTCCGAGTGGATGATCGGGTACTCTCAAACGCTTCACTTTCTGCGATGTCAACAATCGTTCCTACGATGAAAATGAAAGGGAAAGATTCGCATGCAAGAACACAGAGAATAACACGGAAAAGGTAACACAGTTTTCGAGCAAGATCCAGCAAGTGACACGAGCATGTATGCGAGAAGAAAACTGTTTCGCGTGAAAAGGATGGAAATTTGTCGTCGCACCGAGTCTCTACGCACTACGCCTCTCAGGAGCGTCAATTTCGTCGTAATTCACTTCTTTCCAGCGCGACGGGCATTGAAAGTACATATATACGCCATTCTGCGCCTCGTTTTTGACCCAGTTTTCCTGCAAACGTTTTGCAAATTTGTCGACGAGCGCTCGACGGTTTTGATACGCAATGTGTAAAAACGATTCTCGTGCGTAACTCGGTCAAAGAAAAACCTGGTCTCGCTGACACAGGTGTGCGGAGTGCATTTGTGCTGATGGTGAAACGCGATATTTGGTAATATATTATTTGTCAGGGAGGAACATTAATAATTCCTTTTCTTTCTTTTATAAATATGGAATATGATAAAATAATGTGTGTTTATGATTCTTATGAACCTGTTATATACATATGTATATATTCGAAAGAACACTCTTTTAACTTTTTCGACCATACGTATTTCGTTTTTCGAAGAACATTGTTCGTCCAAACGAACTACATATAGTTACAAGGAAAATATACGGTACTACATCTTTGACTTACTATTAATACAGAATGCACGCCACACAGCCTTAATGTGCAAATAGAAAACGCAAACATTACTCAGAATTACGAGTATGCTACTAATAAGTTCAGAAAACACATTTCTTTGGTTCTGATTTGAATAGTAATATTATTATAGGAAAGACAATTCGTTATTATCACAATATTGCGAAGAGAAATTTAAAAAAAATGTTCAATATCGAAAACATTACAGCAGAAGCAAATAAGGGACAATTCCTGCACCTTCTAGAAAAGATAGGAAAATAATTTCTTTTTTGATATTTTCATAAATGATATGACAACACTTTTTGCTGTGCAAAGAACAATGTTTAAAAATGTCAAATTAAGATAAAATTCATAAAATAGAGGATTGACAACTCTATGCTGGACGGTCCAAAAGAGGTGCATATTTGAGAATTTTTTTTGAACAAACGGAAAATTTTATGGTAATAAGTTTAAGAGTATTCGAAAAAACGTTTCTTAGTGCATGTGTCGCAATTTTTGTAGTTGAAAATATTTTAAGTTAACAAAGTTTCAGTGTTGTCAGTATTTACATAAATATTCCGTAGTGAACACTCTATTTCTGAACCAGCTTATCCGAAATTAAAAAATCAAGCATTTTTTGAAAACATATTGAACTATATGTGCTATCGAGAGGTTTTTTTGAAAAAATAATTTTGCGCAAAATGGTAACGATTTGAACACATCCTGGCCTTGAAGGACATCCATTTTTTCACGAATAAAAAAAGCTGAGCTTTAAAAACGACCTCTCGATAGCATCTATATAATTTAATACGTTATTAAAAAATGCTTGTGCTTTGACTCCCGGATAACCAAACTCTGAGGTAGTATAGTCACCGTGGAATACTTATGTATAGACTGCGGAACTTTATGCATTTATAGGGAATTTGAATGTGCAAGACCCTACAAAATGCGAACAATATGGAAGAATATAAAAAAAATTGAAAGTAAAGTTCATGTTATAATTGTAGGGACGTTCGCGAAGATTTTATTTTGCATAAAGATTCGCAGTCTACTCATGTACAAAATTGAAAACGCCGCAATTATGTTAATTTAAAATACATTTAAAAACAAAAATTGTGACATATACACTACAAAACATCCATTCGATTATCCTAACACTTATTACCAGAGAATTATCCGTTTGTTCCCAAAAAATTCATTAATATACTTCATTTTCGGAACGCCCTAAGCTTCCCCCTTGATTATCTCAACCAAATAATATGTTACAGGTGTATGCGAAACAGGTATCCATTTTATTTATTTATACGGACATTATAAAATGATACATCATTACTGTCACCCATATGTGAGGTTGGCCTTTCACGAAAATCGACGTGTCACGTACGCGACGCGTGGGAGTGAATACATTAATTTGGATGGTCCTGACAGCCTGAGGGGTTACTTATGTACAGCTTGAACGCAGGATAAATCACTCTACGCTGCATTCCGTGTATCTACATGAAACTATCCAGCACCTATTAACCGCAAGTAATCAAGAATTTTGTTCAAATAATAGATGAAGAATAAAGAACACCCTATAGTAATTCATTCATGACGTTTATTCATTTCAATAGCCATGCAGTTAAACTTTCATACGTTCGACACGAAGCACAATTTCATTTTATAATTAAATAATTAAATAATTAAATAAAGGAGTTCTTTATATTTTATTTCCACTCGATATTTTTAGCCAAAGTGTTGCACACTTGTAAGATAAAAGCCACAACTTGAGAATGTTCCATTATCGAATTATCCAATTAACGTATAAGACACGTGTTAGATTGTTAAAAGGGAGAAGTGACACAACTTTCAAAACTTCGAACTTTCAAAAGTTCAAAACTTTCGACGACCGTATAGCGTTACATGTTTCCTGCGAATGCAATTTATCATCTTCTTTCATCGTCCCATAGTACTTCAACACGATCGGAACGGTATACACATTTGGACAAGATTATAACAAAAACAACAAAGTCTTATTCTTACGAAAAAATATTGAAATATTCTAATATCTTCTTTCGCTCTGCTTATTATGTTTTTTGATTCGTGTCGCATTTCTTGGATATCGCAATATGTTTTCTACCCATGGATACGGAAGCTGCGCACGATAGGTCAGGGAAGCCAGCCGAGCGAAGACAAGACGCAGAAAGAAACGCGGAAAGGTAGAAGAGACGGGAAAGAAAAAAGCATTCGTGGATCAGTCCCAAGATACGCGTGCGTTCGCGCAGCGTGCAACGAACGAAAGATACGGAAAAGGGAATGGAAAAGGTAAGTAAGGAGGAGAATTTGTGAGAACGCCGGCTAAGGGTGTAACCCGGTCGATAAACCGGGGTGGGTGCGGTCCTTCCTCATCTCTCCTGCCCCACAGTCCCGACCCCGACCCCGACCTCGGTTTGACCCCTCAACCCCGCCAGAGTCACCGACCCACCCCTTTTTCCTCCGCCCCTTCTCCACCTTTCTCACCATCGCCCCGATAGTTTATCGAAGATTGCGTTCACGCATCTGCTGCGAATGGACCTTGCACTTCTTCTCCCGAACTATACATGGAACCAAGATAGATCAGTTCTAGAAACAATGGAAATTCATGCTGGGACAAACGTATTAGCCTGTCCTTGTAAAGTTCACAATTAACTCTCGTAATACGCGGGGACCGGTTTCATACACCCACCGTACTGATATTTTGCAAAGTACCATATTTCCTTGTCGAGTGTCACAAACGACTAAGATCCTAAAAAAGATCTTTAAACTTCTATTAGAATATTTTTTCTACTATTCTCTTTATCTTCTTCTTAAAGTTAGTTTCAGTTTTAAGCGCAAACGTAATTATTAGTCTGCGGGTCTTTATGCAAAATAAAATCTTTGCAAACGTATCTATTATACAAAAACTGAACCTAAATAGGAATTTATTTTACTCTGAAAGTATTATAATATGAACTTTATAAAATCTTTGCAAATGTATCTACAAAAGCTGAACCTAAATAGGAATTTATTTTACTCTGCAAGTATTATAATATGAACTTTACTTTCAATATATTTTATATTATTGGCTACTATGTCCATTCTATAGCGTCTTGCACGTTCAGATTTCCTATGAGTGCATAAAAATCCGCAGTCTAGTAATTATAAATTTCATCATTTGTTTTATATTCATGGATAATACGTATTACGCCTGTGCATTGAAATAAATAAATAAATACATCGCATTCCCTGAACTTTCAATATGTACACTGTGCGAAACTTTTGGAATCGCGATAGCGGACGGACGGAAAGGACGAGACTCAAACTTTGCGAACTCATCTACGCGGCGAACAATCTTCCCCAAAAGTTTAGGAATAGGAGACAGCGAAGACAGAAATTGCCAGGATGTCGTTCTGTAGCGAACCATGCGCAACTATATCGAGAAACTCGCGCGAAGAGAATAAAGAGTGACCAACCCCTCCCTACGTTTCGTTTCTCTTGTTGCAGCCATCTTTTCGTCTTTTCTCGTTTCCACTCGCGGGATTCGAAGATTCCTGGACGTAATTTGCCTACAGTACTTTGTATAACAAACGACAAACTCCCTGGAGGATTCAAACGAGCGTACTCGAACGCGCCACCACGAAACACGTACATCCGGAAAACCGACGACTAACATTTTATAATAAATTATTATATATATTATACTTTTGAAAGCTATTTATATTGTTTCTATCAACATTATTTCTATGCATTGTTTTAGTAAACAACGCAGAAAAAGTTTCAGTTAAAAGGTACGAATTTTTTTAATGTCCGAAAATGTGAATACATTTAAAGGAAAGAAACAATACTAAATTATATTCGAGAAATAAGAATTCAGTTTTTGTAATTAAATTATTACTTTTAAATATCATCTTGACTACATGGCCTGGTGACCTTTCTGTCGCCACGACAAGGCAACAAATCAACCATTTAGCTAGAAAAGCTGTTCATCTGAAAAAGAAAAGGAGGACGTAACTCGTGATTGTTTGTCTCTCGTTGCAACCATCCATATTTCAACTCCCGGCGTTGTTGTCAATTATGAAAGGGATCGTTTGTCCGACGCCTTGTCGCCAAATAAATTCGACGTTGCGTTGGCCGGGAATCAATTTTCCCTCCCACGAATGGAGACGACGCGACGCGACGCGCCCATCGTGACGAAATAGAAAGGAAACTTCTTGGTGGAAAAGACAATGGAAAACGTGACAAGTTTGTCCGCAGGAATTGCCATTAGTCGGGGCCACTGTTTCGCAAAAACGTATCGCAAAGAACGTCGTCAAAGCGAATGAGAAAAAACAGCTGCATGGGGTAAATATCGCGAACCGAGATGATTTATTTCCAAACAAAGTTACGAGCCAGGGGAACAGGTCGCGGGACACTCGACCTATTTCGCTCAACTAACTAGGCTTTGTGGTACCCTCGAGGTAGGTCGCTACGTTTTCATGAAATATCAAACACCTTCAAGGAATAAACTGCGAGGTAAAATTCTTCCGATGCCCTCTTTTCCCTCCTGGAAAATCAACCGTTTCTCTTCTTCTGGAATTGAATTTAAGGGAAATAAACAACTCGACACTGCCTCTCCTTACTTTGCTAACCTAGCGTGGTACTACTTTCATTCTGATCACATTTGTTTGCAGAAATACATTCCTACTCCACTTTACGATGCTTTTAAATTCTAGAACATATTTTTCCATTTACCTTCCCGTTATTCCCTTCCGGCGAAATTTGTGATTCTCCAACCAATTTTTCTTTCAAACGCGTTACCAGATCTTTTGTCCACCAATGCTTCGTATAACTCTCTCTTTCTAGTATGATTAATTTCTTTAATTTGTTCTGTTAGTTCTATATTTACGCGTTTCTTTACAATTGTATTGTTGTTTCTTAGACAGTACCACTTTTATAAGTAACATCGACTATAGCAATGCGTTGAAAAATACCACCGTGGCAACTGCTTTACAAAAAAAAAAAAGAAAAAAAAAATGGTTATTTATCAAATCTAACCCAGGATCGAAGCAAGTTGCCGCTTCTCTTTCGTCGCAAACTCTGGCACGTTTGCTGTTCGCGTACCAAAGTCCATAAGTCGGTCTCTTTAACGCGTAGCTAATTTCCCCAAACCGTTCGTGAAAAGAACCGTGTCCTACAAACGCTTTTAACAGGGTGTACCTTTTTTTTGCTCTTTTTTGTTTTCGACTCGAGCCAGGCTTTAAAAAATTACCGTGTGAAACGCGCGGGTCTCTCGTTTCATGGCGCAATTTGTTCAAGCGTGTATACAAATTATGTATATTTCTATCGGCCTCGCGTGATAGCATAGACGCGTTACAACGATACATGAAACAGAGGTGAATATAACGCGTTCGTAGGATAGCCGGAACGAACTCGATTAACTGCTTCTCGTCGACTGGCTGTTACTGACGTGATAAAAATTGAAATGTAAGGAGTGCCTCGTACGAAAGATTACAAGCTGTTTCCTTAAAAACTAATGAAGATGTTGACTTTATTTTGTTACAGCTAAATGATACGAGGGTAGGGGGAGGGAATTAAGGTTTTAATGTGTTACACAATTTTTTGAGGGTGACTATTAGGAGGAAAAGAAAGGCTTTCTATGTTCTTTTAAGGTGGTAGGAGACTGTGACGGACTAAAAAAGAATTTGATTTTTAAACAGCAGTAACAAAAAAGGTGAACAGTTGATTAATGTAATGTTTCGTATTTTGTTTTATCATTATATGAATTTAAAAAAATCTTAGCAATGTTTAGAAGAATAATTGTATTTGACGGCCTGCAACGTCTTCTCTCGGAACACCTTTTCTTCGGGATGGTTTTGTTAATTTTTGCAAAACCATCATAAAGATACAGTGTTCCAAGAAATGGCGTTGTAAGTCGTCAAAAACAATTATTTTTCAAAATGTTACTCAGATCTTTTTTAGTTCATATAGTAGTAACACAAATTACGAAACCTTATATTAATCGACTATTTACTTTTTTTATTACTGCTGTCTAAAAATTGTATACTTTTTTGGCTCGTCACAGTGTCTCACTTCATTAATATAAAGTAGTATTAATTGTCCATATTAAACGAAATATTGCAAGAGAAAAGAACAGACGTGTTGCATGTAGAAAAAATTGAGTTGTACGCTAATAACGTTTGCCAAGCCGTAGTTACGTATATTTTGTTATTGTCAGTGGCTTTAAACCAGCTGTGTATCCTCTGTCACTGTTAACGAAAGGGGAACCCGGAAAATAGGAAAACCTCCTCTTCTCTAGGGATCAGAAGGAAGGAACGAAAGCTGCAGGCATTCGAGCTGTTCGAGACTTCTAAGCACGTAACTCGACGCTCGAATTGAGACAGAAAAGGAGGGAAAAGGGAACAGGGAAACGTACGAAGGAAGGAAAACGGATCTAAGCGCTTTTGCAGCATCGATCTCTGCCTTTCTTCTTCCATGTTTGCTTCTTCATGGTTCAAGCCTCTATGTTCACGCCTTTGTGCACTCCTGTGAGATTCGTTGCAAATAAAATCAAACGTTGCGTTTGGAATTTTCACACTTTTTGCGTCGTGGGTCAAGTTAGACAATTTAGCAAATTGCTTTATTTTCTGGACAGCTGTCGAGAGGCATTAGTTAAAAATCCATGGGACAATACGAGTGTGCGATTGTTATTTTAGCTGTGTTGCAAATGATATAATAACAAATCATACGAATATGACTTTCAAATTTGTAACAAAATATTTTTGATACAAATATATATATGTATATATTGTGTATATATTATTACTAGCCTGCCGATCGTTATGCATTTATAGAAAATTTGAACGTGCACGAAACTACAAAATGCAAACAATATGCAAAAATATAAAAAAGATTGAAAATAAAGTTCATGTTATTGAATTTGCAAAATAAAATAAATTCCTATATAGGTTCAATTTTTGTAGGCACGTTCCGCAGTCTAACTATTACAAATATATAAACAGGAGAATGAGGGCTAGCCTAATCATTACGAAAAAATTAATTTCCCGTTAGTTTATAATATCTATTTTGACATCTCTAGAAGGGTTATTGTTACAATAGGCATAGATGGTTAGTTGAGCTTAATTGGTTGATGTGTTCGGAAGTGAAGAGTGCAAGTAAGTTTCGGCGAAAATACATTTTGCGACGATTAAATTTCTAAGTGGTATATTATTCAAAAATATGTATTCTACCTTACTTACATATTAACATCTATTAAACTTCATGTGTTTTCTTGTGTTTGGATAAATGTTAATCTATTTGGGAGGTGTAAATATGTTTACGAAAATAGTGAAGCCGGGTAGCTTCAGCCACTACTTTCGTGGGTGGCATCGGTCTGCTGTCACAAACTTAGACTATCAAATATTTAGCTACAAAATCTTATTCGTAAATGTTATTGTGAGATTTTGACATAATCGTCATATACAAAGAATTTCGTAGAAAAGTGCAAAAGTGCTAAAAATGAAAAATTGTAAAGCTTTAGCGAAGAAAAAAATTCTGCACCTGAAAATTGGATCCAATAAAATATGTGTAAGATATTAATAGATATAAATTCATCACGTATGTATTACAATTGTAATCATTGAATTGCAAAACGACGATTTGATTCTAAAATTTTATGATGGCCAGGGCTAGCGCCACTTTTCCAGAGAAATTGAAATCAAGTCTCTCAAAAGTCTCTCAAGTCGTTTAAAAATGTGTTACTTTCTGTTTATTATTTATTACGTAAATACACATCCTTGAATTATCTTAGAGTAGTTGTTTTCATCTTTGTGTACCTCGTTAAATACGAAATATCAAGGTAAAAATAGTGAACAGGTTACTCCTCGTTCCGCTGTATAAATTAATTGGTTTAGGGTGTGTGAAATCTTGTGGCCAACGAGATTATTCTTGATAAATAGTAACGTATCTACTGGTACAACAGACATTGATAAAAAATCTATAGAAGTAAATAAGGCCACATATAATGCACAAAAATATTAAGAGAAAAGTGCGCGTGCCAATTCTTTTTTCATCCATTGTAGAAAGATCTACGGAAAGAATAGCGGTGACGGGTTGGAACACTCCGTATTTCTCGAGATTAGGAGAACCAGAGGCCTTCGTCTGGAAAGAGCAACAACTGAAACGTAAACGCGCGGGTAACAAAGGTTTGCGTAACCGCTTCCAACTACAAACAGTATGTCTGTCCGTAAACACGACAACTGTATGGATCCCTCGACAATTTGTGAACAAAAATGTAGTTTTTGTTGCGCGTCAAGAGGAAATACAATTGTTGCGCGAAGAGGCAGAAACCTTGGATTAAGGACCTACTGCTTTTAGCCGGATGGATTATTGGGAAAGCTAGACGTTATTTTCCGGGTTACCTTCGATACAATATTAAATTGCTTCTTTTACTGAGAATCGAAACCATTTGAAGATAAATTGCATCGATCGACTTACGATTGCTCAATTCGTTTCATTCATAAAAATATTAACACTCGCAATATACGTCACGTGTTAATTTTTTACTCTGTTTAAACTTTTAACTCGAATGGAATTAAAGAGAGGAAATTATCGAACTCCATCAGTCGAGAAATCACAAACCATGCGATTTCTCTTATGTAAAATGTTTTCAACAAATGATTTCTCTCGAGTAAAACGTTCTCGAAAAATCATTTTTTACAATCGAATATTAAGTTATCGGAATGGACTCGCCTCTACTTGGATCGAACATCTGGAATTGGAAGAACCAGCATGCTTTAGTTTGTACCGCCGCGATGTTATTTCGATAGCTGGTTTCGCGATTGTTACAACATCGAAAGGCAAACCAGAGTCAATTGATTGCGAACGTGTCAACAAATTTGCCGATTCGTTCCCCTTCCTACGTTGTTTCTCCTTGCCGTTATTATCGACGAGAAATCGAATGCAGCGAACGTGTTGGCACGGACCTCGACCAATAGCCCTGCAGCTACGTTGCATAAATTGGGAGGTCCGTGCGTGGCGCAGGATAAACGCAATTTATCCAGCAAGATCGAAACTCGCTTGGTGTGCCGCAACTGGGTCACATCGCCGTACGCTCACATCGGAGGAAATTAATTTTGAGATTGTTCGTTATTTCGCTCGTCGAGCGACCCATCGTTGGGAACTTGACGCCGTGACTCGATTACGCGGAGGAAAATCCTCCTAAGCACAATACGGTTCAGGAAGAAAAAACGGAAAACGAAAAAACTGACGCGGCTCGGAATTTTCATATCTTACAGTAATGATTCTTGAGTGATTTTTTTCTTCAAACACTGCTGGCAGAAGCCTTTTGTAACTTTATATAATTATTTACACGTGTTTCAAGAATATTCCAGTAAATCATAGGACACAGTGACAAAAGTTGATTTACTGCAGTTGATTTACCTGTTTCCTCACTAATTAAATTCGAAGATGGTTCAATATCTGAAAAAGATGACGATGAACCATAAGATGTACATAGGTGAGCACGACCATTATCAGTTTTACACGTTTCTACGCCTTTCTGACAACTTTCTCATTACTTTAGGGAAAGATGATACAGAAGATTTTTTCTCTATGGGTGACCCTGTAAACGGCCCTGCATGATTTTTTTATTTCCAAGCCGGTCAAAAAATGGCCACTTTGAGCATCCTTCTTTGTAATTAACCCTTTGCACTCGAGAGATGACTCTCAGTCACCACTAGGTTTTCTTTAGGTTTAATTTCTTTGGAACTCGAAGTTCCAATAAAATGACTGTCGTTGATGCAAAGGCGACCTGATTCTCAAATCTCAAATTAGAGATCTCATTTTCGAAGTCAATATAATCTTAGCATTCGTGGCAATAGAATGCTAAGAAAGCATCTCGAGTTGCTAGTAGATACCAGAAAAAAAGGCCTCGAGTGCAAAGGGTTAATATCATCGATCATTCTAATTGCCCTTATTATGCAGTCATTGCTACATGTTCTATAGTTCCTCTATATCTCTATCTGTTGTAGGCAAACAAACATTCACCAATCACGTATTTCATATAAATCGTACAAATTTATCCGTGATCGAGATCTGATAAAATTTCAAAAGATACCAGTGATCCCAAACGTCTCGAGAAGTTAAAACTCGGCAGAAGTCATTCTAGGATTATAAAGATTAACAACCACTCGTCTCGAGGCTTGAACTGTTCATCGGGGTAGGTTGAGATATTCGTCGAAACGACTGATCAATAGTCAAGTCAAGAGCATCCTGGAAGACGGTGTCGTTCGTCAATAGCGACAGAGAATTTGTCGCGGTAATTGTGTCAAGCATGTAAACGCGGTACGTTTGTTGCAGACGAGACGCTGTTCGTTCGTAACGACGAACGCGACTCGTCGCAGCTACTGGTACGCTAAGGTTCTTCGGGATCGAAGAGCGTGAGTCGCAACCGGGTCACGATGCGAGCGTCTATCCCGAGTCATTGCGAAACGGAAGTGACCCGATAAATCTCAGCCATATCCTGGGATAACAGTCGCAAGCGAAACGTCATAACGTAATATCAAAGAAAACGTGGGATCTTCGTTGTCAAAAAACGAGTTTCCGTCGACTCTTAAATCAGGGTCGAGTATTCTTCGAGAAATAACAATATGGGATTATTACCCGGCATGAAGAAAATATTAAACAAAGATGTCGTCCCAAGCGTGCGAGACGTTTTCATTAAGGAACGTTGCGACCCGACAAAAAAGAAATATTGTATAAAGTATTCCGAAGTAATGGAAGAAGCTTTTAGGAATGATACACAGTTGTACAAAAATATTGTACGAATTCTTATGGTAATGATGGAAGAGAGTTTTGTGCGAGGAAGCTTGCACAATGTTAGAAAATTATTATACAAATTTTTATAATATCTTTAGCGTCAAAATTTTTGCCATCATTTGTGAATAAATGTCTCTTTTCCGCCATAAAAGATCACAGAACTATCGAGTCGAAACATTCAAAAACAGAAGTGAACCACTCTCATGAAATTACATTTCTATGTATTAAAATTATAGATAAATCCCTTTCATTTAAATAAATTATTCAGATAATCATTGTTCATTATTCACAATGCTCTGTCATGAGTTCCTCTAAAAAAAAAATTGACAATTCACGAGTAAAAATTCATTTAATTAAAACGTTATTTATGACTCTTGATCGTTACTTTGGTACTTATCTAGAAAAAACGAATCTTCGAGAACATCCTGAAGAGAGAATCGGGACGTCACGTCATCCGCCGCTGTTTCAGTTTTATGGAGACAATTCTTCCGGATTTTTAGTATTATGCACCGGTAGTTCAGTCTCCACGCTAACAAGGGAAGTTTATGATCCTGACAACCACTTCGCGAACAGAACGCTGCACAATTTCTAGGATCAGATAAGTAGAAACAAACTGTAGCACGTTAGCCGTATCTGGCCAACTATTTTCAGAAAAACGATGCATTAAACATTCAGATTTTAACTTTTTCTCGAGTCCGCAAAAAATTCACGTCGTTTGCAACAGTTGCTTTGGTATTGCTCGCCCAGGCGAGAGTCAGGTTTCTGGGATGCTGCACTTTGGCGCGGTAAAAACATTACTCTCGCTTGGACAGTTATACTCTAGCGTCAAGAATTCGTAATCGAAAGGTTCGAGTACAACACCAGCCTTCTGAAATTTTCTATTAAGGTGGTATTCTAGTGTAGATATTTTAATAAATCGAGTTTTTTCTTACATATTCATAAACTATATAGTACTGAAAATATATGTCTGATAAGAAGTTTATCATATCGATAAAATTTAAAAAGTTATAGGTCCTTAAAGGGCGCAGGGCACAGGCTGCGATTTGGCGCAGTGCTATCGTGCGACGCGGAACAATATTTCTCTCGGTAGCTGCAAATTATTTCGAAATCTCTTCTGTTTGGGATCCTCAAGGATGCACCTTCAGGATCATTCTAGAAGAAATTTATTTCCGTTTTCTTTTAATAAATGAATTTTGATGTTGTTTCGAATGTAACGAATTGTTGAATTCCAGAAGTCTAAATTGATTGTTGTAACAAAACATATTTATTCCAAAAGTCATTGAAATTGCGAACTCTATCGCAGTCGTGATCTTCAATGAAAGATTTTCAGAAATTCTGAAGGTTTAAGACAAGATGAGAGTGATAATTAAACAGTACACGGAATTATATGTAAATTTTTGAAACGCCTACCGAATTGAACGCTTGGAGCGAGGATCGAATTATGGCTTTAAAAAAACCCGAGAACAAGGCATTGAAGGGAAACTGCACTGCATTTCTGTTGTGAGAAGATGGAAGGGATCCTGTATAGTTCTGGACTGACAGATAAAAGTTAAGTAATATTACTTTTACAAAATTACTACGGAAAAACTTGAAACACGTTTTTCTCGAAACTGTTTGATAAAATATCTTCACTTCTACTTAAGGAATCGCGTAGAACTTGCGTGTGCAGCTTCGGTACGCATGTCGCTATTGTTGGAATCAGAATTATTTAAATAACATTTTTAAACAATTTTTTAAATTCATTTACAAGCCAAAAAACCCATGAAAATTATAGATATATATATATATAAAAATATAAATAAATACACTTGTGAAAAGTCCTTTGTAAAAGCTTTCATTGATCCGTTTAAAAAAATCGAAAATGGGTACGTAAAAAAAGGCTTCTACACTAGAATATACGCCTTTAACGTCGCGTAAAACTATTATCTATATATTATTATTTTACTGATGCTGCTTCGTGTTCATTTTATATATCGTATTCACGTCTTCCACTTCATTTTCATCTATTCGTTGTATTAGCGTGCCAAGAAACTCTTGTGCTTCTGCTTTAGTAAAGCTGGTATCCTGAATATCCGTGTAACACTCTCTATTACAGTTTAATGTCCTTGGGGTGCACTGTCCTAGATCATGTAATAACTGATCAACCTATCTACCATCTACTATGATCTACCTATCTCTTCACCTATGTATCTACTTCCACTGGATCTACCGTGCGTATAGTCTACTATTGATTGTCACAGTTTCAGAATTGCTTTATTTTCATCGGTCATGAATGCGTCAAGATGTTATGTTTCAATTTCACGTGAATACAACAGCGCGAATCCTAAGACATAATAAAAAATATCACAAACAATTGTATTGTATCGCATTCGAGAGCAAATGTGGCTTTCAATATGGCCGAGTGTAGCATCCACGCTCTCCATACTCAACAATAAAGAGTAAAATAAGTCGATCACGACTGGTAGGGTGTGGTGATGGGTGAGAAGAACCACTGAGAAAAACGATCGTCTGCTAATTCGAGCGCCCCCATGTCGAATCCCCGTGCTTTATTTTTCGTACAGACTCCAACGCAATTGCATACAAATTCCACCGTGTTATCTTCAAACACGTGTGAAAACTTTCGAGACCCTTGGTCTATAATTATCCGATGATTTGATATCCTAAAAATGTCCTAGAAACGACAGCACCAAATGGGATACTCCCTTAATGGATGTCGGATGGGTCGTTTCCGTTTACCGAGAAAAATAAATAAATTCTCGTTCCATCTCAAGGAAGGAACGAGCGGTCGTTCCACGGGGCTGCGTTTCGATCTTCGACGCCAGTCGAGTCACGGTCCAAGTTCGCGCACGGTAACTGGGTCAGCAGGATGCGGAGCGACGTACGCTACAAATGGCCGTTTACCTAGTAAACGCAAAGTGCATCCTCTTCCGTTCCGGTCGTTGTCGTAAAGTAACTGTCGCTGTCGCGTAATTTCGACGCGGATAGCGCATATTTACGTACTAGGCGTAAAATAAAGTAATCCTGCGTGTATAGGAGTGATGTAACGAATGTTTCTTTCCCGATGAAAGATTCAAACGATGCCGAGATGTCGACTGTACGATTCAACCCTCGTCTGAAGCAGTCGGTACCATCTTTTACGTAAAAACGAGCCTCTAGAAACGATACAACTCGTGGATTTTTATTTAGATGTTATCTTATTTTGTACAGTCTTCAATTTCTGTCTTTGTGAAACTACTAGGAGATGAAATTTATTCAAATATCACATTACCATTACCTCCTGATATTTACAAAAGTATTCGGTGATACTTCATTGATTATGGTTACGTAAAATTACTTAAGAAGACTATTTTGAGTGAATCTTACCAATGCTCGTAAAAACTATTTCTCCTTATGAAGTAATCTATAAAGCAAAAATAACTATGTATTTAACAAAAACAGTTATTTTAAGATTATTTCATAAGGAATAACGATACATGAAAAACAATTTTCTCTAAATACAAGACCATTTTTGAAGAGTAGTCCTGACTCGAATTCAGGAGCTCAACATCAATCGGAGCTCAAAGGCAACAGTTTACAGAAAATTTGTAGCTACTGAGATACGTAAAAAAATCTCAAAAGCAGCTTTACGAAAGTCTTGAGACTCGATTGCACCTTTGACGCTTCGCAACTATTCAAATTGCTCGTTCATACGCATACTTTTGCGCAGAGAATGCAGGTGTCGAAATTCCAGGAAGATTTTACTGATGACAGTGTAGAGAAGATTTCTAACAGGTCGATCGGCGAAACGAGAGGATGCAGGTAAAAGAAAGGGTGAGAGATTTGCGCAATGATGAGACCATTGAATTCTCTGTATCCCCGCGACGGGATTCCCCTTATCATTGACTCAGAAGACTTTCATCGAGTCTATTCATCTCACCCTCCCTACATCTGTACTAACAAGGACAAAATCGTTTTCGTAAGGATAGGGAGGCTAAAAATGCCTCAGGAGCAGCCTAACCCAACAATAGGATATGCTATCACCGTCCATTAAATAAAATGTAATGTAACATATCTTGTATTCTTAAGAGATCCTATCTCGAGTCGATAAATCTATCCCTCTATCTGTATTCGATGTTACTCGTACAACGTACAAACCTTAACTGCTTTGCGCTCTCTGCAACTGCTCTCTCTACTTTCAATACTTAATTCTACATTATCAGTCGATTGAACTAATTCCATAGCACCCATAGCGACGTAGGTATATTTTCTAACATTATAATTGAATTAACGTAATCTAACGTCAACGACAGAAATATGAGTTTTGAACTACTACATCTAACGAGTCAAGGCTTTCAATTTTCAAGTGCAAACGCATAGGAACTCGAACGTAATGTAGTTCACGACGATATATCGTTATTCGGGATTGAAAGAGGTAAAAAGCGTGCGTACATGATCGAGGTTTACAAGAGGTTTCTCCACGAGTTCAATCAATTGTCCTTTCTGCGAAAAAAACTGGCGAGAAAAGCAGTCGATCGAACCCGCAGCTAGGCCTCCAATAATCCCGTGCGCGTATGAGCGGCTTTAAACGCACAGGTTCAGGCTAACGAGGAAAATGTCAAGAGGGCTGGGAATTGCGAATAAGCAGGACACGGAATATAGGTCTCGCTACGTGGATGCTCGTAGTTTGAATCGAGGGTATCCCACGACTGCCAATGGTACTCGAAATCGCGATCCATCCGAACAACCAGCGACCCGGGACGAAAGGTTCTGCGAAGGTGGGCGACCGATCGATCGATACCGCCTGAGTTAGCGATAAAGGCGACCACCAACGACTTCAACGAACTACGAAGATTATCCCTTCGATGGAGGCTACCACAATCGCCATTATTGGGTTAAATCTTTCTTCTAAAGAGTTTTCTAAAAAAAGCCTTAGGATTTTGTTTTCTTAACCTTTTGCCGTACTTCGTCGCGTTTCACTCGTGATCATAATTTGGGTCCGAACCCGAATGACACGAGTGAGCTCGTGACGCCAAGTTTCGAGTTAGTAGGTAATAAAAGTAAAGGCTTGCTTAAACAATCTGGTCAGTTGGAAATCCGATAAAACATTGTCGCAATCATAGCACAATTTTTGTTTTATTTTCAGTGAAAAAAATTAATTCATCCAGCCTAAATTATGAGTCGAAATTCTGACTCATAGTCTCGGTCTTAAACAGAATAACAACGCAGTTCATATACGAGAAGTGTAGAATAAAATAAATTCGGATGCATTCAAATCCGATATACTCCATACCATTTGTATTTTATTAAAAAATTACATCCTGAAGCCCCCATTTAAAGAACCCATTGTACACAGGATACGTAAAAGTTACACTAACATTTCAGTGAAAAAGTTGTATACAGACATTCCAAATAAATGTTTTCGTTTGGTCTGTGTATTTTCGATACTATCTTGTTCATTTTTCGGTATAATGTTACTTTTGTTTCCGCTTCTTCTTTTGTGCGAAAAGGGTCCCTAATTCCAGGAAATAAATAAATAAACGAACCTCGCGCACGGTTATCAAGTATACTGTCCTTACCGTCCAACGACACACAATGTCTCCAGGCGAATATACGCATCTCTGAGGGTGTCCGCGGATTATTCAACTGGTTCGCATTAAACGATCTCGCGTTCGATGATCAAGCACTGGTCGTGGCGGTAGCAGAGCATCGAAACAGCCAACGATGACGAAGCTATCGATCCGTATCACTGGTCGATCGATTAGCGTGTCATGTTTGATCCCTCTTCGTTGCTTGGATCTCGATAATTACGCGCACAGAGTCTTTCACGATTCTCGAAACCTTGTCACCGCTTTTAATTGGCTCCTCGAGGCCTCTGAAGAAACGATCGAATTCGGCATCCTTCCTCGCTGAACGTTTCCTCACGGCACGCACAACGGGCTTGGACCACCTTCAGAAGTATTCTCGTCTAGATCGCCAAACACTGGTACACGGAAGTTTCGATCCTAGTCTGGGCCCTCTCATCTCGTCGAACAGAAGAAGAGACTATCTTATCTGCGTCGCATACACGAACAGCACTGTTGGTAAGTTGAAAAAGGGTGGAATAGATTGTCCGAGCAGAGCCTGCCACCTTTGGTCCTGCAGCTAACGGAGGTGCCACTGACAGCACCAACACCCTTTAGAAGTGTTCTTGCCTGGACCTCCAGGCTTCGGCATAGAAAAGCTTGAATCTGTTTCCGGGTCGTTTCATGTTGCTCGAGGATTCGATAGACGTTATCAGGAGCAGGAGTCACGGCAGGTCGAAAAGGGTGGGACAGATTGTCCGAGCGGAGGCCACCGATACCGTCAACCTCCTTTGGAAGTGTTGCTGCCTCGATCTCTAGGCGGTGAAGCTGCGAGTCTCGGCCGAGAATTCGTGTCACAGGAGGATCCAAACGACGTTCTTACGCGACAGGACGGCGCGACGATACCGTCCTCGACGACACTGGCCTAGGTAGGAGCAGCACTGCCGGCAGGTCAGCAAGGGTAGGCCAGATCGTCCGAGCGGAGGCTGCCGCCCGCTGCTGCTGCTAGCAGAGGTGCCACTGATAGCGCCAGCCAGTGGTATCGTAACTGCCGCTGATAGCGGAAGCGCGCGCGGGACGTGCACACACCCGGATACAACCGAGAAGAGGACAGGAGAACACGGCGAAGAAGAGACGCGAAAGATGAGAGGAGTGGCGTGGCGAGGCGAGGCGAGGAGAGAACTGCCGTTACGCCGAGGCGAACGCCGATGGGGTGAGGGGGTGGCAGAGGTGCAAAGAAGGAGGAACGGGGGTGTGCAACCTGCGCGCAAGCGTCGAGGAACCGTCACAGGGTGTAGCCGCGCTCCGGCTGTCAACCTGCTCCCTCAGATGCACGCTCGTCCCCCGAGACAGGTGAGAGAGGCTGCTGCTTTTATTTAGTTATTTATTTATCGGATTCCCTTTATTAGTTATATTACGCTATCGCTCAAAGTATCTGGACACTTGCTTCTACTCTATAAAACATAGTATGATTTTGTACGAAAGGTATTTAGAACGTTTATATCAATTGTAATTATTATTGTTATCTTTTTTGAGGTATCATAGCATAATGGAATTAATTTATATGTGCACATTATATAATCAGTATGCAGAAATAAAATTCCTGCCTAGAAATACAAAATCTAATGGAACAAATGTACAAATAACAAATCTAATGTTTCAAAGCACCGAAAAATAAGACATACGTATTTTTTTATATTGGCCCATTTTCATATTTGGGGGGTGAAACGACCTCCTAAAGTTTCAGCTGCAGTAGGCTATTATTATAAACAAATAATTTTTTACAAAATTTAGGGCCAGATTTTATATGCAGATAGGAACCCATGAAACTTTTTCTCAAATAGTTTTCTTCTATCTATGATACTATCGGAGATAGCTTATTGCAGCTGAAACTTTATGGGGCCGTTTCAGCCCCTAAATATGAAAACGGGCCAATATAAAAATATACGTATATCTTATTTTTCGGTCCTTTAAAACATATCCAAAAATCAAAGCAATCGGAGGCGGACACCTAATAAAGCTTTCCTTGTCAGTGCTTCTAAGAATCTCAAGTTCCACTTTGTTTCATCTCTATGCAGAACGAGTTCCGGGAGTTCCGGGAGTTCTTCGATATGTATCAAGTGCCTGTAAACCGTTGATGATATGTTTACGTTCTCTTGAGAGAGATAAGAATTTGTGCAAGATTAGTGCAAGGGGTAATATCTAACCGCGACGGATACATCGATGAATTCCGTATTTAATTTTAGTGTAGCATTGATAAGTTCTACATACGTAATTTTTAACTCAAAACGTTTCGTAATATAACATGAACTATTTCGTAAGAAACTAATAGAAATCGGTTCTGGTCACCACTTTAGGTACTTAAATAACTTTTATGCAATGCTTATACATACGTCTTTCCCAAGTGTCCAGATACTTTTGAGCGGTAGTGTATGTCTGGGCTTTGGAAAACAATAATGGAGCCGGACCATTGGTGAATAGGGGTAATGAGGTATTAACACTTTGCTGATCGTTCACAGGTGTATTCGTATTTTCATTGCGTAATATTGCTCATTGGCCATGAGTTAATTCGTGTTTGTACTTATATTTATGCAATTTCCAAGCCTGAAAACAGTACAGGATAATATAACAAAGCTTTAGCCCGTGCTCTTAATTATTTCGGTTTAGATAATTTAGATATTTAACTTTTTACTAAAATTTCATAACGCGTGTGCGTTTTCACTCCTGTTCTTCAATTCCGTCATCCCTATTATTAGAAATGGGGTATAATGAAATAATATAATACTAATTTTATTTTTTTTGATTTTATATCTAAAATGTCACGAATAAGCTGAGATCTTTTCTCTACGAGGAGCCGGTCAAGGCTAACGTTATAAGTTAAAGGTAGAAAGAATTTCTAGCTGTACACACTGCAGTTTTTACACATCCGTTTATGCCATATTCTAAACTTTCTCTTTACATATTCTGCAGTGACAGATATATATTGGGTTGTCCTGAAAGTTTCTTTCGCGAGTTGCACTCAATTATTTTATGTGGCCGTGTTTATATAAATAGACAATCTAATTTCATAGATATTCATGTTGTAACAGTAATGGAGCAAAATGAATCGTGCACAATTTAGTAATGTAACATAAAACATAAAATATTGTGCATGTATTACTTATTAATAAAGCGAAAGAAACTTTTGGGACAACCTAATACATTGTACATATATTATCAGTACATTTATTTTTGCAGTAAAATAAAAGGTTGAATTATAGTAAATATTCCAACACCTACTGATCCTCTTTATTAAAGATTTACCTTTGCGGCTATAAAATACAGGTAATAGTAACAAGTGGGAAAAAAATCCCACTAGAGCCTCAAGTATTCTCTTTTAAAGGAAAGTGCAGCGAAATGGATATATTTGCAAAACTTATTGTGTGTCGATGTATTGCATACCCATAATCAAGAAAATTATTAAGTATACATCAAAATAAAGTTTGTTAAAGTTTATTTAGATATTTTCACTTTACGTTCAATTGTGGAAAAATAGCCCGCTGCATGGGGTAGTTTCGGCTTAAAATAACCGGTCGACAAGATGTTAATTGAAAGGTAATATACTGGGTGGGGTGGAATTCGTAATATACCCGGGCAGGTTGTGATTCTACGTGAAAAAATACGACGAAAATTTAATGTAACATTTTTTCATTCGCGGCTTTGTTTTCGAGAAAATCGATTTTGAAGTTTGTTCAACTGCGCAACCGATTTGAATACGATTTGGTTATCCAGCATTTTACAACAGGTTGTCTCTGTCCGAACTAATGTTTATAAACATTTAAAATGGTGTGGTTACAGTAATATAATGGATTTTTACTGATTGTTTGTCTTTTATATTCGATATTATTTTAAAGGTATTGATGGAAATGTTCTTCTCGTTGCCCCTCTGTTTGTATAACTCTCCGATCCGGATATCGACGACTGGGAAATCATTCTTCGTAGGACATAGCTATCATATCAACATACTCTCAATTAGAATATTTGGCCATAATACGGAAACAATTTATGAAACATAAAAAGAAACGAACTATTACACAGTCTGATTAACTATAATTTTTGTTGCAAAACGAATTCTGTCAATATTTGCAAACACTAGCTCGGATAGAGACAACCGGTGGTAGAGTACAGGATAACCAAATCATATTCAATCCTTTGCATAGTTGAACAAACTTCATAATCCATTTTCTCGAAAACGTAGCTATAAATGAAAAAATGTTACATTAAATTTTTGTCTTATTTTTTCACGTAGAATTATAATTTGCCCGAGTGTATTACGAATTCCACCCCACCCTGTATTATTATCTATATGTATCTTGGTGTGAGACATTAGAAAATAATGAGAGTAAGCAGAGTGTAGGCCATAAGTGCCTTACAATTATAATCTTATAATTATAGTTAGTAAAATTGTACAATAATCAAACACGATCTAATTAATAACACACTGTTTATGCCACAGAGTGTGACCACAGTTTGGTAACAGCTGTTTTACAACCCAACTCTAAACTTATAACCATAACTTAAGAATAAAATGGACGTTATAAAGCTGCCAAGTGACAAAGGAGAAGTTATGGTAAAGCCCTGGTTTTTCTGAACGAGATCGTCACGGAACATTCCGTTCGTAACATACCACTGGTATCGGTGAGATCGTCTACGAACTTTTCCGTCTCTATTCCGTCACGATCTCGTTCAGAAAAACCAGGGCTTAACCGAGAATAGATAAAGCAAGTAGTATCATTTTTAAAGATAGAAACAGGATCTAAGTAATACACATGAAAGCATTTTCGTTGGTTTTTGTACTTATAAACATACGTAGGCGTGTATGAAAGATGTTTAGGTTTGTAAATAGCAAGCTGGACAGAGTGTAGGGAGTTTAAAAAGAAGAGAATAGTATTGCCAAGTTTATCGTGATAATTAACCAGGTGACAGGTTCGTTTCTGGCACGCTCCATATGTACAGACAGAAGAAGGAACGAATTGCCAATTGTTCTCTATATTTTATAATTTAAAAAAAAAATAAAATATGGTCAAGAGTTGACAGGAACCGAACAAGAAGTAACGCAAAAACGATGTTCCTCGTTACTGAAATCGACGAGGTTATGGATGGTAAAGTTACATCCCATAAGAAATGAAGTTTTCGTCTTCATTTTTGTGGAAGTTATAAAATCGAAGGCATTACTTTTCATTCAGCCCTCGTATATAACTTTTATCCTTCCGGCGGTATCGTACCTTCCGACGACGTATCTTATCGTTCGCTACGCCACCGCCGACGGCCTATTCTTATTCTTCGTTCGCGACGCGCGTCGTCGGGCTATCTCGTTATCTCCGCCCGCTGCTCGAACAGCCGCGACGATCGGAAAACCCGAGGCAATCGAGAACAGCGCGATGTTGCGTCATCGTTACTCTTCCTAATCGCTGCTTGGCCCGTTCCACTTTGCCACCCCCGCGAAACGGAAGGTGGCTGTGAATCGATGCCCTCCCGAGATAACATTCGCATCGAGACCCGCGGAACACGATTAATACGACCAATTGCACATCGACGCTTGATTGCGCACGGCGCAACCGATTTGAAATTACTGTTCCAAACCGTTTGCGCTTTTTGTTTTACCTAGATCCACGGTCGCGTGCAACTAGTTTCAGAGTAGTTTGAAACTGATCGGTTGCGTCCGCGTGCGATCGGCCCGCCGGATTTGTTGATTTTTATTGAATGCGTAGAGACTAATTAATTGATTCGTTATTAAAACTAGGTATTTAGAGTGACAACCAGGTGTTTTATGTATGCTACGAGTTGTAAATCCATCTCAAACTGTCACAGTAGTTGTATACAGCCAACAACTTAAAAAAAATAGATGAAGAATTGAAAGAAAACTGGTGGAATTTCATGAGGAAACAAAACAAAGTAGGTGTAGCTGATTCGATTGAAACATGAGTCAATAAAGACAAATAAATTAACTTAAAAGTGGTTAGTGACAGGGACTGGGTGTCCCTGGAACAATTTTCGTGTCTAAGTCTATCATTCAGTACGTATCATCTGTAAGAGGTCCGCAGTTGTTTCGATTTGACTATTTGAGCCGTTTTTATTTAAGTGTATCAGTGTATCAAAAAATTGTAAGGTTGTAAGCTATTCATGTGGTATTTATCGACACCGTATAAATAATCTACAATTTTTTGAATCAGCTTCACTTGAACAGAAGCTTTAAAACAATTAAAAACAAAATAATTAATTTTCCGAATCAAGTATGCGGTAAAAAAAACGTTTCCTTCATAAATTTTTATAATGTTTCTGTACGATTGACATCCCGAGCAATTTATGTATGTATCGTTAAAAAATAATTGTTAGGCCCTTTACCTGTAGCAGCAATAAAGACCCAAGGAATCGGTACGTACCGATTTTTACCCATTTTTTACCCATTTCGTTTATTACTACTCACATCTGGTCGCCAGAACTTTTAGCCTCAGCAGTAGAGTCTCTTTGTTTTGCATTTCTCAGGTCGAGGTATTGCTTGGCTTTATTACTTGCTACGGTCAACTTGGAAAACCCAGACCTTCTGTCCACGTCACTGTTATTTGCCATTTCCACTCGAATTTTAGCCAACCAATAGACCAATTAGAAACTGTTTTCCCTCACCCTTAACACACAAAAATTGTACGCCTACTTCGACTGTTCGTAGAAGCGTTTTCATTCCGTCTCTAACTAGCCATCACACCACAACGTCCGAATAAAGTTTGTTAGTTAAAATACAATCTCGGATTCAACAATTTTTCACTAATTACAATCCACTGATATCCATTTGTTCAGGAATCCTAACTGATTCCACGCGTCGTTTAATTGTCGTTAAAAACTGTCGACGCTGCGACGCACATACAATAATCTACACATGAATTTTTTGCGAGACCTACACGAGTAGTTCCTTCGGAAAATATTGGTAAGCAAAAAACCAGTTATTTGAATTAAGATATCCGTGCGCGTTGAGATAAACATAAATAAAGAATTGAAAATGATTAAATGAGTTGAGCATCCGCATATAAATATTTCACTCGCAAAGTGCTGGTCTAAAAAGATCTTGCTACGGTCGTTTGCGCAGGATGTTTGTGGACAACCGTGCAAATGTTATCCGAAGCGGATATTACGTGCGGAGAGCAGTCGGTGAAACTGTACCGTTCATTTTCTCCTATTTAATTCAAAGTGCATACATACACGACGATGGTTATTAAGAGAGCTACGGACGCGATTTTAGAAATGAAAAATACCGAGGATATCGCGGATAAAAGGAACCGACACGCCGGAAGAAAATCTATCGCGCGTCTTTCAGAAAGCACGCTTCGTCGCACACGTTGCTCGATTATCAATTTCAAGGAAACATTCGCGGCAAAAATTTCTACGGAAATCCAGTTTTCCATTGTTGCGAGATAGACGACACCGATCCGAGAAGCTTGAGAACGCGAAACATCCGCGCAGCTTTAACGTTCCCCGGTTCGTTTAATTATACCGACGGGATGGACCACACGGCGGACGAGAGATGGGCAAAATTTTACTCGAACAATAGACAGCCAATAAAGCTAACAAACAGAAATTTATTCGCGACATTTATTCGAGTGGACAATTAAATATTTACTCATTCGTTGTATAATACTATATTGCACGAATTCCAATTTTCGTTCAACATCAGCACTACCGAGTATGTAGAAGATTTATTTTAGAGTTACTCATTGTGTATTAACAATGCTTTAGACAAAATTTTTGATGACAATTGTCGAAGCAAGGAACTAATTATATTCATAAATTGTTCTAGTTTTAAAGAGCTGTGGAAACAGGAATGATATGTAGTTTATTTTTTATTCGTTATTCGACATTTTTATCTAGTTTTATTCATTCTTGCTAGCACGTATAAAAAAATTTGAAACAAAAATTAACATTCAGTCGTAAGTACCAATATATTAAAGTTTGTTTATGGAAAATGAAAAGAATATAGAAATAATATTATTATATATTGTACTATAAAAGGAAGTTAATAATTAAAATTTGACGAATTTCGTAAAATTATGCTCTGCTCCTAGATTCGGTAAGGCAAATTTTCGCAAGTTTTATCATGGGCATCAGGACACTCATTAATAGTAAAAACTTTCGTAATTTTGATAAGAAGTTTTGACGTTTCTTCGAATTTACTGCAGGAAATTCGTACTAAATAGAAATTCATCGTTCCGATCTCAGTGATTTATGAATTATCAAAAAGTCTGGCAGCAAATGACGGAGAATAGTAAAAGTCGGGAAAGGTGAGGAGAGGGAGGTCGGTGGTATGCATTAGACATGTCACCTACGGATGAAGTCATACTTATATAGTGTCGTCACCACTGAAAACCAAATTCAGCGTTCAAATCCATTAATCTACTTTTAATTATTTCATTCGCACGTTAAATACGGATTCGCTAACACATTCGCATAATACATACAGATATATATATCTATAATCTGTTCGTGAAGAGCATGTACATTGAAACTGTTTTTTGGAAACAGTTAGAGGGGAAATTCGAACGCGACAAGTTAGAGGGTTCGCCCTCATCCCTTGATACCTTGTTTAGAAAGTTTCACAGAACAGCATATTTCATCATGAGTGCCGTGTACACATCACGTTACAAAGCCGTGTTTTTGTATTCGCATTCAAAAGGACCGAAAATGTCGTTCGGAGCTGCTGCTCCGAAGGAAGAAGTATGTAGTTTCAAATCACCCCCCCCCCCCCAGAATCACACCTTTCAAGGACCTCCAACATTTTTAGGACACCCTGTATAATTGTCCCCATAATTATGAAAGTGGTGTAAATTATATATTTCTTGAAAAAAAATTACATTGAATTAATTTAGTTTAAAATAATGTGGTATGAAATAAACGACTCATGTTTTTTTAAAATTCTGATTTAGACCACTTTCATAATTATGGGCTCAATTGGTCACTATGTTGCTCCACTGGTGCGTCGATTTTCCTTTGCCTATACATTTCGAGATGCCCCACCCTACCACTTTCCAACAATTCCAATAACAAAGAAGTAGTAGTATTTAGCTGCAGGGGTCTCGCACGGTGAATGTCTCCAGACAATATTTGAGTTTAGTAAAAATTGTAAATAATCCCTGTATCATGTATAAGTCGGATGTATTATATGAAACTGACAATGATGGTACAGTAGGCTATTCTAGTGATGATAATGGGATTGACACCAGTCATCAGTCTTCATACCATTAATTAAATATAAAAATAATATAAGAAGTGAAACAACTTGACAATGCAAATGTGTCTAGTTCTTTTACATATTCATAAACGTTTCAAAATATTTCATACTTCCTAGAACTATTAAATTGTTATTTTAATATTATTCAGTTGTTCTTCATTAGCATTATGTATCAACCTGATTAAATGTTATATAAAAATCCAAATTTCAAAATGAAATGTACTCTTTCTCAGCTTCCACATCACTGTTCAGTTGAGCCAAATCAAATAGTATTTTTTGGACGCATCAAATTCCGTTTGGTTTGTATGCCAAGGCCTTAAAACATTACAGCAGTTGTTCCAGCGTAACGCTGTTAATAGAAAACATGCAAAATTCAGAATAAATGGTTAGGAAGTCTTATTCGTGTGTCGAGGGAAAGATAATATGGTTTGATAAAAATTCCAATCGACTTATTACGAAACACCTTGTATCTCGGTCGAGGTCTTAATGACACCAATGACAACCAGTCATTCGGCATCCTACGTACAGCATCCTCGCGATCGAGTTTTTCCTTGGACGTCATCGCGTCCGGAAGGAGAATAAATTGAAAGGAGGCCGAGACCGTCTAAAGGAATGCGACGTTGGAAAAGGCTTCGATCGTTCCGATTTTTAATTAACTTCAACCGACGGTCTTCTCGCTAAAAGGAAGAAACGAACTGGAGGCTCGACCTTGTCGCATCGCGTCCATCGAATCGGTTATCGAAAATCGATGCGGTTCTCGCGGGAACGTTTTACCGCGACCAGTTTTCCGGCGTTTCAGCATTGACAAATAACCGAATCGATCGCGAACGCGAAAAGGGAGCAGCGAGAACATCGGCAGGAGAGGATGTCACCGCATAAAGGAGAAATAAATTATAAACCTAAGATAGCGAACCTGGGTCACTTTTGACCTGGCACTCGAAACACACCTGTCTCTTGCAGGCGTCGACGGCCATTCGTCGCAGATGTCAGTCTTTTAGGCGACCTCGAGTAGAATAGCCGATTTTTATAGAACGCAATGGTCTGTAGAAGGTTTTAAATATATTTGAAACGTTCCAAAGATCGATGAATGATTGCTGTGATCTCGATACTCCTCTAGGTAGCATATCGATGTATAAAATGTGTCTTAAACCGTAAAAGAAAGAATCATTTATTTGTGAAAGTGTATCACGAAGCAACGATCAAATATTATTTTTGCACATTTCTTGGAGAATTTGGGATATTTGTACTATCATTGAAAATAATTGCGGAATTATGCCTGACACAACGTGTTCTTGGAACACAATGTTTCATGAAAATAGATACTTCCGTTTACGTAATATTACTGCTGTATTTTATTACTAGTGATATTTGTAACAACAGACGAACAATATCATTATCCAGGCATTTTATGTGCGATTTATTGGTGCTTCTCCAAGGTACGAGAAGCAACCGGCGACGTCGATGAGATATTGCTAGAAGTGCAATAGAACTAAATGTGTACGGGGACCCATCGACGCCGTCTAGAACATATACATGTAGGTAAAATCCGTGGACGGGCGGCAGTCTTGCTTGGACAACGGTCGTACAACTGTGAACCGACATACCCTTCAATATAATTATTAACCCTTTGCGCTCGAGAAGTGACTCTCGGTCACCACTAGCTTTGACCCAGTAAATTGATCAGCGATATTTATTTGTTCAATTCTTTTGGAACTCGAAGTGTCAGTAAAATGACTGTTGGCGAGGTAAAGATGACCCTATTTTCTAATTTCAAATTACTTTGTAATTACTAGACTACGGATTTGTACGCATCTATAACAAATATTAATGTTTAAGAAACTACAAAATGCACACAGTATATAATAATATAAAAATATATTGAAAGAAAATTCGTATTACGATATTTGCAAACTGAAATCAATTTCTATTTAGGTTCAATTTTTGCAGGTACGCTTGCAGAGATTTAATTTTGCATTAAGATCCGCAGTCTAGTAATTAAGAATGGGACTAAATTTTCAGCGTCTGAATCTAAGCTTGACATTCACGTCAATGGAATCGATTTAAATAAAAAATTGCAAGATTTAATCTCGACAAAAGAAGTTTAATATCTTTATATTAAACAACATACTACTGCGATATTTCTTCCGGCAAACAGGAGATGTATTTTGACAATTGTTTTATAAAATACACAATAAACAACAATACAGACATTAATATTCAATAAATTTCCTCCTTCGAGATGTAAAGATACATAAAATGTTAAAATATGAGTTTTATACATTAATTTGTATGTGGTATTATTTTAAGTTAGCTGGAGGAATACATCAAATACACGGTAAAAAGTCTCGTGCTAGGCTCCAGTGAAAACAGCCTCAAGCGCAAAAAGTTAATATTAGATATATACCAGACCATTTATATTTATATTTTCTGCGTAGTCAAAAATCTTTTCAGAATTTAAAATTTGTATATTTTTATCACATTTGAGTACAAATTAATATGTACTCATACTAACTAAGTTTATATATGAATTCTTCTTAATAAATAATCATTTTTCCAAAAATTACTTTGCCGACGTATTATGTAGTTCCTTTTATGTTAATTGTAGCATTCTTGGCTATCTTAAGTGAAAAATCTACAAACTAAAGAAAGTAATCGTAACACCTAAAATAATGGAAAAATTGAACGCTTAGTTTCAAAAATATTATAAATAAACATCATGTATAACCCAAAAGTGCCTGAAGGCCCGCCATCCGAAACATACCCAATGGGAAGCAGGAAGATACGAATACTCGTAGACAATACAACTTCTTTATACCTACCTTCTCTGCCAAATTTCCGTTTCTTCTTCCCAAGGCCGGTGCCGGCGGTCGAATTTTTGCCGGAGGTCTTGTCTTTGCTCTTCCAACGCGTCAACATGCTTCGCAAGCGCTTCAACGTCTCGAACGTAGGCCAAATCGCGTCATACGCGTGATTCGCGAGAATCGCGCGCGCACGCGCCTTCAAGGCTCCCGGCTCGCGGTCGGCCGCGCCGTTCCACACGAGCGATTCGCGCGATCGCCGAACGGTGAGCGCGTGTCCACGCGGTCTAGCCGCCTCCTTGCTTCGTTCATTACAGACGGCGACGCGCGTGTCGTCTCCGTTCGCGTCACGCTTCGTTCACGATGCCTGCCAACAACTCGCGCACGTTGCAAGCTCTACGGAACAACAACGAAAAAGAGCAGCTTGTGAAATCGGAGTCGGAGAGGACCAGCGACCGAGTCGAAGCTAAACTCGCACAGCTACGCTAGGTCGCGAGAGGATTTCCAAAAACAGCTTCGAAGTTTAGACACCTTCCCTTGCTCTATCCCTTCGATACGATATCGCGATGTCGGCTGACGTCAAGCTACACGATGCCTGTCCAATAGGGGTAGATCGAACGTCTCCCGCGAAAAGCAGTGTATGTATCTTTCGCTCGATGAACACAGCGTCTCGTCGACGGAAGCGAAAACGATCGTCTAGGTCGAGTTTTTTTCTCTCAGCGCGAGGAGCTCCACCCGTGAACACCCCTGGGTTAGACGATACACCGTGGGGGTCGGGAGAAACGAACGCAACAGTCATCGCGGCGTCCCGGCAACCGTGACGTCGCCATCTTCCGGTCGCGGTGAGTTTCACCCTCTGGTGGGCGGACTCGAGCGTGTCGCGAACCGAATCGGATCACTGGGTCAAAGGAACGGTAACCCTTCGAGGGACGTTTGGCGTCCCGTTCGAGGCCTACAGACGGAGTTCTATACGCGCGCACATCCTGGTGGAACAAACGAATCGCCTCGAGTCAAAGTCCAAAGATCGGCGACCGGGAAGCTAGGTCGACGAACAATTTCGAGATCAGTCGCGATAAAAGCGCGACCTCTGTCTTGCTTTCGAGTTCGACTGAGGGCATCTTCGAGAGCGCAGGACTCGAGTTAACGTTTCGTCGGAATAGTTTTCAATATGAGAGGGAATACAAAGAGAATGGGAATTCTTCGACGTTGAATTCGTTCGCTCTAGTTCGTTGAACTCAATTCCTGAGCCACGACAGGTGCCGATGCTGGAATCTTTGAAAGACCGTGCAAAGAAAGAGGGGGTAGATCACGGGGGCGGGTCCCACGCGATCGAACACACCGTTGCAAGTGTCGAAGACAGAGAACGATTACACTATCACTCGGAAAAAGAAGCAAATGAGCAGCAGGGAGAAAAACGCTATCAGGAGAAAGAAGATGAGAAATATTATCAAGTGAATCGTGCTCATGATGATTGTCCACTCGTATAGATCGCTAGTTGTAACCAAAATGAGTATTTCGTGTGCGACTCGAGAACCTCGATTTATTCGGAACTCCTTATCTCACGAACAATTCCAAAGAAATCGTAAACGAATGAAAGACGCAAACGCTAGGGAATAAAGGTCACGATCGATCGCTCCTCGCGAGAGGGTTTCACAGGGAGAATAATTCGCACTCGCCGTCCCACTGAAATTTCTGCTCACCTCGAAACGAACAAGTATACCGAAAACAACGACAATATCGGTTCGTTTATGTACGCGTAACAAGTACACCGTAACACAGCATCCCCTTGATCCACGTCAGAGCATCTACGAACCTTCCACCTCCGAATCGACTATACGGCGAAGGTCGTAACCGAGGATGCCAACTACGCTGCGTTTATGGCCTAACTGCGCGTCCTGCGCTGCGACCAGTTCATCGTACTTTCGGGGAACAACAACCGAGCAGCCGCGATGAGAACACCGGCGAAAGCGACTTCTTTCTTCCTTCGGTCACCGCGCAAAACTACTTTTCCACGGGAACTAAACCCCAAGGGGTGCACAAAGGAAATTCGGTCGGTATCCCATTAAAATCCTGCATTCCCATCCCAAAGTGCGACGACCCCAGGCATATGGTACACGGAAGATCCAGCCCCGAAGCGGGTTATCATCCCCCACTGATCCATCTATAGGTTCCCGGGAACGAACGACGAACGAAGACGTCGTTCATTCAGAAACGATTGGAAACGCGAGAGAAAAGTACGAAACGGTGAAGAGACCAGACGCTACCGGCTCGAACGGGCACCGACTACGCGGCTTTTCACGAACGACCGGCTCGACGACAGCACTGCTACCCTCGAGGATCACCGTAACCGTTCATTTCTCCGCGAGAAGCGTCGCTCCGACAACGATTCACCGTACTGCCATCGGTGCGTGCTCCTCTCTCGCGAAACACGCGTCGACGAAGGTCGCGATCGATCGTAACGCCCTCGAAAAGAGACCTCGCAGTCTTCGAAGATATGCCGAACCTCGAATATAAGATACAACCACAACTACGATCACCGCCACATCGGGCGGCGTTGCACCACCACCACCATCGTAACACCACCACCACCGACCATCGCCACCACCACCGCGACGACCACTACCTACGCGTCGTTTTACAGAGTGCGTCAAAGCCGGTAGCACCAGCAGCAGCGGCACCAACCGTCGAAAACACGTCGAACGAAACGTCGTCGCCGGGATCTGCCAGAGTCCCGGCACTATAACACCCTCTTGTTCCCTGCTCTCCTCTTCGCTACCCTCTCGCACCCTCCGCGCCCTTTCCACTGCTCCGTCCTGTCCCTCGCGAAACCCTCACGCTTCTCTCCTCCGCGTCCCGTTTCCTCTCCGCGCTGCTACGCCTTCTCTATCTTCCCTTCGTGTGACGTCACGGGAATGGAGTCGGGGATCGATCCCTGAACGCCCACCTTGCCAACGCATCCTCCCAAATGCTCCTGCTACTCGCCGCCCCGAAAACATTCGACCGTTCCTCGACCTTTCCCGACCTCTCTTCGTTTTCCCACGACCTCCATACTCCACACCTCGCCGCGAATCATGGAGAGATGCGTGAATGCGTGGCCGCGTTTCGGGACGCATCCCGTGCGATCCGAGCTCGAGACCTCCTCTCGCATCATGTACATCCCCGGTCGTACATCGTATCAGGACATCCGATGTCTTTAACGATGGAACTATGTACCTAGTCGTACAATTTTATCTATGTCGAAATTCTTCAGAAAATTATTTGGTTGTTTGCAAAGTTTTGCCACGATTTTTGCCGACTAATTAAAGGGGGTAGATAATTATATTGGAAATGGACTTCCCCTTCTAATTTCAAAGATATAGTACGAATATTTAACAGACGTTGTTGACCTTTGGTTGTTCTACATAGTTGTTAACCCTCGCGTCAATTCTAATAATGACACGACATCGGTATGCCGTTTAACTCTTGAAATACAGGTTGTCCCGTAACTGGCGATTCAAGCGAGAAGGGTGTGATTCTACGTGAAAAAATAAATCGAAAATGTAAAATAAAAGTTGTTCATATGACTCTTTATTTTCGAAAAGAATAAGTTTGAAAATTTGTCGAGTACGTGTACTTGGACCACTTCAACGGATTCCATTGTAGATCACCTCCATCCTTACTTGGTAAACGTTGTCAATGGATCGACGAACAGATTTCCAGAATTCGTCTAATTTATGAACTGTTGGAAGTGATGTCCAGGTTGTTGCAAACATAACTGTGCTCTCCTTATTAAATTGCATCTAACGTTTTCTAATGTGTCGTTATGCAATTTTAATTGTTCAAACGTTATAATAATATTTTGTTGTAATTATTCGACGTTCGTCATCACTATACACAATCGACTTAACATGAGTCCATAAATAAAAATCTAAAGGTGATAGCTCTGAAGATCGTAGCGGCCAAGGTATTTTGTCATCGCGGACAATCCAGCAGTGACAATTTTCATTTAAATACCACCTTACTTCTCTATTATAGTGTGGTGTGGTGCTTCATGTTGTTGAAAAATTAAATTTCGTCGAATTATAAGAGGAACAGTAAGATAGTAAAATTCGTCGAACTGAAGCTAAATCAAGTACACGCGTACTCGACAAATTTTCAAACTTATTTTTTTCGAACATAAAGCATCAAATGAAAAAATGTTGTTCTACATTTCCGATTCAATTTTTTCACGTAATACTTTAAAAGCAAGTGTAAATGCACATTGTTCTACGCAAGAAATGGATAAACTTTGAATAACTAATAAAAGATAAAAAGAACTTTTGATCGATTATTTGTTCGATAAAAATTTCAATCTAAAAGAAGAAAAAATTATGTTTCACGTTGAATGGATAAAAGGTTATTTATATACATATTTAATGCTATAAATATTGAAAATAAATCACTGTAAAATCTTTCATTCATCACATATTATGTCTACAGTTTATTTCAATTAATGTGTTCAGCTATGGTTCAATGGGTACTCTGTTATTTACCGTGCTCGAGTTCACTCGAGCAACGTAATTACCAGGTAATCAAGCGAGATCATGCTTAATGGCGTAAATAGTGAACAGCTAAATGAAAGACGGAATATACATTTTACGGCAGCATTTTTTAAATACATATATTCTCGTAGCTGTTTTTAGGCGGTCAGGAAACAAAATAAGAAAATGTTGCCATTTTTAACCGGCTACTGGAAACAATTTTGTAAGAAAACACGTTAAGAACTCCTGATAAAGTGAAGACAAATGTACCAAAATTGTTTTCAAAAATTTCCAATGCGAGGATCATTTTTTTAGGATTCTATTTTTGTGTTTAGGAGTATCGATACTCAGCATCGTAACGATTTAATTTTAATTCCGTTCACAGGAAGGCATAAGTGATCGGTCTTGAATGCAGCATATAACCTGCTATGCATTTATTCCAGCAAATTTGAATTTCTTTATCAAAATGAGCAGACTATAGACGCATACAGAGGTTCATATGAGGTGAAACTAACGCCATGTGAAGGGTTCTGCGAGCTTGTGGAATCTTCGAATCGGTAGCTGCTCTTTGAATAAAACCCAGAGTTTTAAGGGCCTTTTGTACAACGTATGCGAGGTTCGTTGAAGTTGAGCAAAGAGTCATACATCACTTCCAACCTCGCAATGAGGTTGCTGTGGATAATATTTTATTATCAATTCTATGGGAGAAAGAAATCATGTATTCATTCTTATCCACATCCATCACATTTATCCATTTTATGTCAGAATTGGGATAAGTATCCCTTGCGTCCTCGATGGAACTACATTTTGCATTTACCTAATCTCTCGATGATTAATTCAACAGAAATATAACTTATTTCTCATTAGCAGTTTAATCTCACCGATCCTCGATCTATTTTTGTTGGGCAAAAACATATTTGTCGGGTATTTCGAGTTAATTGGCGTTAAATAAACGTAAATGAATTCAAATTAATTATTTCTAAAATAACATAAAAAATTAATAATTATGTATTCAAAACTAATATTAAAATCCATGTACATCACAGTGTACAAAGACTCGAAGAGGTTAACAATCATAAACTATCTCTCGATTTGTCTTAATCAGGTCACGGTATCGCCCTGTCCGTTCCTGAGTCTCCTTTCTACCCTTGTTCCTACCCTCGCTTTTCACTTCATACTATACAACCTATCGATTGACCAATCACGTTCATTGACATTGATGCAATGTAACAGCTTGTAGAATATCTTGCACCCTGAGAGCATTTCAGCAAATGTTAGAAAGGATGACATGCTCTACTTTGTATACCTACATATTTCAAAAGTTTATGGTTTAAAAATATAAGCCTATAAATTTCCGTTGTTATATTTAAAAGGGTATTATGACATATTTAATCTGAATAGGCGTAGTTTACTTGTTTAAAGGTCCTTTTAAGGTCCTTTTAGACGGTCATATCTGTCCTCAGTTCAGTTTTAGTTTAACTGTCAGTTTTTTCTGTATGTAAAAAGTAAACAGTGAAAGAAAAAACGGAAACGGAGACTGAGAACTAACGGGATGGACAGACCTAATGGTTTCATTTCATTTGTTAGAATTCCTATGTGTAAAACAAGAGCGTCACGCCTCGCGTCAGTTTTCTTGAAAATCTTGTACGGTGCACGTATAGATCTGTCGCTATGTTTGGGCTACAAAGAACTGAAACGACTGGGAACAGTGAGAAGTTCGCACTGAGAACTGAACGGATCGTGTGAAAGGGCCTAGTTTTCCGAATTGAAATAAAACGAGAACTGAAACTGAACTGAGAGCAGATATGATCGTCTAAAAGGACCTTTAAAAGAACCTTAAAAAATGTTTAGGTCTTCAATTTTAACCCTTTTCAATATATAAACGTTGATACAAAATAGTCGTTTTCTATACCGTTTAAAATTCTCGAAATGGATCAAAGTTTGACTTTCATCGAGGAGTTATCACACTTTCCTATGCATTGCAATTTACCAGCCACGACAGATTTGATCGGGCTTAGATTGAGATAAAGAAGCTGAATTCTTGGAATACAACCGTTTACTATATTTGTTAAAAGTTTCGAAATGCACCGGAGTTTGACTTTTATCGAGAAGTTATCGTACTTCCCTGCATATCGCAATTGTTGATTATTCGTCGTGTCTTGAACAGACCTACCATCGACACGTCTAATCGGTAATCATTCAACTCGACGACGCGGAAAACGCGAGAATTCGAATTGCTGAGATTCCATCCTATTCACGTAGCATCTCGTCCCCCGAATCGTTGGCACGATTCTCGTTTCCAAATATCGGCCATTCGGATCTGCATTCTCGTCTGTGAAGCCCGCTAATTTGCATACATATTGAACGGCACATCGACTAGTCGAAATTTTACGGATCCGCGTCGACCCTTTATCAAGTTCGCTACAGAACTCGTTTCTTCCTTTTGTTGACGGAAGTTGAACACAACTGACAGAATTGCGTAACGTGCCCACCTAATTTGTACACCGTTTCTCACTCGCAATCGCTACGTCGCTGAATCCTGTAGACCTCTGTAAATCTTGTAGAATCCTGTCACCCTCTAAACACGTGTCTTACGAACCGTGCACTATTCTAGCCGCTGCACAATGCTTCAAACCCTCATCAAAAGCTGTCTAAACGTCGAAAGATGAAAATTTGAATTTAGAATTGTTTACACTAGAATCTTGGTAAAAGGTTGATTTCGTTAATCCTCATATTTGTGACTCTAAAGGTACTTTACTCTCGAGACAACGTGTATCACGTCTACCGCTCTAAAAATATTGCTGTATTTCAAGTAATAGTAATTTATTCAACTTTGATTTCAAATGTTTAAATAATAAAAAAGTTTTTAAGTTCTAAATAATGAAATTTAATTCTGTTATAACTTAATATTACTTATGTAGAATTTACAAAATTGTAGTATAAATTCTGAATAATTTTAATCGTTTAGAATTTTAATAATTTTATAATGCATAATGTTATTAACCCTTTCAGTACATCGAACGAGATATCTCGCTACCTAAATGTCGCTTTTACGCTGCTATCGACGACATATTTCGCATGAAAATTTCTGTTATGCGATGACATGTACGAGTTATTCCGTGTATTTTGTACTACATATTTACAATAACTTTAACGTTGATGAAAAGGAAACCGAAGATGATACATAAGAAATACGTTATCTTTTTATAAAATAATTTGTTTTGTTTTTATTTTGTATGGAATGCTTCGAAACGTGGTACGGTACATAGTGCAACATTACATTTTTTGCAGAAATATCTTGTTTCTTTTCGTTGTCAATTTGCTTTGTAAAAAAACGCATTGTTTTGTTGGATAAGCTTTTTTAATGAAAACCTGAAAGCTGTTTCGACTTTCGGCTAGTTTTTTTAGGATTTTGAATTGCTGTACGCGCCATGTCTTTCCTAAATTTCCTAAATAAATGAATTTAGAATCATTGTGCCCAATCCTAAGAACAGTCCTGGTATTATTGCTACCTTTTAAATACCTACCACAATTTCAAGATGACGGCTCTAGTGATGGGTTTTATTCTTTTGAAACAGGTAGATGTCACGTGAACTTACGACGTGTCTGTTAAGAAGAATAAAGGAACTGTTGAATCACAGGAATTTTCTCATTGACCAAAAACTCGCTTACCGAGAATGAAGTGCGATGCGACAAAGAGTAATGTCATGATGTAGTATCCAAGAGCGCGCAATCTCAGGCAGGACGCAAACGACTCTTTTTCTGAATCTTTCAAGGTCCTCGTGGCAGTAAACTTGATTGACTTCGCGATCAGACCTAACGGGGAATCCTCGCTTTTGTCATCAAATTCCAGCGAAATGTGTCTGTTTGAAACCCTTCTAAAAGAAATATACCGACAGTTTCGCGCGAGCGCGTAGAGTCTCGGATTCAGACGATGCCAAAGAAGAGGATGCGCTAAGCTTCCGAAATTATGAAACTTTAATGTAGCGTAGGTAGGTCGCCCGTTTGATTTTGCATGAACGAGCCGGAAAGGCGCTTTGGGACTCGGCACAGAGACCGTGGAGTACGCGTAACCCTGCCCACCCTATGTACACCCTCCTCTGTCGCCGCTTTTACTGAAACCGTGGCGATTCATTTTAATTTCGCCGCATCGTCGAACGACCCGCGGATTTGAATTTACAAACGCGACGCGTGATTATCGATGCAACGCTCAAGGAGCATCTTCGCCAATGGCGGTTATCGTGCATCCAGGTGTCGAGGTTGCAAGGCACAGTGATTCTAAGTGTTAGAAAAATGATAAATTGCCATTCTTCGCAAAATCGTTTCCTTTATTATCTATTATCAAAGGAAAACTTTAAGAACAATATACATCGTCTAAAAAGCTTGCAGAGTACACAAAGAAAACGTAAACTTGCAGTTTTTGCGACAAGATATTACTTTTATCGAATTCGATTTCTCGGATAAAGTCATTTTTGAAATTTATAAATAACCATAATTTTGATGTTAAATTTCATGTGAAAATACAAACGTAATTTGTTTGAAATTACTCATATGTAGAATGTAATATAAACAAAACTTTTCTAATTATGATATTCAAAAAATAAGAGTTTAAGTATTAAGGGGGTAGGATACCAAATGCTTCGAAAAAAGTTCATACATTCAAGAAGGTATGTACACCTTCGCTCATAAATATGTGGACACTTACTAGATTCAATGAATAATTAATATACACCATGAATTATTACTATACAATTTTGTTGCTAAATTCTATATTGGATGTGTACGTAACAACATTTAATAATATTGAATTTTTTGATTACCATATTCAATTTTATAGTGGAACTATGGGATCGTTTAGATAGAAAAGTTCAGAAAGAATGTTCAATATATCAAACACATTTGTGATGAAATATTACAAAATAAATGAAATAATATTACTTCAGATACAATGAAGAAATTAATTGTATCCAAGTTTGGTAAAAGAAAGTTTAACATTATCTAGTTATCTCTATAGTTTTAATCATTGCTAATGTGATATTAGAAAAAATGATTAATAAAATATATTCGTTAATACAACATAAACATATTGAAAGATAAATGATATAATTTATATTAATAGATTCGCAACTTTTATTAGATATTTTTTTCTATTAAGGTAGTGTCCATATACTTCTGAGCGGGTGTGTATAAAAGTTTGTACGGCATCGAATGAGATGTTCTAACTCAGAATGGTTAAACTGATCCGTTTTAAATTCTACAGGCTTGTTTAAGACATCAATATCTCGTATTTAATTGTTCTGTTTTATTATTTAAGTATACACTTTTGTTTTCATGAAGGATATACACATTTTTCTAAAAACCAATATTTCCCCAAAATCAATGACTAAATACTAGTTTTATTATTATTTTAAAGAAATCCGTTGGAATTTTTAATCTTAGATGATCCAGTTTTACGTAAAAACGTAAAACGTTAAAAGCGTTGTTCATCGCAAAACCATGTTTTCTTGGATACCTTCCAACAGTTCGCTCATATCTTCGAACATTTTTTATATTTTCGGATGAAAATTCTTATATTATCTCTTCAAGTATATATGTTTCAAATAGAGAAACACTGATTATAAAATATATGAACCAAGCATATCACCAGGCCAGTCATACAAAGGAGATGGAGACTTCAGACTAAGTCCCAACATATTGCTCCACTTGGTCCACTATGACTAAATATTTAAAACGAGTTCAAGTGGTAACACTGGAAAACGGCATGGGAAAAATTTCACTCACCGTCGTGACAACTTCAAAACAGCAATGAGTTTATGTCTCCCTTTACCAGAAAAAAAACAAGTTGAGTGCCTAAGAGGACAGTCCCACATCTTGGGAGAGCATAAAAATATACAAAAAAAAATACTCAGAGAATAAACTCTTTTTTATGAATAACCAAGTTTGACTAGTTTATTCTCTTGTTAAAATATAATCCATATACTTGGTGCTATGTATTAAATATACGACACTTAAATCTAAGGGTTTCAAGACAGTTTGCAGCCTCGCTGTGAATAGGACAACAATTAGCTCATACTCTTATTGGAAGTCCAGCCTTTCGTTTATTTTATTTGCCCTGATTCGCTAAAGACATTTCCGCCGATAGCCAGAATTTTTCTAATGTAAATATCGAGTCATTCTAGATACTCCAATAAAACAACTTATTCGGCGTACGCGCTTTCTAATTCAAAATTCAAGTCCAAGGTTCCGAAAACCTCCAACTCAGTTAGTAACCAAAGACGCGGCCCTCTTTGGCTTGTGAATTTGTTAATTATAATATTAGATCATTCTAAAAGTTCACGTCACTTATACTTCTGCTAGTCAAACTAATATGTGAACCATGCCCTTAAGTGTTTAAAAAAAAGGTAATCTCTCTCATTTTACAATATTTTCCCACCTTTCCGACATAGTCATTATATCGTCACTATACAATTCTGTAGTTCTTTTTATTAAATAGTGACAGGGTTTGGAGCACGAACTTATGGGACAACCAAATATATTATTGTTATGCCTAAAGTATCAGTTCCTGATAGTGTTCCATTGTTTCATAACATATCTCGCATAAAGACTCGTCTTTTGAGAACGTTAGACGAATGACTGGCTGCCATTTCTCTAAATTGATAGTTTCTTGTTATCATCCGCGATATAACATCGCTACGCGAACGTTTACGAAAAGAAGCAGGACTTCCGATTTATTGGGTAGTTCTCCTATCCTAGACGGTATCAACCTGTGTAATATTCAACGGTATCGACGTTCTTGTCGGAACCCTAACTTTGAACGGCAATTTCGCTAAATTGTCAGGTAACTTGACGATGGCCAGTCACCAGCCGCGTGGGCGTTTCGGTGCGGTTTCTCGTCGAGAAATAGTGGGTGGAAGAGTGCATCGGTGTGTCGAGTGTTTTATCGAGTCGCAAGGTCAGCGACCTTCCTCGCGGCTCTGCCTAGAAGGGCAACTGTGTGTAATCGTGACTGCTCGTACCTACTCTGCGTTGAGTCGCGTCGTCTCGACTCGCCAAGTAACCGCCTCACCGGATGACGCAATCCTACCCACGTACCATGAGATTAAGGAAATCTTGACCTCGAACGTCATTCCGTACGCAAACACAGCATCCTTTGCTCGTGTGTAACCGAATCGCTTCCAGACGATTAGTTTCGTCTGTGGAAGATGTTGATTTCTTTACAGGCATTACCTTGTCCATCTTGGAACGAAATCGAGATTACGGAAACTTGAAAGTACAATCAACATTGTGAAATAGTCTACACGTTTACCATTTTGACATAAAGTTACGAAAAGAGACATTCGACAATTCGATACACATCTCCGATTCAAAAACAAAAGCTTTCACATTCATGTTTCTGGCAGAAAGGAATATACAATCCGAAAATGTATCTGTACGAGCATATAGTGTTACAGCTCGTAACGCTTTTAACCAGGTTACTGCCAGTCGTAAACTGTGTGCCACCCGTTTCGAAAATCGAAATGGACGAATCAGTTTATAAATTTTGTCGTCAAATATTCCGAGGAAGTCGTCAATAATGAAGGATAGGAATTTGTTCCACTCATTTAAAATTTATAGTTTCGGAGTCAACGACTCCTTCTTCTTCTTACTATACTTATACCTACTACCTGACCATTGATGCACTCTTCGACCAATCTAATAAGTACATATATGTAGATTGTCTCGACCGAGCCTGACCACGCCAAGCATTTGACTTCCAGGCCGTGGACATCTAGGTAAATTTTTAAACAGTCTCAGTTTGAGGCTGATACGCTATTTAGCTTCTTCATTTCACCGCCAAAGTGCGGAGCAGTCAGTTTACATGAGTTGTCATTAGGATCTGAACGTCCGCCCTGTCAAACACAGTATTTTAGCTGCGCATAGTTGGAAAGCACCGAATTTTACATTGTATTACACAGTGTCGCCTTTGCACTTTACTGGAAAGAACCTTCATGTGCTGCTCATTTCGATTTCACATCTTTTTCTATTTTCTTGTAGCTTTTTATGGGGGTCTTCTATTTTTCTATGATTACTCCTTAAGTCCTCTACTTTTTCATGTACTTGACGTAATTTTTTTACTTTTTTGAAGTTTTTTTTATGGGAATAAGCCATTTTTCGACCAACATCTATATATTCCGGCGTTTAAAGCACAGGCCTATTAGGTAGCATTATTGACAAGTCCACTAGCAGGCCCAGGACGAAACGGTCCCTTCCTTTTCCCCTTTCTCGCTCTCCCTCCACAGCTACCACCGCCACAATATCGTTTGTCATAAAATTTGGGTGGTAAATTTAAATCGAAATATGAAAATTGATTCATATTTAATCAAAGAACAATCACTTGAATATTGTTAGATGACCAACACGCTTAGTTACAACGTAACTGTTAGCACAGATGTCTCCATAGCTAAACACCCTAATTTCAGCTCCAAATTTCTATATCTTGTTGTACTTCGTATCCTTCCTGACTCATGATCATTCCTTGACCGTCGTGACGCGTCGTCCCTACTCATTACTCACCCTTTAGAAATAGATACATTATAAAGCCTCGCAAAAACCTCAGCAAACCAGAACTCAGTTTTCACTGGAACAGTGCGGATCGTTACTGTACAAAATATAAATTCTTCGAAAGTTTCTTTTTACTGTGTTAAACATTTTTTTTTGCTCGGAATCCAACAATATATCGACTCCTCGTGTTAGAATTCTTGTACCCGATCGTGTGGTATTTAGCATCTTTAACTGAAAGGTATAATATCACCCACCACTGTCGATCCAGCAACAGCCTGCGAATATCTTTCCCAGTTTCCAACAATAACACACTCTTAAGTTGGCGTTCAAGTTTGCCTCTGTTCGAGAGGAGGCGACAAGCCGTTGGTACCGGCGGATAGACAAACAGAAGAAATACGAGATTCCCAGAACCTCACGAAATCGTATTCAGGGAGATAGAGTGGCACGCGTACACGGTTACGCAAAACCGTAGCACCGTTGAGTCGGAAAGAGGCTTAAGACGTAAGAGCGAGATTTGTCTGCCTTGCGAAGGAACGTGCCTCCTCGCGACGGGATGCGATGCTGCTCACGGTTTGCCTTAAGGGGTTCATTGAAATGCACGGTCATACGCCGCACGGTGGAGCGCGGTTCGCACCTTGTCCGGATAAAATTAGGATCTGGTGAGAGCATAGGGCAGGCAAATGAGAGAAGGAGGCGCGAACAACTCGACTATCGGAGAAAGGAACTACGAAATGTTCATTGTATTCTACGGGAGATTCGTAGTCGATGGAAAACGTCGTTGTTGACTGGAGACTATGCAAACCTACGTGGATGATATGTACACAAAAAGTTAAGCGGAAGCATGGCTTTTGAAGTGGGAGTGCTGTGCTGAATTTTTGATTATGTATCAGTAATCGACTCACCGATATGTGCCAAATGGAATGCATTTTGTTTGTATTCTTTTCATTGTTTTCGTTATGCGTCTCAATCGGTGAACTATTTCCAACATATTACGGGACACCTTATACTGATAAGGTTCAAAAACAGTGGGGTGAATAACATCCATTTTTAAATCCCCTTTTTTTTTAAATGGTTTTATTTTACGTCGCATCTACTGCTTGGTAATTAGCGACAGATTTAATTGAATTTCTGTTTGATTAGTGGTACTATATACGACTGAGACTTTAGTAGAGTTTAGTGTCCTTGAAATAGTTCATGATGTTTAGCACATGTTTCTGGCATGTTAAAGCTCTTTCTGAGTTCAAGTTGTACTTCCTTTTCTGTAGCTCAAATCTTCTGCACTCGTACAGTAGGTGATCAATTGCAATTTCCTTATCATAGGAGTCGCAGAGGGGAGGGTCCGTTTTCTTTAATAGATGTTCATGTGTAATTTTTGAGTGTCCAGTTCTTAATCCAGTCATTATTATTTTTTTGTTGTGTCCTTGACAATACTAAAAAAAATTTTTAGAATTTTTTTATTGCAATGTATAGCCAATCGAAAACTGATCAACACTTGTTTAAAATATTTTTTTGTCAGATTATCGTAAGTATTTGAAAAATCGTGAAAAGTGTTACGAGGGACATCTTGTATATAATGTGCTGTTGCAAGGTATTTATAGATATAAGATCGAGAGCTTCCAGTTTTCCGTACGCTTTTAAATTCTTGTTTGGGTACCTGTACGGTATCTGTAGTATGTAGTTACCTCTACAGAAGAATCTTCGTACCACTTATATTGTATCTACCCCTATAGTAACAGTGGAGCTCACAGGCGCTCAAGATGTATGCATTACCGTTGCATTTGGACAGCTCAAAAAGGATTTGTGTCTCGAAACCCAGAGATTTACTGAGATTCCCGATTTCCCTAGCTTCGACAACTTTGGTACAAATAAATAAAAGTGAAACTACTTACCCTTCTGTCGAAGAACTCGCTGCATCTGGTCAGCGGTAGCCATCGGACTGATAGACCGTCGAGGGTCGGAGCCAGTATTCCATCCAAGGTCGCCATACGCGTTGCTTCTCGTAGTAGCCGGTCTGGTCGCGTTGGTTGACGAGTCTTTGGGTAGCGGCGGTAGCGGTCTGTCGGCATCGTACTCCGTGGTGTCAGGACAATGACTTCCATCGCGACGGTCTTGATGAAGGAACACGGAATCGGTATCGGAAGTACTGTCCTCGCTCCTGTGCCTTCGAGTCGGCGGTTCTGGAGCAGTGCCATATTTCGTCGGCCAGCTACCGCTAGCCAAATCGGGTCCAACGGCCGACTGATTCGAAAAACTGACTCTTTTCGCGCCACCAACGCTGCCATACTCGACGCACTCGCCGTTTATCAGGCTACCCCTCTTAAATATCGGCGGAGGAGCTGTTTTTCCATCGACGTCGGTACCCTCCTCCTCGTAAACCGAACGAGTCTCGACTTTTCGAGGGATCGACTGCCCTTCGCCACGATGTAAATGCGGGGATGCGCTCTTGGAGCGTTGAGCCTCGAGTCTGGCCGGATCGAGAGTCTTGCTCGGCGCTTCTCGACGGTCTCGAATCGCCTGTTGCGGTCTGACAATTAACACTGGTTGATTCTGACCTTTCTGGCTCTGCATCAGAGGCGGTTTCCCAGTGGGATTCGTTTTGGAACGATGACGATCGTCTGTCCACGAAGAGGGATCTCCGTAACCGGTCGATATCGAGAGATGATCGGTCATCGGAACGTTTCGAGGTGTTGCTCGCCTCGAAGCCGTCGGCCTACAAGAGCGTTTCGATCCACCTGTGAACTGGAGGCTCTCCCCTATCAGATTCTGCTCGTAGATACGCCTCTGTTGCTCCTCGTCAAGCTTCTTGAGTTGCTGCCAATACACAGCTTCCCTGACCTCGGGCAGATCAATTTTTCGCCCCGTCTGTCTAGGGGCCGCGTTCACCGGTGTCGCCAAGGATTTCCTGCGCGCTTCGAGCGCCTTCTGTTGCCAGTAAAATGCTTCCAAGTGTTGTCGAGTTTCCTGCTTCGACGGGGACAGTGCTCCGCTGGTCGGCACTCTTTGTCCGTATACCGGTTCTGGTATTCTCTGAATGTACAAAGGTTCCTCGATGGATCGTGGTTGCGACGATTGTTGTTGTTGTTGTTGTTGTTGTTGTTGTTGTTGGAGTGGTCGCGGCGTATCCGGGTGCCTTGGATTGTCGACCTGGTGTGTTTTTTCTTGACAGGGGATCCTGTTTCGCTGAAGTTCGGTTGCATGCGGTGGAACAGGACGTTGCGACTGAACGACGTGATTTTGTCGTTGACGTTGATTTTCCGTTGGCTGTAGATCGAGAGATCGATTGCACTTCTCTTTCCGCTGAACGTTACCTTCCGCGTCTCTGGCAGACTCGGCTCGTTTCTGAGGACTCTTCGTAGGCGAGGATGCTCGGCCCTGGACCCAAGCTACTCTATCTTCGCAATCTTTCTTCTGCGTGCTCACCCGATAAGTGTGAACCTCCAATCGCTGACTGGGAATCGATTGATTTCTATGCCCGTAAATGGGCTCCGGTCGCGGTAACTCCGAAGACAAGTTGCCAGACGAATCCTGTCCCGAAAATTTGGCTACTCTCGAGCTGGAAAAGGATTGATCTTCGCGTGGATTTCCACTGGAACTTTGGTCTCGAGAATCCATCGAGTTGGCCGACTGAAGTCGACGTGGGGAATTGGTTATGTGCACTGGCGATTCGACGGCGTAACGTCTGGACTCGTTCGACGGCCGCGGTATTCTCGTTTCGTACGACGCTTCTCTCTTCGGCGAAGCTATCAGGATCTGTTCGTTAGGTTGAGCTTTTCTCGAAGACGACGCAGCACGCGTTCCTGGTGACAAAGCCGTCTTCCCTTGACTTCCGCTCGTCGAACTCGCGGGGCTGCAGCATCCCGCTTGATTCGTCGACTGCTCGTGTCTTTGACCGTTGTCGAATTTTTGCACGGATTGCAAACTCTTCGCGGGACTCCGGTTCGGCGGCGTGTCCCCTTTGTCCAAAGAATCATCCATAGAACAGTCCAACTGCTTGGAATTAGTGGGAGTGGTGCGATCTTCACACGGAGAAGACGGACTCACGTCGTAAATACGCTCGTCCATGCAACGCGTAGACGACCTCGATGGCGATTTCTCGTTTTCGTAAATACCCTCTCTGCGACAATCATCCTCCAAGTCTCTACCCATAGGCGAGCCGCTGTTTCGCGGCGAGTGCAAGTAATATTCGCCGCTCTTCGAGCTGGTGGGCGAGAACTCGCTTTTCTGGCTAGAATTTGGCGTGCAGCTCGAGTCGGCGTAGTCCCCAGACTTCTGACTGGACCCTGACGAAGGATACTTTGGTGATCTGCCTACCAGAGGAGCCCTGTGATTCTGATTTACTATCGGCTGTCGGGTGATTTTTACTTGAGCGGAGACCGATTTCAGGATCAGACCTGACGCGTTATCGTTCTCGTACAGAGCCGATTCGTTCGAGTACGTCGACTTGTCAGCCGCGAAAGAATACGCGTACGCGTTTTTCCCGTACCTGGCGGACTGGTTCTCCTCCAGCTCCTCCAGATAGTTCTGGTAGTTGGACAATTCCGTTCGCGAGTGAGGGATCGCTGGTAAGGGTCTGTCGATCGGATGAATCGCTCTAGGTCTCACCAAGTATCTCTCGCTGGGTGGGGCAGAGATTCTACCCGAGGGCCCGTGATTTCTATGGAACACGTAAGATCGCGTCGAGTGGTTCTGCTCCTGCAAGCTGTGCTTGCGCTCCAGTTGCCCGTACCTCTGGCTTAGTTCCTCGCGCTTTTGCCTCTGTTCGAACTTCCTGATGTCGGGGGATATACCAAGGTGGGAATTGTTTCTGTCGATCCACCTCTCGTCTGGCGCGATCGAGCTTAGACTCGAGTCGGTAGTGTAGGATCTAGGAGGTCCGGCTCGATCGCGCAAAAGATTCTGATCGTCGTCTCGTGCCAGGTGGTCCGGAGTGCTGGTTATCGGACCCTGGTCAGGAAACAATTCCCGCTTAATCTCGTCCAGTCTTTCCTCGATGATCGATCCGTTCAGACTGTTGTCCAGTTTGACGTTTCTCTTGATGTCTTCGTTCAAGTTCATGGTATCAGGGGACCTGGTGTAGTTTCCGTTCTGCTGGTAGCGAGCAAAGTGACGGTCGTCCTGTCTCTTCCGCTCTTTCGACTCCTTCTTCTTGTAGTCTTTCCGAGAATCCTTTGGCGAGAAGAATCCTGGCAGAAGTCGGCGGAGCCCGAGCTTCTTCTTCTGCTTAACGATAACAGTGTCTTAATTACAGTATACAAAAGGAAATACGTGGACATAGCGGTGTCAAAGATGGGGCTCGACCCCGAAAGTGTGTCGTATCAGCTAGCACGATTTTTTATTTATTTTTGATAATTTGACGAAAAAATGTTTGCAATAAAAGTTATTTAGTATTCGGTTGATTACAAATTTCAGTGCAACAAATTTTCAAACAAATTCTTTTTCCATAAAAAGTTAAGGTCACCTGAATATTTTTAAATGGCACTGTGTGACTATAACTCCATTACGTTGTAACTATGTAGTAAACAGATGAATTCAACGACCTCCTATATTATGTTCTGTTACACACAGTTTTTCGTCCAATAATTACTGAAACATCGGCATTTTGATCAATTCAATTGTAATGTGCAGACAACGTTCGTGAAACTTCATAGATTTGTAAAGTGTCTAAAAATAAGAGACATACCTCGCACCCGCAAGAAAGTGACAAGACAAACAATTAACAAAATTTTTGTGATGCGTCGATTGTGTTTTAAAAATATCGAATGTTACACAGGAAAAGTGACACGAGTGGAAAATTCATAAAAAATGTTGGTAAAATTTCGTTAGTGTCACTTTGGTCTACTTTGGTCTAAGTTCGATCACGAAAATTGACACAATATCAGTAAAAAGACAGTAAACCTAAATGATTTGTCATTTCCTTTAAGTTTACTTACGTGTAACACGCTCAGAAATGGTTTTCAAAGTACTCAATTTTCTCTTGTCTCTCCTGTAAAATTTACGCTTTTCAACTTGTACTACTTTCTTTGCGGTTTTCTTTTTTTCGACAGTGGAATTCAGTAAAGGGTGTAAACTATTCGTTAGAGTTTCCAAACCAATTCATGATGATTTCGGATGGAAAATAACATTGGCAAAAAGAATTGATATAAAACTTTATAGAATTACTTATCCTAGTACACCTTATATTTTTAATATTGTTAAAAATACGATATACCCAGCTATTTTTATTTCAAATTGATAAAGAAAGTGCGAGTAACTAGAAAGAACCCGGTGTTTAGTTAAAAGAGATGGTATCGATTACGAAAGTTGTAGATTTAGACAATTAGCTCCTCACGAAATACTAAGTCGCATCGAATACTCAAGTTACACCAACCTCTTTTTTGGCTCGAGAAGAGCCGGCAGCGACCGCAGTCGTCTCCATAGTGAATTCTCTTATGAGTCTCGCGTATCCGTCTCTCCCCGATCGACTTCGGCCCACAAAGTCTATGGAATTCGTGGAGCAGCTCAGTCCTATGTCTGAATTAAAGCTCAACACTTTCCTAGCTTCTTCTCTGGCGCGACTGAATGTTTTCTCGTTCCTTCGATCCTGGAACTTGTCCTTTGAGAGAACCACCGACTCTATCCACCGATTGGCCCGTTCGAATTCCACTCGTCGCTGATCGGTTCCCTTACACTCGGCTATCTTGATCACTGTGTCCTGGAAGTCCTCATCCACGGACTTGATTCTGTCCTCTAGGCACGAGTCCGAGTCGATCGTGCTAACGTCAGTGTTGTCCGCTAGAACTTCCTCCGAAGTTTGTCTTCCTGTGATGTCAATTGTCAGTCCATTGTCTTCCTTCAAATCCTGTCGTTTTCCATGCTCGAGAACAAACGTGCTGCGATCTTCGTCGACACTTTCTCTAGACGAAACACTACCGAACTCCTCGACGTAAGAGGACTTGGATGACTCCGAGGAGTGATGCTCCAGACGACTCTCCAGAAATTCTCCTGACCACCTCTTCTCCACTTCGGACACCTTCTTGCTGTAACTGGGTTTGACGTTCCTCTCCGTTACGATCCTTTCGCTCGACTCTTCGTCGTTTCGTTCCCCGTTGGATACGCGATCCAGATCCGTCTCCAGGACCCTGTTCTCCTCGATCTTCAACCTCTTGTCGAGGTTGTGCTTGCGGAGAAACTCTTTGTCAAACGCAACACCGCCGATGAATTTCTCGTTCGCGTTCGAGTCAACGACGACGGGCAGCTTCAGGGTGCAGGTCGCCTGCAATTCCAGCAGCTTTCTCTTGTAATTTTCGGCCGTGCTGGCGTCGATCTTGGTACCTAGATTTTCCTGAAGGTCCTTGATCTTCGATTGACTCTTCTCTAAACGATCTTTCGCGTCGATCTCTACGAGGCTGTCGACTTTGTCGTCGTTCTCTCGAAGTCTTTGCTGTCCTTTCCCCACGATATCATGACTTGCTTCTACGAATAGAGCTTCGTTGTCTTCGTCATATTCGACCCTGCCGTGATCTGGACCAGTATTCGATACTGGCTCTAGAGGACTCGATTCTTTATTTATGTTCTCAGATACCGCCACGGTTACCTTGTCGTTGGGTTTTGAATTGTCCGAATTGATAAACTCTCTTTCATTCTGGAAGGATAGAACAAAGTTCCTTGCAGCTGGTTTTTCGGGTACCTTAGGTGGAATCTTGCTTCTCGCGCCACTTGGACAGGTAGTCTTGAGGCCCGCTACTACGATGCTACCAATGGAAGGGCTCTTCGTCAATTTTATGGGCTTGATTCTCTTTTCAGCATCCTGAGGAGAGACGTCGTTGGTCTCGAGAGTCTTCGAGATTGCTTCGTTATCAGAAACGTTGTTGTTAGACTCGAGCACAGACGTATCCTTCGTAAGCGAAGCGCAATGCTCGACATTCGTGGAAAACTTTTGTTCGTCTTTGGATTGCGTAGGAACCGTCTCTCCTGATTCTGTCTTTATCGACAATTTCCTGGAACTCTCATTTTTCGTCAGGAGCACTTCTCGCGATCCAGTCGAGGACTCCAAGATGATCTTTTCGACGGTAAGCTTGTCGACCGAGAGGACTCGAAGCCTCTCGGGCCCTTCCTTATTGCCAGCCTGTGCGCTCGTTCTCGAACGATTTTCAGCGTCGACTTCCTTCGCCGCCTCCATCTTTGGCGTTCCACGAATCACTGCTCAACAGCGCCTGAAATACAAATCAATCGAACATTGCCTCGTATCCGCTCATCGATTGCTTCTCATCGTTTATTTACTTGTGTACGAGAAAGATTTCGATATTAGGATACTATTACAGTCTGTGATGAGTAATTACAGTAATGTTTCGTTAGAAGCACAAACTCGGGACTGACCTTGTGCGACTAACGTGAACATCGTATATTCTTTGACGTTTGACGACGCCCGTCAAACGCAGACAAGGGCAGCTTATAACGAAGAGGGCGGTGCGAAAACACCGAGGTATGTCGGCGAAACAATGTAATGCAAGGATGAAACCTTTTTAAATCAGAGAAAAACAAACATTCAAATTATAATCTAACGGTTTTTTTCACAGAAATCCAACATCATCACTATTTATAAAAATGTTATTTCAATTTAGACAAAATGGACTTAAATGGCATAATCTTTTACTTTTAGACCAGATTTATAAAGATCTACGTGCAAAAATAACAATAAAATGGTCTTACTTAAATTTTGTTTTCAAGAAACATATGTTTTCATATTGTTTCCCAAGCAGCACTTGACTGTTTATTTCGTCTCCTAACGGTGTAAATGATTACACCAAATGTCATTTAAGAGAACTTCACAAACATAAATCCCTAAATGATCCATTAGTATTATTTTACGGGAGCTCGAAAATCACGCATACAAAGATTTCGCTGACAGATATATCTTTTATTTATCTTATCTTTGGGCCTTTACTTTCTCGAAAACAGATACATAATTTACGTAGTCGATAGAAGTGAGTTGAAATTTACGAAACAAATTAACGCAATTTTCTGTTAAATACAAAAGAAGTGTCCAGAATTCGTGTTAATAACGTATATAATATGTACAATATACATATACGTATACTGCAGTGTGTGATGATTAAATTGCGGATCGTAATGTAAATGCATATTTTGATATGCGCGTATTATTTGGCAAATTGCATGTGCTCAGCATATCGTAGTACCAATGCATATGAACATATGCATTATGAGCTATTCCACGCGAAATCGGATACTTTTTGGAGTTTCATCTCCGATTTTGACGAAATTTGGGTATGTAGTCTTTAGTAATATTTGAACATATCTCCGTGAATGTAAAAGCAGTTTAAAAATTATCGGTTTTGCAACTGTTTCAAATTTTGTGCTTACTTTGTTTGAAGAAATTATAAAAGTATTAGAAATAATTTCAGTTTAAACGAAACTTATTTAACTATTCTTCTTTAAATTGTTTGAAACAAATGTCTTGTTTTTATATTACGCATATTTTTAAAAAATTCTAAAAAGTGAAATATAGCCCCATTTATCCTCTTTATTGGGAGACTTTCAAACAGATTGAGACATTTAAATTGGACAATTAACGTTCATTTAAATTAATTTTTACTCAGTCAAATTGAATTTCTTCACTTTTTTTGAAGTCCCTCCATAAAGAGGATAAATGGAGCTATGTTCTCATTTTTATTCCAATTTTTTGCATAATAGGTCACCAATAAAAAAATCGCATTTGTATAAGACTATTGCAAAAAGATGGTTAAATTAAGTTTTTTTAACTGATATAATTTTTGTTCGCTACTCCTATGTTTTCACTAGTTCTTCTCAAAATCTCATCAGTATCCGTTTACTAGATTAATAGTTATAATTTCTCGAAAAAATGTAGCACTCGACTTCACAAAGCTATAAAATCGATCATTTTCTAAATTTCGAAAAATTTTTTGACATACAGTTAAATATTGATAAAGACTATAACATATCCAAATTTCGTCAAAATCTAAGATGATTTATCGTGCATATTTGCATATATTTTGTGCATTTTGCATATGCTTTGTACATAGTTTACATGCATTATATAAATATTCGTTGTCTAGTGGTAATAGTCAAAAAAACATAATCACTGGGAATATTTGGGAAATGGTACTCAGATTGGTAGATATCAACAGTATAACAAGACATTTCAGAAGCTACGCGAGTACCTCTCAGATTTAGGTTTTCTAGGAATAAGACCCCTATTACGTTTCCTGAACAATGTTATCCGAGTCTCAACAACTACCTGAATGCAAGTTGCCAATTATCCTAAACCGTTCTTATAGTCTTTGTACTAGAAATATCTCTTTCTCTCTCGTTACGCGACTCTAGAAACAAGATCCTCTAGGAATTAGACACCAATTACGTTTTCCAAAAAATACGATAGTCAGTATCAAGAATTTCATAATCAACGTACTCGAATAAAAGTCGCTAGTTATTTTACAACGTTCTCTTAGTTCTTCTATCAGATAATGTCCTTACTTTTCCCACCATGTGGTTAAGGCATCTAGAGCTAAAACTCCAATTACGTTTGGTAAACATATTATCCGACAGTCAACAACGCCTATTTAAAAGTCGCTAGTTATCTGTTTATCTCGATTTCTGGGAATCCGAATACCTTAGTTGTTAGTCTGCTTGCTTAATTACTAACGACCGATTGTGCATCAGGTTACCAATTGCGAACATACTGGTTCGACGGGCCACTCAAATAAATTATTAGGGGTACATAAAAATTCCCACCGGTTTTGAGAGATTTCTTATGAGATCTCTTCTCTTATAAGAAATCTTCGTATGAGATTTCTTCGTCATTAAGTTATAAACTTTTCAATATTTTTTAATTAAGATATTTTCCACCACTTTCCACCGTCCCGGTAAAAGATGGATACCGGGATAAAAGAACTTTTTATTTTTTGAGCTGATAAAATCATCCATGAAGTTTCGAGATTCTGTATTATTTTAATATCGTGTGCTAGAAAGTTTTACCTTCTTTTCGAGTGGAATATTCAGAAATTTGAAGAAATTTGACCTTGAATTTGAAGCTTATAATGCATTTAGCGACAGGCTTTTATATAACATGTGGATTTATCCTTGAAACTGGTGACCATTAGTTTTTTACATTTTGTACCATTTTTTCACGTGTGCGAGTTACGTCGAGGACCCATTCGCTCTTGACACAGCCATAAACCTTCGGATACTAAAAGAGTTTCAGGCTACCAGTATTTAAATTCCGTGGATGTATTTAATGTCGGATTTTCACAAAACTTCACTTGATTGATTAAATACGAATAATATAAGCCTATTTCGATTTAAATTGACCACCCCAGTTTTATGAAGAACGATATAAAAGTGTTGTTACTTTAATATTGATTATTATGGGATATGCAGATTTTCACACAGATTGTAAATAGACCACGAAATCATATTTTTTAAAAATTTCATTTTCAAATTTCAATCATTTTTCTTAAAAATTTGTAGTTTTGAGTTCGTTTAGCTGCCATTTCGAGAAAAAAGATCCATCTGGTTTTCTCTGTTTCGTTAAACAATTCGAAAATGTACATAGAATAAAATGCCGATTGAATTTTTAATTTCAGTTCATTTCAACGGCAGGAATCATGTTAAGCAGTGCCCAATGTATGTTCCACTGCCTCACGGTCAACGGATTGTATTATTTATATTTTTGGGAGAATGTTTTCATAAAAATTGGTACATTATACAGTAATAGTAATAAAAAAGCGTGTAAAATTAAAATGTGAAAATCTTGCATACTTAAGAAAAAGAAAAATGATAAAGAAATCACTTTTTAGTCTGAAAAAGCAACCCCCCTGAGGGCCTCAGGCTGAGGCATCCTCGAAGTGCTCTACCACTTTTGCACATATTCCGATACCTTATACAATATTTTTACTTTCGCTCGACCTCCTATCCGTCGATTGAATCCTATCACGCGAGAAGGAAGGCTTGTGCAACTGCGGCCAATTTTTACATACCCTGTACGAAGTTGGCCAGCATAGTTTCCGCGTTCGCGCTAACGAGCCGCAAAGCGAACGGTTTCGAGGACTAAGCGAAAGGTCCGTCTCGACACGCTATGCTAGGCGCCAGGATAATGTCTACCGCGGTCGGCGAGCCGGTATCGCATTACCTTGATTACGAGAAACCGATCTTAGCCATGGGTGCGTGCCTGCGTTCATCTCGACTTCCATATTACGTGACTCGTGCCGCGTTATTGCCAAAAGAATGTCGTTGCCGTTGCGCTCCCTCGGTTTCCTATTTCTCGCTGCAACGTCGAGGGACACTGCTTGGAACACGGGCTCTCCGTGTGTGCACGCCATCGCGCGAATCGGCACGGTTTTCGTTTACGTTAACGTTTACGTAGCCTCAAACAACCGACAGAAGCAGTCTAAACTCGTAACCTAAACGGAGCTACATCTTTCAAGCTGACGCGCGGTCATCGTCTTCGCGACGGAAATGGAAGGAGCAGAAGCAGTCGTTTTCAATTGTTTTGACATTTTCTCATACGCTATAAACATACTATAAACATTGTTTTCTTTTCTTTTTCTTTTTTATTGTGTTTTTATAGTTACATCCACCTCACAAGGTTATTAGCAACTAGATGAATTTCTGGTACGTCTAAATTTGGGTGAATAGCTTTGTTTGTTTAAGGAATATGATTAAGTTATTACAATTTTCAATTGTATTGCTGGCGTTTTCGATTTTTTCATGGATTTTGAATTTTGTTATCGTTAAATTGTGGATTTTATGCATTTATGGTGTATTCTAATGGAATAAACACATGCTAAACATAACCATAAGGTGTGCACTTAGGAAAAATGAAATAACAATATCGCCCTCCGTATTATCCATTTATGGTGTAATTTAATGTAATAAACACATGCTAAATATAACCATAAGGTGTGCACTTATGCAAAATGTGATAATAATACCGTTATAATCATTCAAAAATCTATTCAACATACATTACGTATATATTATGTATAATTGCTATATTATTGTACGTCATAAATGCATAAAATCTCTTAAAATTTTGTTAACCGGTAACAAGTGGTCCATGTGGTCCGAACATTGCTGACCGGTTTATTTATAATTGCACTTATACAATTAAAATTACTTTATGTAATTACTAAAATTACTTTATGTAATTTTCAAGATTGAAGTAATTTTACTTTAACGTGAATAGATTAACTTGCAGTTTCTAATGTAACTTGAATTGTCTGATGAAACTTTGCGAGCAGGTCAAGAATCTTTCTCTTAATGATAGTAGCATCGATAATTAGGCAATCTTGTTACGAAAGAAACTCGTAAATAGCGAAATACGTAGGAAATGCAAAAAGGATTGACTGGATAGATGCAACATTTATATTTTTAGGTAAATCTTTCCATAAAAATTTCTATATCATACTAAAATAGTACTAAAGGCGTATGTAAAATGTCAAATTAAAATCTTGCATACTTAAAAAAAAAGAATGATAAAGAAATCAAAATTTTGGGTGCGTAAGAAGGAATTCCCTATTTAATACATTGTTATACGATAAAAAACAAAATTTCCGAAAACATATATCCTTTATTTTAAACTGTAGTTTATGCATATACATTTTTATAAATGAGAAACAACATTTAGTAAGATGAATTAATAAAGATACATTTTTCTTAAAAGATATTATTTAAACAAATAAATAAATAATTCTTTCTGACATGAGCGAAGTAGCCATTCAAAAATGCGTAATTTAAAAAAAAAAATTTTGTCCCAGCTTCTCTAGTTTCCAAGGTTGTCTGGAAAGTCCATGCCGATTTTGGTAGGTGGTACAGGTCTGAATATATCGGAATGGTTAAAAACAAATAACACGAATACATTCCTTAAAAGGCGAGAAGGTTGTGGAACAAAATGTAAGTACAGTTAGTATAATAAGTATTCGTACAAGAGCCATTTATTTTAAATTGGTTGCTATACGAATATTTGTTACAATGACTGTAAATAAATGTATATCAAAATTTATATGTGCCTTTGAATTTGTCTTCAAAATTGGCTAGAACTTTCTGGACAACCTACTATTTAAAAAAAACATGTTTTTCAACTCCCACTTTAGAGACTGTTTTCATCCCTTCGATAAGGACCCTTGACGATAACAAAAATACGTGTCAATTATTTTTTTAGAGCTACCTTCCACATAAATTTGATCGAAATCAGCGTATGCCCATTGAATATGTTACCTTGTAAGTTTCATTCGGAAACTCGAGTTACAGTATCCGTACATCACTTATCAGTGTACACTATTTTAATCAGTGCGTCAAAAATAAGTATGATGTAAACTACATAAATCGGTGAGCCAACAACGGGCGTAAAGTGGCCAAGATCAACGACCGTAACACCAATTCCCTCCGCGATTCTCGCGAACACGTCTCAAACCCGTGGGACGCTTCGCTCGTTTTTTAGCGCGGTTTTCGCGGTCCCGTTACCTTTCGTTTCGCTCGCGATCTCGCGGCAAACGTTTTCGCGAATCGAAGAGCAGTGGGGTCGCGAGATTCGCTTCGTTGACGACACCATCCCTCTTTTCACCTATTTCGCGAAATGCAAGCTGTATCTCCTGATCTCGTTTGCGCATGGCTTCATCGGTATAAGAAATCCAAGAGTAAACGTCCTTAGAAAGGACGAAAAGCACAAGACTGAAACCGAACGGGGGCTTCAATTTTTTTCTTCCCAGCCACGAGGCTAAATGCTTTACGAATAAGAATCTAATTAGTAGGTTGTTTGGGAAGTTCATTTCAAACTTTTTAAATAAATTAAGACCACTTTATTTACACAAAGAGAAACTGTATCGAAACAAATGTGGACTATTTTATTCCACGATCTTAGCTCATCTTACAAAAAGCTGTATGTTGCCTTTTTTCCAAAATGAAGATTTCTTATCGGCCAAAAGATTTCAAAGATTCAAATTTTTTGTCCCGAAGAAAATTTTCCAAACAGAGATATAAATACGAGTGTCATTCAAATATAAATCAGATTTGTTAAATCCTTTATTAAGGATAGATAAAAATACAAATGGATTGCCTTATTTTTCTACGTAGCTTCCTACAACAGAAATACATTTTCTCCGTTAAATAAAATTTAAATGTCTCGGTAGTCAATTGCGCAGGTGCAGTGAAACTTGTGAATCGATTAGAAGGAGAAGGGAGGCTTTTTAGGACCATATAGCGACCTGTAACAAAATATGGGTCCATCACTATACCCTACGAAACAAAACAGGATAAGTATGGTGGTGGAAAGTTAAAGAGGTGACACTGATCAAAGCCAACTCGACTGTCAGCCAGGAAAATTCTAACAACTGTGTTTTGGGACTCAAAAGGTGTGTTGCTGATGATCACCTACATAGTCGAAGGACAGTGACTACTACTTCCCGCTCGTGGATGATGTCAAGACTGTTTATCGCAATGAACAATTCGCGGTGTCCTTTTGGAAGACGACGCAAAGCCGAATATACCAGCTGTAACTCACGATAAGCTCACTAAAATACACTGAATATCACTCGAATAACCACCTTATAATCCGGGCATGATTCCATGTGACTACCGTATGAGTGGTATACTGAAGGAAAGATTAAGAAGGAAAAGATTTAGAAACGACATAGCGCGCTGCAGCGATTCAACTGTACTTGAACAATTGGTTATTGGTGCAACCAACTACTTTTTTTCCTAAGGGGATTAGAAAGCTTTCTATCTGATGAAGAAAATGTATTTCTGTTGAAGAAAAACACGTAGAAAAATAAGGCACTCCATTTGTATTTGTATCTATCACTAATACAGTTGTGTACAAAATTCTGGTTTATATTTGACCTTGTAATAGCTAGGCAAGAGGCATAAGGCAAGATCGGGAGAATATGGAGGATGAAGAAGAACGCCCTATCAAAATCTGCAGGATTTTTGTGCACGAAATCCATAAGCAGGGTGTCATCATCCTCTCGAGGCCGGCCACATCGAACTATAGTTTCGAATCTTCGATACCATTTTCGTAATCATTGACATCGTCATGTTTAAAGCAATACAATACATCATATGGCAAAGTTGTACTTTCTGATTTTCCATTTTCCAAACTGATTTATGACGAACTGGTTGAAATTTGAAAGGTCTGCGAAGTTTTAATGGCTGGCTCATAGATCCAAGAATGTTTATTGATAAAGACACAATCATTTGAAGTACCTCCGCTTTCACTGATAACATAGAGAGCCGGAGCACGCGAAATTTGAAACGAACCTTTTGTACAACCTAATATAATACATTACTGAGGTGTACGAAAATGGTCATAACTTGGGAACAAGTTCACACAAAGCATGACTTGACCACCTCGATCGGTCGAGAAAAGTTGAAAAGATCCAAGCGGCCAGTGGAACGAAAAACTTGAGAGAAACGCAATATTGGCCACTGAAATTAATACGACGGTGTTGACTTACCCGTCTGATGATAAAAATATACGCTGTCGCCATCAATTACGTAAACTACGCTGGAGTCCGACGACGTAACGTTTCCGTACACGCGAATAAGTAAGAATGCAAAAAAAGAAAAAATGGATTCAAAATACGTATGTACACGTAGATCGTTGTATAACTCATTATTTATTTGAACTATCAGAGAATATGATTTTAACCTTTGAATGCCCTAAGTTTCAAATTTGAGACCGGACTTCTAAATCAAATTGTACACTTGCAATTGGTTTGTTTTAATATTTGGTTGTATGGATGTTACCATTGCAGAATGTTCTTTTGAACAAAAGTTAAAAAAGTAAACGTCAGCTGTCAAAATTGTTCAAATAATAAATACATTGATATTTGTTTAAATTTAATTTGAAAAATCAGGATTCTAAGGGCTAACCATAACCCTAAAATGTCACACAGGAGTCAAGTGTGATTTTGATTTCATTATATTTACAGTGGAACCCATAGAGACATTATGAATAGAGCAGGGAGGCCTCCCTGTAAGTAGAAATGACATTAAAAAGAGAAAATAAAACGTGGTATGTATCCCATTTACTTCTATGCGTTTATTAATGTGAATATAGAAACATATGTAATTATTAAAAGTATAAACGATAATTATTTATCATTGCCATAAATGTAATATAAAAATATACTGATAGACAGAGAGAACTAGGGTACCGCGGTTTTCTTTCTTTTTTTAAGCTATAATACAGCTAGTGGTTTGGCTCCCCTACTCTATCTATTATATCTTTATGGTAGAATCTCAATTATTGGAACATCAATGATGCGTGAATGCCTTATTTATTGCATGAGATCAGCAAAAGAGCAGGATGATCGCTAAGTAGCAACTAACAAGTTTTCTCTAATTATTGTGGGAATCTCCAGTATTGATTTTTGTTAAACTATGCAGGGTTAGATCTGGTGATTTTGAGAGTCGACTTGTTGGCAGCCAAAGCACCCTCCATGACTTGGAATAATAAACGTATGTAAACGGATTAGATAAATATTACCGACCTGCACTTGCTTGATAATGTATCACCAACGACGCACCTACTATTGCCTTAATAGTTTCCGGAACTATGTTTATACAACAGTTTTTTCATATTTCTAGTTAAAGCATACATCGGTTTATCAAGCGATTTCAAAGCCAGATATATTTGAAAGAACACGTAATTCTGTAACATGAAGCGTACGTGGAAATGAAGAGAGAACACATAGAATACCTTTCGTAGACAGTAAAAACAGATTACAGTAATGTAATCCTTTGTTTAGAAATTGTATAGGATAAAGATACAGCATAAAGTTTGCGTTAACAAAATTGAGAACCGTCGTCAGCTCTGACAAGATTAATTTTTCAAGCTACTGTCACCACGTTTTACTCGCAAATTCAGTACAGCGATTGATAAAGAACAATTCAAAATTCGTCTGTTTGATCGGAATATTTGTTCAGTAAATTGTTTATTCATTTATAAATGAGTTCTCAATTTATCTACATAGTTCCATCAAGGAGGTATTGATAATGTAGCAGTTTTAAAAAATCGATTTGTTTGCATTTTCTTAAACTGCATAATATCGAAAATATGTTTAAAATAAGTTTAAAAAAATCTTGGCAACATTTATAAAAATATTTGTTTTTGACAAATGACCAATTTGACCATATTTGGTTTTGAAAAACCAAACAATATCATAAACTGCTGTGGATTCTATAAGCTATGAAGTAGGAAAATTGCAATTTCTATAAAAATTCACAAAACGGCAGGCGTGTAATTTAGTGATCTATTCTTTTTACCAGAAACCTGTCACTTTTTTGTTCTTATTTTGTCAAATTTTTGGAAAATTTATAAATTATACTACAATTTATGATACTTTTGGAGTTTTTGTTACAGTTTTATCCGATTTACTTGAAAAACAATTATTAACTTTCCGATTTATAGGGAAGTTATTGTATTTGCCCCTAAAATGAAAGATCGATTTTTTAACAGATCTCCATGTTTTAAGGTTATTGGAGTAATTTCAGGCTATTTGTAACAAATTGTTCGCGCGCGCGCGCGCGCGTGTGTGTGTGTGCGTATGTAAACAAATTTTTCGTTAACGTTTTCTAAAAAAACTAATAGCGAGATAAAAATGATCGATGATGCAATCGATGTGTATCAATCTAACTTAGAGCTGATTAGATTTTGTTCTAATTCGGTGCAGTAGTTAATTTAGATTTTTTTAAGAAAACTTAACTCAATAACGCAATCTAGATGAGAGAATATAAATTTATGAGCGAATAACTAAATGGAAATAATATATATACATAGATTACTATTATTACATTTGTATGCATATGTATAACACATGTATATACACATACAGGGTGCTCCAAAAGTATGGAAACAGTCAAATATTTCCAAAATGGAACATTTGTGAGAAAAATGGTTTAGAGAAATGTTTTAGAGTTTCAAAAATTCCATTGAACGATCGTGTCCGTTTGACCTTCAAAGGACCGGTCAAAGTCACGTCAAGGTCAACATGATTTTTTTAATGGAACACCTCATCTTTTATCATGCACTGTGAAAGCTGGCTATGTGACCTTTTCAAAACACTAGTTTCAAACATTTTTTTATTCGCAATATATGGCACTGTAATCGAAAATTGGGAAGTTCCTTGTGTCGCTCGTAAAGGGTCGCACACAAAATAAACATAAAGAGCTATATGAATTAAGCGAGCAACAAGGACCCCACTCGCGAGCGAGAAACAATAACCAGCTAGTTTTTTTACACGTTACCAGGATTTTTTGTATTCATATAATAGAAAACTTAATATAAATCGACTGTTTACTTTTTTTTTCTGCTGTTTAAAAATCCTATACTTTATTGGTCCTGTCTCCTTAGGTGTTTTACTAAGTCCTGGTTCTTTGAACCACAGTAAATTACCACAAAGTTCTGTCTATTTCCGGTAACGGAACGTCATAGACTCTTCATAAGAAACATAAACTCCTCACGAGGAGCATACTGCTTATAAATTTGCATCATTCGACCAGTAATAACTATTCGCGGGAAATTAGAGTAGCGAGAGCATAGCTAATCCGAAACGAACGTTCAGGCCAAGCTAATAATTGACAGGATCGACACGGCAGTTAGTTCAACGAATACCAGCGTACCCGGTTAATTATCGCAAGTCTCGTTATCCCATTATCGTCGTTAGATATTATCACGAGGTCGAACGAACTCCTTTGCCGATTGCCGACCGTCGGTTTCCAGCAAGATGCGTACACGCGAGATGCAACGACCCATTGCACGACTTGCCTGGCGTTTTCAATCTGTCAGTGACGGACATAACATTATTCAAATAATGGATAATAACATGTTGTTATTCGCAACATTATTCGACCGAACACTCGTGTAGACAATTTTTTATTAGGTTATCGTGAAATGTAATTTCATTCTACAATTGAGATTCTAATTTTAATTGACGGAGTAACGAGTAAAATAAAAAAATCAATATGCCCTCTTTCTACTACATCGATGTTTGGTTTCTAGCTAGCCTAGTCTTCGTACACAATTATATCAAATACGAAGTCTTTTTGATATTTAATATTTTCACATTTTAGTCTCACAAATTAATGACGTAAACTGCTATTCGATCATTGTGCAATGTTCTGTGATTGAGTTTCTAATTTTTATTAAAAGAGTAACGAGTAAAATATAAACAAACCAGTATGTCCTGTTTCGACTATATCAATAATTGGTCTCAAGCCAGCCCAGCCATAATCAAACATACATACGAACATCATTTTATTCGAATAATGGGCAAGAAAATGCAAAATGAAGAAAGCGAAAATGCTGATTTTAATTAATATTTCATTTTCAGTGCATCGTAAAATCCAAAACCAATATCGAGCAGAGCAAAACATACATAATCAAATAAAATGAAAAACTTCTCGATATCTCCAGTTTTCACATTTTAACCTTACAAATTAATGAAGTTAACGAGCAAATAACATCAACACTTTTCATTTACGACATCCCGGTTAACGCTGAGCCATTTAGTATACCATGGTATACTAAAAATGCTTGGAAACAGTTGCCATGTATGGAATTAATAATATTATATTACACCATAAAGTTTACACATATCGCCGAATACTCCGTGTTTGCTCAAGGAGAAACTTTGCCAAGTGGCCGATCACCGAAACACGTCCGATTACTCGGACAGTTATCCTGTTTGGAGAACGGTTCGGTCGAATAAACGTCAGGAATAAATATCATTAGTTGCATTTATTTGTCGTCCGTTACTCCAAGTAAAGTTTGCGCATCTCTGGCCGCGTGTAATCGCGACTGGAGGTACTTACGTAAGCAAGAAGAACTGACAGGGACACAATCCGCATGCAAACGTTACGAAATTCTCAACAAGCGTGAAAAAATAAAGAAAACAAGACCGATACGAAGAAAAGATTTTAAGCACACCGCATCTCGCTCGATAATAATTCGCTTCATGCTTGGATAACAAATACGGACTTCATTTTGTTCGAATAATGGATAAGAAAACGCAAAATGAAGAAAGGCGAAAATACTGATTTGAATTGATATTTCGTTTTCAGTGCACCGTAAAATCCAAAGTAATATCGACCAGAGCAAAAAATTCTTTTATATTTTATTTGAAAAATTTGTATTTTATGGAAACCACCAGAGCTTACAACATAACCAAATAAATTCCTATTTATTCAATGTGTATAAAGAATTCTTTAAAAATAATAATTCTCGGTTCGTTTACATTTTCTCTTGTAAATATTTAAAGGATACGTAACAGTGTTTCTGTGTGTTGATTATTATCGGGCATAAAATATCAAAGAGTTGCAAACATTTGACCCATTCTTAATCTTTTATTAGTCATTCAATTCCCTTTTCCTATAAATACACATGATTATCTTTCACAAGAAAGAGAAATTAGATAACTAAGAGGAAACCATCTTTAATAAAAGCAATCAATCGTTAAGTAAAAGCAATTAATAGTTATATTCAGAGAAAATAATTCACTAGTCAAGATTTTCATGAATTATAGAAAAGCAATTAATACGACTATTATTGATATTACCAACAGACTGTTCACGTCCTCCTGTATGTTTTATACGCAAGAGCGTTTAAATATTTGATTAGAGAATCCGTTTCTCATCCGACCTACATCCCAAAATTATGCAAGTTTAATTTTGGCTCCATGTAACAATTTACAGATATGGAAATCATCCAAGAGAACTCAAAATAGAGTTAAAAACGCTTTCATAATTTACGTAATAAAATAAATGGAATCGTTTGTAAACTGTTTGAAAAATCCACGACTATTATGAAATTCTATATCGTGCATTACTTTGTTCTCGCTTTGAATATTGGAGCAATGTCTGGTCAGCGTATCAAGTTACATACTAGGTGTACCCATAAGTCGTCAATTACTTAAGCTTGTTTCTTCCTGGTAGTTGAGCGTTAACCGTAGACAAGGAAAGACGAGTCTTGCGAGTCTTTCAATTCATAAGACAGTGCCAATTTATTACGTTGAACCGAACAAACAAACTTTTATCGCCCTGCAATAAAATGGCTGAGTTTGTACCCTTCAAAAGTAGGGATGCGATATTGCGTGTTGTTTCAATTTCGTGTGGGATTTAATGAAACAACTGCAGCTAGTTACATTTACGATGTTTATGGAAATGTCTGGAAGACGAAGAAGCATCACGGTTTCGACAATTTGCCGAAGGTGATTTTAACTTATTTGTGGATGTCTAGTTACATTTGATAATTGAAGCTTTAGTTACCGGCGGAATTGAATCCTAGGCTAAATACACAGAAATTACAAGATAGACTCGAAGGCACCTCCGTGAAATTGGGAAAGTCTTCAGACAAGGCTAATAGACTCCACTAATTGCCGAATTCAAATAATTTCTACTAGGTATTTTGACGATTTGTGAAAGACCGGTTAGTTAAAATACGAATAATGAGATTGAATTATAGTTTGTATATATTGTCAGTATTTCAACTTAGGTAATAGATTCTTGAGTTTATAATTTTCTGATTTAGCAACTTTTTTTCTATTTTTTTGTTTTTTAATATAGAGAATCTATTATATTATTGATATGAAACAAACACTTGTATAGAAAAGGTAATAGAGCAAAAGTTTTCGTTTTACAATCGAGAATTTCTTCTCAATGATATTTTGACAAGTATTTTAAACGTTGATTCTACATTTAACAATACAAATTACACAGTGTGCCACAGAAACAGGTTATTAGCTACTCCCGTAAACCTGAAAAAGGATCTAAAATATGTAGACGGAAAACGTCGTTTCGATTGCTTAAATGGGATAAAGATCAAGAATTGCTCTTGAAAGCCAATAAAATGTACACACCATTTACTCTGGACAAATTGGACTGATGCAATTAAAACAAACGAAAATTACTTGTACGAAGTTATTTATAACTTTAATTACAGAAAAGTTTTCCAGGGTATACATATATTTCATTTCTCTATGGCAAGGATCTAATTCCCACAACTAAATAGATTAAATTAATTAGAAAAGTGTTTGCCGGGGTAAGAGGTACGGTTTAAGGACAAAAACTACCGCAGTCAACGAACACCCGTATCCTCTGTAAATGGACGGACCGACCATTCAACATCACGACGAAATGAGCATTTTTTACCGAAGTTTACTCAAAGAGACGTACTCACCCGTCCTACGCGTGAGGATGATTTTAACGATGATTTTAACAACGATGATTTTAACTACGATGATTTTAACAACGATGATTTTAACAACGATGATTTTAACAACGATGATTTTAACAACGATGTAATGCCGTGTCCACTTTAACCGTAACAAAGTTGGTCTGCAAATTAACGCGTTTCAAACATCCATCGATAGTGTGACTTTTCCAGCTAAATCATTGAACAAACAGAGGCCCTCCCAGATACTGCGTGTGCGGGATGTTATCGATAATTGTAGCGATTAATGTGTCGACGACTGTCGCGAGTTTGATTGCTCCGAAGTTACTATCTCGTTTCTAAGTTACGGAACAACGCTAATGTCGAAGTGCAATCTTTCATCGAACCATAGCGAACGAAGGATTTATAAAACTAAATTCCCTTTTGCGGGATGTGAATACAAGTTAAATACCAAAATGGAGTTTGGTACGAATATTTGTTTAATTATGTTTACCAAATGTTTCGAATTCGAAATGTTTGTGTCAAATTTGGTAAAAAAATTCAATTAGAACGAAGGTAGGTGATGAAGTAGGTAATTTTGTTAGAATATCTTATGTTTTGTAATATGTAATAGAATTTTTGCCGATTCAACGCGCGTTACAAAAATTGTTTCAGCTTTGCAAATGAACATGTACATTAATATTAAAATACATTATTGTTAAACAATATAACAATAAACAATTCAACATATGTTAAAACAATATAATATAATAACAAAGTTTCTTTTACCAAACAGTATTAAAAAATCCTTATTACTTGACTTTCAGTGAACCTACCTCAATGCCTGCCTAAATTTCATTTAAATTCGCTATTTTACTAACTTTGAACAGACGCAGAATAAAATGTAACAAATAATAAATGAAAAATTCCAACTGGTTCAAAATTGTAAAACCTCTTACTTTCTAATCCCTTTTACCATTTTTACTACTGACAACGATAAAATACTACGGGGAAATATTTTTTAAATTCCATTTCGTAACGTCACCAGCCACGTGACCACGTGTGGTTGCCAAAAAACGCGTGCGAAAGTAAACAAAGCGATAATTACCGACGTTGGGATTGACCGTCTCGGTGATTTCTTTGTCCTTTTCGCGACATCGAGTGCGTTTCAGTGCGGTCACAGCCACTGATCACTGTTACTATCGACTGTACAATACCGTCGACGGAACTTTACGTTTCAACTTAAAAACACAGCACGAGGATCGCGGCGCGACGCGTTGCGTTGTCGGATGAAAACCAACGAGACCTATCGTCGGTCCGAGATCTACGGGACATCGCGAAGAACAACGGAGAGATAGAGGTATTAATCGCGGGGAGGGGGAGGGAGAGGAAATCGAGAAAGGAAAGAAAGAGTAGGAAAAGGAGGGACGAGACGGCGTCAACGATGCCTCTGTACTGACTGACTGCGAGTGGTCGCGTAATGCGCGCAGAGCGAGAGAAACAGAAGGTGGGGGCAATAGAAGGCAAGAAAGAGCAAGACAGGCCGGGAATAACGAACAGAGAATGGATTCGGAGTACGTGCATGATCGCTAACACCGGCTACGGACGGGAACGGAACCGATTCTCTCTTTTCAGCAAACTGAATGTGCTCCTCCCGTGCCAGCTAGGTGAGACCGCGCGTAAACGCTGATAACGAGTTACCGGTACGCACTGTGTATTTACTTATGACGCATCGTCATATCCCTGGTCAGTGACTCTCAATCCTACCGATCGTATCCGCGTTAAAGCGATCGTCACGAAGATACCGCTGGGGCCAGTGGTTCTTAACTTTGTTAAGAGGGTATCCTGAATTAAGAGGTCTAAAAAAAGCTGTTTTTCGTGAATTTTTTTAGGTTTGGTAAAAAATAATTAATTCCATCGATCTTTTTATTCTATTTTCATATATATTTGAGCAGTCTGTACAAATTTGTTCAGGATGAAATATTCAAATTGAGTCGACTGTGACGCACATTTGTAAAAGGTGGAAAGGTTGTGGAACAAAATGGCACCTATGTAATTTAATAAATATATATTAAAATTCAAACGTGTTTTTGAATTTTTCTTAGAAATTGCCACGAACTTTCCGGACAACCTAATATATATATAATTTGTGATTGTCCATCGAGTGAGTTTTTCTAATTATTCTTACCCTTTTGCTCGCTCATAAATAAATCACTTAAAAATCAAACTCTTTTTCAAATTAAATGGTGTTACTCACTAAACGCCCGGTGCGAAGACTTTCCACACTCGCGACACGGATTGTATTTTGAATATATTTGCACCAGGTTGGTCATTTTGATATTATAATTGTTAACTAGGAAACTGTAAATTGAAATTTGTCCCGATTTAGGTGGCACACTCTGTATTGCAATGGTGTATCATTTATTATTCAATTAATCGCAACGAATATAAAAAGGACCCTGTTGTCTGAATTGTCCCGATTCACTTCAGTTGTGTTTGAACTGTTTTACAGAGTACCATGCTAAGTAATATAATTTTTTATATACTATATGACTGTGTTTCTAATATTTTATTTTATACAATTTTATTATTATGCTATTTTGTATATTTTAATGCCATTAAATATTTACTTGCGATACAAATAAAGTTCTTGTAAATTACTTGTAAAATAACTGGACGAATAAATGTAACATGAAAAAATTCTAAAAATAAAACTTTTTACGATTTAAGTAAATCCTATATTATAGAGTGGATTCCGGTTATTCGGGTTATCGATTGATCGAGCCAGCCACGTATTTAGGACAAATCGTAAATTATGAAATTTAACCAACGAAATAGTTAAAATTGTCTCTGCTTATTTGGGACACTATGCCGGTTAATCGGGGCAGAATAAGCTCTGCAAGGTACACGTAACCATGAAAATAAGGGAATAAAAGTTATACAGAAAATAAATTGTTCGGAGAATGTATCACTGAAATTAAGGTGAATTTCATTGGTTCAGCGGAAGTTTTTTCAGTAACGAACCGAATGTGTGTACCTGTCACGTTCTCACCTGAGATGATTGCCCCTTGATCGACTGGAACCCGCCTTGACTAAGAGCAAATTCTCCGTGCGTAACTTACGAATTGACAGAAAATTTGTTTTGATAAATACCATTATAATTTTGATCAAAATAAAGTTTTCGCTTACATATACCAATTTATATTCGTAGAAATGTTTATAGTATGGAACAAATTCCAAAGCTAATTTTCTTTAAATTAATTTTGATCCATCAAGTTATATTGCCATTTAATTGTTCATTGTGTACAACTGACAGAACCTCTGAAGTATAATACATATTTATCAAATACATTATCATTAAAATTTATACTTATTGGTATTTCTTTTTACTATATAATTTCGTTACGACATACAAGAATAATAATGTACAGTCTTCTAACGAGTTATTAAGAAGAAATGGAATATTAAGAAGACAGTATTAAATTAAGTTACACCGATGGTATGCATGTTTGAGAACACAGGTCTCAAATACTATTAGGTATTATCATATGCAAATTAAGCGAACCGGGGAAACAATAACGTCGCAAACTCAAAGCAAACTGAGTTAGGTGAATACTAAATCAGTTAGGTCGGTAGTGTACATAACCCACTTCTCTGAAATAGGGAAGAATAGTTTCTCTTGGACCTTCCAAGACCCAGGTGTACCAGTACAAGCAAAAAATCTCTGGCTTGAGACAAGAAAAATTACATTAAAGTATAATTCTTAAGCTTCAAAATCACATGTTTATTTTTCAACATAGTCACCGTTAAGATTAACACATTTCTTCCAACGTGTAACAAGTTTTTTCATTCCGTCACTGAAAAATTCTTCCGTCTTTTCTCGAATCCAGAACTTGATAGCTGTAATGATTACCCTTAAGGTCTCTCTTGAGTAGAGGAAAAGAATAAAAATCGCAAGGCGCAAGATCGGGGGAGTAAAGAGGGTGTGGAATCGGTAATAAACTTCAAGTTTCGCAGAGCCTCTTCAGTTGTGCGCGAGGTACGTGGACGAGCGTTGTCATGTTGCAAGATTATTGGCGCCAGGCTGCCTCTAACACGGCAAACTCGACGTCGGAGATGTTTTAGAGTCTCTATGTACTGAGAAGAATTTACCGTTGCGCCTCGTTCTAGATAATCGGTCACATAAACTCGGTGAGCATCCCAAAACACAGTTAAAAAAAGTTTTTTTGCGCACAACTGAAGAGGCTCTGCGAAACTTGAAGTTTGAATCGATTCCACACCCTCCTTACTCCCCCGATCTTGTGCTTTGCGATTTTTATTCTTTTCCTCTACTCAAGGGAGACCTTAAGGGTAACCGTTACACCACGGACGATGAGGCGAAAGCAGCTATCAAGTCCTGAATTCGAGAAAAGTCGGAAGAAGTTTTGAATGACGGAATGAAAAAACTTGTTACACGTTGGAAGAAATGTGTTTGTCTTAACGGTGATTATGTTGAACATTTTTGTTTTTTATTTAATTAAGCAATTACAATCAATCCTCACAGACAATTATAAGCAATTAGGTTAGCGTGTTACAGTGGCATGATTTATAAGTTTCAGTTACTTACATTCTAGAATTTACTATTCAGTGTAATTACGATATGCGAGTCTGTATTTAGTTAATTAAATCTATTGCAAAGTTCCAGAGGGTAGTATCTTTTCAATCTACGAGTGGGGCGTGAATTGTAGTGGTTGATGTTGAAAAATGAAAATATGATTTTGAAGCTTAAGAATTGTACTTTACTGTACTTTTTTCCCGATCTTACTATTTCTTTTTGTTTGTGTTCTACAAGCATATGTGCATTACTTTTTAGCCTATCCTCGTATATGTACTAGTTCCACAAATGTATCCAACGTGACACTCATCAACATGGGGTCTCTTAATTTCTGAGTGCCCAAGGTGCCCATACGTTAAGATGGGACTGACTATAGTTCAGATAACAGGCATCCAGCAGAAGTTTCCTAAATCTGTCGTTGACGAAAATTGCCTTTCAGTAAACAGACATCAGATAAAAGGAGTTCTACTTTATGCACATAAGGATAACGTGTCGATATGCGCCCTACCCTCGAGATCGCGCGATCGACGAGCCCCTGATTTCTTTTCTTCGGCGCGATCGTCTCGAATTCTCTGCTTAAATAACCTTTCGCGTTTGAAACGAGTAGTCTCCCTCGACCTCGACACGGTTATACGTAGGCATATAGATCTCGACTTCGCGAAGCAAAATGTATCCTGCGAAAAGGCCGCTTTGCCACGTTCGATCGTTCACGTTCACCGACTTTTGTCTCGTCCCAGTCGAATCGCTTCGTCGAATACAATACGATTACGTGTACATGTATATATCGAGGGAGGAGCAGTCGAAACCGTAGCGACATTTCACTGCAAGGTAAACGACTGCTTGTGCAACGAGTCTCGTGGATGTAACAGAGTATCGGTGCGGTAATATATTCGCATATTTCTTTTTTTTTTTAACACTTCGCTGTCCGGTCAAGTATAGGTTCTCGTGTTGTCGTGTCCGTACGTTGCTGACCGATACGAGTTAACTCGTGTTTGCACTTATATAGGGCCTTCCAATAAGAGCTATCGAAAGTTGTTTGTAAATAAAATACATTTAAGAGGACAGATCACTGTAACATTTTTTACAAAATGACTTTTTTGTTTGTTGTTGTATTTCTCAAAAGGTATACCACCGGTCATTAATTCTAATACACAGCGACACCTGTAACTTTTCCAAAGAAAGACGAACATAATTAACCCCTTGAAGACGGAGGGCGCCTATCGGCGCTCGACATAAAAAATAAAGCAATTCGAAGTCAAAAACACAACAAAAGAAGTGAGACACATTATCAATGTAAGAAATGCGGTGTAGGATTATGTACATATCCCTGTTTCAAATTATATCACATTTTAGTAGATTATTAGATATCTTGTGGAATACTTTAAAATAATATTAAATTTGTAATATTTATTCTAATTCGGTTCAAACAAATAAATAATATTGTTTTGATGTAGCGAAGTTCAGTTTTTTGATTATTGAAATATATTTTTACAAAAATGCATTCTCGATTTCCTACTGAAAAGTTCACCGTTCATGGCGCGCATCGTAACTCAATTCTCAATTAAATATAAAAAATATAAAAAAATTACTATGTGCAATATGATTGATTACAATTCTATACAGAGTAGCCAAGTAAGTGTGGCAAGCAATAAATCTGCTATCAATGGATTCAGAGAAAAATATCAAATGGAAAGGATGTATAGTTCCAAGAGTACTATTTTTTTTTTTATGAGAGCAATGGTGCATGTGCAATCAAGTATCACATTATTTTATTAAATGTAAATATATATTTTTTTGCATAGATTGAATCTTTTCGTCATACTACGTAAAAAAAGTATTGGGGTAAAGTAGTAAACAAATTAGTTTATGAGATATTTTAACAAATTCTCTGTAATGAAGAAGATACTCACTCAAACGATAAGACTGTAATGTGAAACAATAAACAAAGATTACCTTAATTATGCAATGAAAACAGTTAAAAAGCGTTGTATAAAATGTGTAGAATATAATGGAGAAGCATTTGAGCATCTTCTTCATTACAAACAATTCTTTTGAAATATATCATGAAATAATTTGTTTATCACGTCACCCTAACACTTTTTTTTTACATAGAATAACGAAAAAATTCGGTTTATGCAAAGGAAATATGCATTTCTATTTAAAAAATAATATAATTATCAATTATATATGCACCATTGCACTTATAAAAAAAAATAGTCCTACAAATATAGTAGTCTTGGAACCATTCATCCTTTCCCTTTACATTTTTCACTAAATGCACTGAAAACGAAGTTATGATTTGTCACGCTTACTTGGCTACACAATGGTGAAATGCAATATCGGCTAAATCGCCATTAAAAAAAAAAGAGTTGAAATTTATAGTTTCGAAGTTTCAGCCACGCTCTCACTAACCGCTGCAGTATTTTCAATTGAACGAGCTGGATGAGCACGTGTAGATGTCTGTATATCTTGTTTAGATTTCGTTCCCTCCAATTTATGAACTATCACGCGAAATGTTTTTTTGTGGGACAGTTATGCGGAGCAGTACAATCACGAATTTTACAAAATGCATTTCTTATAGAAGGCGAACGTTTGAAACAAGTATTAATGACTTAAACACGTCAATTGATTGTGTATCGTTCCACGACTATTATACAATTGTAATGACCTGATCAGAGATGTTAGTACAAACATCAAAGGTGAAGTAAGAATATTCGGTAGCTTTTGTTGAAAGAACTTATATCCACAGAGATATCATAGATGGAACAGGAGAGACATAGGCCGGCCTGTAAGTGAAAATATCCCACCGTTAGAAAGAGAAAAATAACAGCGGTACCCCATTTTTAATAAATATATATGTAATTATTAGAAAAATAAACGATAACTATTTATCAGTATCATAAAAATGCGCTGGTAGACAGATATAGGTAGATTACCGCAGTTTTCTTTCTCATTTTAATTATACTACAGTCGAAGATCTGGCTTCCATATTCTATCGATAAATTTTCTATGCTTATATCAGCTTGCGCAGTTTCCAAGAGTGAAAACAATAGAAGTCTTTATAGCAGCGTTTTAAGTCATACTCATACTTGGCTTAGAATATTGGTCGTTTAGCGAGTATCAAATTAAGCGAAAGCATTTTTTGGTACACATTGGTGGATTATAACGCTCGACGTCGACGAGACAATATGCTATCGATAAATTATGATTTATCGACACTTCAGTGACAGTTTTGGTTATCGATCGCCTTAGTTCATCAATTAAAGCGGGAAAACGAGAACTGAAACATGGCTGACGAGGTTCTGTGGGTGTCTTGGTTAACAGTTCGGGGCTTGGTCGTCTAGACGAGCATCGTTTCTTCGGATCTTCATTAATATTTATGGAGTTAAAACGTGCAATTACGCGGAAAAAAGCCGCTTGTTGCATAATGCACGCCGTAACACGAGCCCCCACAGGGTACGCGCTCGTCTCGACGCTCTACGTGTTTCGTTTGTTTCTTCTCGATGCCGAGTTTCGTGTACCCTTTTGGATACACTGAGTTTTGTTCCCAATATAAGCGAGCAAGTTTTAAAAATATATTCCACTGGTAACGATAAAAAGAATTCGTATAAACGTATGCCCAAAAATGTATTCTTTTCAAGGTGCAACTTTTTCATGTTGCACGTTAAACTTCTGGGTGTTGAATTCGTTCCATTGGATAAACAGAATATATTTACATTCAGACTTTACAACGTACATGCGCATTTGAATAACTATTGTACAATGACAATTATCGACAATGCTATTTATTTGTTTGTAGTATGAAGTTGCATCTATATTAAACTTAATGTATTTCAGAATAATTATTATAAGGTTTGTTAATCGTTTAAAATTATTTGTAATCTTTCAGGCATATAAATTTTATAGCACTAAAAACTTTTCTTTTATGTATAGTCTTAAACTTTTATCCTTAAAGATATAAGACTAACTTATGTTTTTCTTGTGTAGTGTGTCTAACATGCTTAGAATCAAAATATAATTTTTCTAGTAAGTAATTAAACAGAGGACCGATCAGTTAATACCAAAAGAATCCTTTGTATTCATATTTTTCATAAAAAATGAACAATTTCATTCTTCTCTCCTTTCCAGAAAGCTCTCACAACTGCACCTTGAACACGGCATTGCACGTAAAAGCATGATAAATTCTAGGAGACGTAAATACCGCCGAGGCACGCAGGTATACACGGATATTTTCCACTCAATACCTGCCGAAGAATGTCCCGCAAGGGAATCGGCGAGCCTGCAGTTTAGGGCTGCCCTGATCCCACGAGAATTTGACCTGCTACCGCGCGCCTTCACAGACCATCTGGTCCTTCGGACACTTTTCCCAAAAGAGCGTTCCTCCTAACGAGTCGACAATTTTCGAAGATCTAGCAAACGGAAGAATCGACTTAACCGAGGGAGGAACTTCTAGGAATGAAGAATCCCGCTTTCTACCTAATTCGTTCCGTCTCGGTCGCTTCTAGCGAAGTATTCGAAACGTTTCATACTTTGTGGTTGTCAAACAACGTTCTAGTCGATTTCTGCAGCGAAAATAGAGAAAGGTTACAGGAGCTTACAGAAGCTTTCCTGCATCGATAAAAAGAATTTGTTAACTGAATTCCAGTTGCATCGAGCAAGTGTATTATTTTTTGAGTAAAACAATTAAATTGTAGGAGAAGCTCAAATGTAGACATTTTTATGATAATGAATCATCAATTATTACCACTCGGAACTCGCTACGATTCTCATCAATGTATCTTTCAATCTTATCATTAGACTGCGGATATTTATGCATTTATGACAAGTTGAAATATTGGAATATGTATGAGAATACGAACTAATGCAAAAATATATAAAATATGAACAATGATGTACATGTTAAACCGTTTAGACAAGACATATTTACATTCAACTTTTGATTCTTTTTCTACATCTGTGAAAACATGAATTTGCATAAATATCCGCAGTCTATTTATCGTTTATGAATACTTTAAATGTTACTTTCCATTCACTTTTCTTTGATAAACCAATAATGAATTAAGCTTACATATCAACGTTACTTTCACACTTTCGTTCAGTAGTCGAATGACATTCAGTATACGTTAAACTATACTAATAAATTTAATGTCTTTTGATTTTAACATGTAAGGCATGCTTTGCCATTTCTGCACTTGACTTTTCATTTAGTCAAGGTTCCTGAATTAAATGTAATTTCGAGTCATAATAATAAACATAAGTTATTATTACCCATTCAAGTACTAGGTTGTCCCAAAAGTTTCTTTCGTTTTATTAATAATTAATTCATACACAATATTTCATGTTTTATGTTACATTACAAAATTTTGTACACTCCATTTCGCTCCATTACTGTTACAGCATCAATTCCTAAGAAATTAGATTGTCTATTTATATAAACACTACCACAGAAAATAATTGAATCAACTCACGAAAGAAACTTCTAGGACAACCTAATAGATTGCCATTTTTTGCTGAAATTTGCATTTCTTTGATTTCAAGGCCATCCCAAGGTCATGGTACACTAGGTCGTTGGAATTTATCTTGACGCATACTATAATACTGTAAGCCAAAAATACAAAGTGCCATTTAAAAAGTGAAGGTGACCTTGACAACAAAATTGTTCTCCGAACGTTTTTTTACTACAATGTATAGCCAATCGAAAACTGATCAACATTTGTTTAAAATATTTTTTTGTCAGATTATCGCAAGTGCTTGAAAAATCGTGGAAAGTGTTACGTGGAACATCCTGTATATCTCTTATAAACAAAATAGTACTTATGGGATGGAAGATTAGTTGCGATCAGTTCGATCCCATTGCTACTTTCATTGAATACTAGCGAACATTGAATTCGAACTGCCAATGGAGGCAGGAAAAGGTGGGAGGCTCTCCCTCGACAAAGTAACTGGTGGGAGGTTTCCCAAGTCGATCCTTTTATTTTCCTCGATTCCAAGAAACCAAGGCACCCTTTCCCGCGAAGAAAACCCAAACACGAGGATAGTAGATAGACATAGAAATCTCGTAGTACGATCACGACGACGACGACGACGAATTTAAGCCTCGACACTTGAATTGGCCCTTCCTCCCTCTCGCTCTCACACGGGCCTCTTCCTGTCCGTCGTTCGTTCGTCTCGCTTCTATGAATGAATTCGGTAACGTAAAGCATCGGCCTCGCTTTTACCGCGTCTAACATCCGCCTATTTTGGTCCAGACGCGCGCCCTTCGGCTTTCGTTAGGGGAGAAAATTATTTCTGTCGAAGCCGGCTCTTTTCTCCAGGCGTAAACCCGTCCGATCCTGCTTTATTTCACTTCGAACGATTAACGACAATTTCCAGCCACCGTCGACCTTTGACCGAGAAAGCACAAAGACGAAAGCAGAGGACAAATACTGACGAAGTTGATGTAGAACTTATCTGGTAACAGTTTCGAAAGAAGTTAAATTTTGTAATAGTTAAAAGCAGTGTCATCGTAACGTATAGGTGACATTTGCCTGGAGGCCCCATGCTAATTTATGCAACGTTGAACACGGCACTGGTTACTACAATTAGTGGTTGCCTCACAGGCTATGTCGACATTCATTCGGTACAGTTATCGGTAGCGACACTTGGATCTCTTTTTATTACTCTGCGATATCTAGACGAAATAAATTTAATAAGAGTCCCAGAACCCAATGGGCTGATTTGCTCAGGGGCCCACAATACTATTAAGATCACCCGGGTGAAAAGTTGTAATCAAAGTCATTGACAATGAGAAGAATTAATTACATCCCTCAATGTAAATAACCCTATGTTAAAACATGAAGTATATGGTACATCCCCTATTTCGATACCTCCCTAGATCTTCCTCTCATCTTTTAAAAAATGTAATAATCACTACGCCAAATTTTATTATTGTTTGTTATATACCTTCCGGGATACGAAGAAAAACTTTGTTCTCTTTTACCATATTCACTCCAAACCTCGAAAATTTGAATAAAACGTAACTTTGCTCCGAGGTGCAGAAATGTAATAGTAATCGGTGGTACGAGGTTACCGTGGATCACAGGACCAATGCAATCGTGCAAGCGTGTGCACGAGAGCACAGAGACGCGAAAAATGATTGCATGTACCCTTGCACACGTGTATGCGTAAGTATATATACACATATCGCAGCGTACGAGAAACTGGACGCTGACAGCTGGAAACTGGTTTCGAGAGAACGCTCGTGCGCGAGTAACCCGGGACGGAAACGGAGAAGGAGCAGAAGCAGAAGCAGAAGAAGAGGAAGAAGCTATAATGGCGAGAGAAAGGGAGAGCGAGAAATGGTAGTGGTCTGGGCATCGTCCATCGCGGCAACAGAGGTAGACCAGGAAACAAAGGACTGGACCGTCGAGAGAAACCCGGAATCGCCGATAGATAAGGTGTCTCGAGTTGTGTGCGCACTCGCGAAACTTGTGCAAAATTTTGTTCGTTCTGGAGAACGCGATGAAATTCCGTTCCGTATCGTCGATGAATACTTTCTTCCCTCGCCTCAATTTTCGGCTGCAAACTTCGTTCAATGATAAGGAGAACGATAACGATAAGCTGGTGGTGAGAGCCGAATTTCTTTCCAAGTAGCATGCACGCACGCACGATCGCGCCTCTTGCATGCACGCGGCCATTGTGTAAGGCCCTCTTCAGATCGCCGGGAATGAGCAACGAGTTTCACAGTGAATGCGACCTACCTGCCCTGTTTTATTATTGGGTGTTCTTGCACTTACTAAATTATAGGGAACCGGTACATAAAATTGTGTTAAAAATGAATAACTTGAGAATGTAACGAGATACAAATTTACAGAAATCTGGTCTAAAGGACGCACTGTTTTTGAAAAAAGATATCTGTGACATGTGTATCAATCTTGAGCATGAATTTAGTATAATTTTCTATGTATTCATTAGCATATTAATATCCGAAAACGTTTTATATACAATAGATTCCAAAGAAGAAAGTGACTGACAAAGAAATAATCGAAACGTAGATGAATAATAATACAGCTAGTCACGGTGACTGGAGAGTTATCATCCTTCGATCCTCGCGATACTCTCGCGAGTTTCAGGTTTCATCCGCGCGAATCAGCACGCTCTCCGACCGCAGGATTCGCGGAATCACCGGTATCGAGGAGACCGTAAATGATCGCTGGGAACTCAAACGGTGTTTCGCGATTGAAACGGATGATTCAAAGTTTACCCGCCAGCTAACGAGTCGTGCTTCGAGGGGATAGTATTCGATACGCAGAATTCAAATTTGAATTACCCCGCTGTTCATCTCTCACCGCGGATACTCGTGAATTTTGTGGCTCGCGTTCGACTGCAACAACGAGAATCACGGATGTGTTTACTCACCATCGTGCACAGTGAGACGCAGAAGAGGAGCAGGAAATCTTGATGATCTTCTAAGAATCTTAAGATCAACACCACAAAAAACACTGTCGGCTCACGGATCCCTCGGGGATCCTGTTGCACGCACAATCTTCCTCGCGAATAACGCGCGTCGAGCACAACGAAAACTGGCGGAAGATTCGATCGAGACGCGAGAAAACGGAGCGAAGAAAGCGACAGAGCGCGAGCGTGTGGACCGGTACGACAGGAGCACAGCACGCCGGGCCCGGAGCGAACGAACGAGCGAGCGAGGGAACGTCAGGCCGACGACGGCGATGCAACAAGTGACAGACAAGCTTCTCGGCTCGGTTAGTTCCCTCTTCGGCTACCTCGTCGTGTGGAGCTAGTGCTCGGTAAAAACCTACTACAAAGCTGCAGCCCGCCATGCGCCAGTTCGAGAGCAGCGTCTTTTCTGGTGTTGCTTATTTCTTGTATTTTTACTACGAAGTCGATGACGATGAAAATAGAGTTGGAATGAAATTTAACCTTTTGCACTCGGTTGCCCATTCTCTCTCAAGGGACGTCGAAATTTATTAATGATTGCACGAGGCAACTTTATCAGACATACATGTTTCTTCAAAGTCTTTTATTGAAATAGCATGAAAAATCAAACTAAAATATAGTTTACATATCGAGTTATATAAAAATATATCATCCGGCGTTACGTCAGAAGAAGCAAGCAACGAAGGCGAATTTGATATTTTATGCAGATGAAAAAAATAAATATTAATATAGTTGAAAATGGGATTGCATTGTTTACTCTAACAGGAAAAACAAAGTGTAAGATATGAAGCCAGCTACTGTTATGAATATATATAAACATATCTATAACGTACGGGAATTGTTTTAAATTTTATCATACTTTAGAAACTTATGAAAAATTCAATTTTTTTTTTCCAATAAATATGTTCCTCGATGCCTACAAATTCAAATGAATCAAATAACATTACAATACATTATTTGATTCCAAAGCTATGCTATCAAATTTATAATATTTTTATTTTCTAATTTTCTCGTACAAATGTTGTCGAGTTGCTGGTAGGTCAACCTCGAGAAAGTTGCTAGTACAAAGGGTTCAAGTATTAATTTTCAAATTAAACTTCCGTCCTAACACCTATACCGTTAAGGAAGGACAATATACATTTATGGCGATCACGAAAGAAAACATTTCATCTAGATGAATGTGGGTGAATTAAGAAACGTTTGTTTCCTAAAATGAGCAAAATAAATTAGAGCTCTCGCCTAAAACACGCACAATGCGATACACGGATACACGTGTCACGTGTATTCGGTTTAAACGTTTACGAAACACGGATATCAGAAAACACGTGTACTACTACACGTGTACACGTGTAATTAATAAATGCCATGCTTCTTTACGCGTGAAAAACGTGAATAACCGTGTGATACACGTGTATCCGTGTAATATGGACACGGGTATTTACTACACGGATTTCGACATGATTTTACGTGTTACGCTTGTAGACGTATAAATGGGGCCTCTAAAAATAATGTTTGCTGAAATCAACGCAATATCAATTTATAAGGATTATGAAAATTAAAACGGCAAAGTAAAGACAATTAATATTTTCATATTCTACGCGTTACACAATTAATCAATGTCTTGTGTTTATTCGTTTTAACGAAGAAGGAATTTCAAGGAAACTATCCGATACTTTCTATGTCTTAAAATTAAACTTTTATTTTAATTAACTTAAATCTAAACATTCTAATTTCATTGATAAAGAACCAGTAAACTTGGTCCAAAACTTTTAAACATTTATATAGTATTATTCGTTTTCTGTTATTCCAGTCTATTATTACACACTTTTATTCGTTGTGTATTATTCCAATAAAATTTTGTTCATATCTGTTCAAAACAATACGAATTTTAAGAAGAGTCAGGGATTTGAAGAACGATTTGAGCGCCCACGGATCGATCGAGAGATCGATACTATAGCGATGGTAAATTCGCAGCGAGTATGATCCATTCGAGCGTTGCTAAATATTCCCGAGAGGTGACAGCACATGTTTTGCTAGCGCGTGGATCGTGCAAGTAGCCGCGAAGATAACCGATTTCTTAAAATGGATTCGTAATACGCTCGTTCACGAGCATACCTTCCAAGACGAGATCGCATGCTATCGATCAGTCAAAACAAATTTAATATGAGCATCACTAGACTGCGGATATTTATGCATTTATGGGATATGAAAATATGGAGTAATCTATGAGAATGTGCACAAATACAGAAATATATAAAATATCAACAATGATGTACATGTTAAACCGTTTAGAAGACATGTATTCATTCAAGTTTCAATTCTTTTTCTACATCTGTGAAAATATGAATTTGTATAAATATCCGGAGTTTAATCTTCACCAATCTTGTGAAATTAGAGGGACGATCTATGTATCAGGTCGAGATTATTTTAAATAAGTCTTAGAGTTTGTTGCAATCCTTCGAGCAAACAAATAAATAACAAGAAAATTGTTCTGCAAGAAGATTTAATAAATTTAGGACTTTGTTTCATGTGTAACGCAGAGTCCACTGTTTACTTTATTATAAAATATAAACATTTTTTATCTTATGACAGAGATTGCGATAAAGGGATGACATATACAGGGTGTCCGACGTAATACTTTTCACGATTTCTCAAGTACTTGCGATAATCTGACAAAAATATTTTACATAAAAGTTGATCAGTTTTCGATCTGCTATACATTGCGATAAAAAAAAATTCGAAAAATTATTAAGGTCGACAAGTGTCAAGATCAACTTCATTTTTTTGAACAGCATTTTGTTTTTTGACTTAACAATATTACAGCTCGTATCAAACCAAATTCAATGACCTAATACACCATGGCCTTCGAATGACCCTGAAGACAAAGAAATGAAAATTTCAACAGAAAATTATAATTTGCTTGAATGAGTAATAATAACTTGTGTTTATTATACTACATTCAATTCAGGAACCTTGACTATCTGAACGCGAACAGTTTCGTGAAAAATTCACATCAAATGTTAGAGATGAACTCTATGTGGTATGTTCGCTTTGTTTACTCTTACGATACAGTCGTATCGTTCTTCTTCGCATGTTCTACAGTTTCGCTGCTTTAAATATTCCTTAATTTGTATTGGAACAGCATAAACTATCGACTGTAAATGATCGCATAAAAAAATCAAGTGGTGACAAATTAGAGGATCGTAGTGGCTAAGCAACAAGGCCATAAGTGTCCAACCAAATTTTGTTTTCCAAACTTTAAATTCAGGTGAAATACGAACAATTCGAAGATTATGAGACGAGCAATCGTTTTGCTGAAAATAAACACTCTGCTGAGTATCATCTGGAAGCCTTTGCACCAATGTTTGCGTGTAAAGAAAATTTAAATAAGGTCCGATTACATAGACGATTGTGTACTAGTCTACACCAAACATTTACTGCAATTTTCTGTTGAAAATTATGTTCTCTGTACCAGTGATAACTGTGACGATTAATAACACCATTATTAAAAAATTTACATTCATTCGTTCATTGAATGTAGTTTAGTATTTTGGCATAATCATTGTACGAAATCACTATCTAAGATGTAAAGAATGGAGAGAGTTCTTGATCATCTTCCTCTTGAATCGGACTCCCGAAGAGGAAACGGTCCAGTTGCATGATTCGCGTTGAATTTCTCCCAATTTTGCATAATTCTCTTTTACAAATTACTTGCTTGGTAGAACTAAACGAGATGATCGAGGGAACTTTGTTTCCTTTTAATTCTTTAATTTAGCATTATAAGAACAATGCAAGGAGATCGAAGGAATTTTGATTCCTTCTATTTTCTCTGGGTCTGCCCTCGCAGCAACCTCCTTATGGTGAGACCTGATAAAATCAATATTACTCGCAACGAAGGACTGTTCGTCGTTTCTTTGTTTCGATAAGCTATAGAATATCGCATCACAACTCGAATTTGGTTTAGATACACATTTTAGCTCATCAGCCTGTTAAATTTGTCTAACTCTGGTGGGAATCACGCATTCATTTGTTTCGCACAAGAGTATCACAATATCCCTGGGCGACGATCGAGTGCTGAAACATGCAACGCGTAATCGCACTTGCCGCAATACCTCTTGACATTTACTCACGGAAGATCCTGAATATCTTTCCAAGCGCGACGGCTACGAGAGGAGCACGAACAGCGACCTGTCTGGAATTGATTTTATCGGTCAACAAAGCAGCCCTCTTGTACCCCAACTTAAGGCAGGAAGGCATTCGTAGATCGCACAATTGTGTTTACACATAAAGGGTTTTCCAAAATTGACCTTAGGATTTTGCTTTTTTGGTAAAACACAAATGATATGGAATAAATTCGATTTTTTTTTTATTTTAAATGAAAGTACACGTGATCACATTTAAACGTGAAGGATGACGTCGTTTAAATGTCTACCCACGATTATGTTGACAAATATATGTTGTTATTAAAAAGGAAAATCCTACAACCTTTTTTGAAAATCTTTTCACATACCAGATTCGTGGAGTAGTTAATTTATGATTACTTTTGTAATTATCAACTGCGATAGTCGGATTAGAAACTACTTTTGGATTCTGCAACTACAAATTAATTATTTGTAACCTTCTAGAGCCGATCGCATGTGTTATTAATTATTCATTAATCGTATCTAACAATTTAGTAATCATTAATCGTGTTTGACTATTCATTACCACTTGATCGTATCTAACTGGTCATTAATTATTAAAAATGCGCAATTATTCATTATTCATCAATTGTATCTGATCACTTATTGTTTATTAATTACGGTCAAGAACGCATCTACCATGAAACTAATACGCCGGATTATCTGTAGATATCATTCAATAATGTAATTTTAATTGTAGTTTTAATCTTTCTACTATTCGGAAGCATAGACGGAAAACACTGGTGTGCACAGATCGCAGACGACGAAGAATGGGGTTTTTACGCGGATTCAGACATTTTTGTGGAGTAACATCTTGGATTTTGATGAAATTTAGACTTATTGCAATTTTTAGTGGCATTTAAATGTACCTCGAGGATTTTGAAGCATTTTGAAAATTCTCGATTTTACAGCTTGTTTAAATTTATTGGCTGCTTAAAGTTATGTACTATCTTTTTTTTTTTAAAAAACTGATGACTATTGAACTAACCAATTGATGAGAATGAACTTTTGTGGACTTACAGTCAAGACATTAAAGTATCAAATGAAAATAAATTTAATTCAAACGAACGCCTTGGTTTTATAATACGCTTGATGTTAAAAATGTGAAAAATGAAAATATAGCACATTTATCCTCTTTGTGGAGGTCTCTTTTAAAAAGATAAACATTAATTTAAACGAATATTAAACAGCTGAGAAACCGACAAGTTTCAAAATTGTTAAAAATCCTTCGAGACATGTTCAAATACCACTAAAGACTACAACATATCCAAATTTCAGCAAAATGTAAATTTCTGTTACTCCAAAAAGTGTCCGAATTCGTATGGAATGAGCTAACGCGATTGTTCCCGGCTATTGGATTTTAATGGACCGCGCGATCGGTAACACTTTATTTCCTGATCTTTATTATCCTGTCAGGTCCGACTTAATCGAAAGAAAAAAAGCCATTTCAAGGCATTTAATAAATTCTCTGAAACTTTGTTTCCAACGCGGATAACAAAGAGACACAAGGTGGTTCTTTGCAACACGCGACGGGCCGAATGACTCCGAATAAACATCCTCTCGCAGGATTCTCCTTCTCCTTAATAATTTTTCTCGCAGCTGGCTTTTACCTCTTCAGACGACGCGGCGGAATTTCAAGGATAATCGTTCCGCATAGGGAACAAAACCATCGAGAAACGCTTTTCTTAGCCTCTTGGAAATTTATTGACTTTTAACGCGATGGCCGCGAAGAACGTTCTGCCAATTGCAAGGAAACTTTGCCAGAGATTGTTCAGAAATGTATGTTTTCATTGGTACTGAGAGCAAGATTTGTTAAGGTTTCTTCAGGATCTGATAGTGGACTCTCTCGTAAGGTTATTCTAGCAGATCCTGCTTTAGGCGCATTGATTACATAGTTTATAGCTTACATATGTAAACAACACTGTTTAACGAAATACAGGATCTGTTACGGAGATGATTTAAGTAGAATGAAGTAAGAAGATACGTAGTGGGTGCAAAAATTGTACTATTGTACTTAGGTTCCATCGATACTTTGTATGTTATGGCCTCTTGACGTTGCAAGGCAATTATATTTTCTTGGAAGGCTGAGTGTGACAAATTGGATACGCGGTTCAGTCCAGAAGTACTTTGATATGTAAATTCATACCATTATACGTAGTACAGGCAAATGCAAACATATGTTAACAACTTATACGTTTGGCTTTCCATACAAACTCCTCACGTGCAATTTATTGCAGGCTTTCCCCTTGTAAGTAGTTTTTATTACTATTTACCCAGTCTGTGAAAGTTATGGAACAAATTTACTATTTAGCCACGAGCAACTTGTATTTCTTTAGACGCTGGCCTGTAGAATGTATCTACTATGTAAAATGGGTATCAGATATAATGATAAAGATTATAATAATAACTCCTGAATTGTTAAGATCATAGATGAAATACTATTATTCGTATAATGATTAGCAGAGGAAACAATATAATTAATGGATTAGTTTAAAATCACCAGTTTTCATGGGCAACGTTTCACCGACAACAAGATTCATCGATGCGATCTGTTCATTGAAACATATTATTCTGGACAGAGCGTAGTACGTGAATAATCTGCAATCGCCATACATACATAGATGATTATATAAGAGCAATAGCACATACCGTTTCGGCATAAATATATGAGCCATTGAAATATAACCTATTGGAAGTTCGTGAAAGAATTTAGTAATTTATATAATTTTCTTTCCATTTGGAGGATACTAAATAATTTGTTTACATAGTTTAGCTTTAAATTCTTCATCTTGTACTCATAGTTGAAAGTGTTTAAACAGTGATAGATGTAAGTAATTTGTAAGGTATTTAGGTAAACGAATTTTTTTAAACAAATATAATACACTTTTTATCCATGTCATTTCATCTTTCTAACAACTAATCTGTACATATGAATTAAATAGAAAGGAAACGACAGCACTCAGTTTACTAAAAAGTATTTCTCGGAAAACGCACTATTAAGAATAGTAGCAAAAGTGTTTCGGTAAAACGTTGTCCATGAGAATTGTTTCGGTGATTTTGAAGTAACCTATAATTAATTGGGCCACTAGACCCAATTAAAGAAACTTGCTCGTGTGAAAATAAATGAAGATCAGGTAACTCAATCTTCAAAGCACGCGGTTCATTATCTAAGTTTTAATTCGTATTTAGTCATATTCAAAATTTATATAAAAATTAGAATAAAATTATATGAATCGAGTAACAAAATTCTATTAATGCAAACGTAAAAATAAGAATTGGTTCTCTTTTTTACTGTGAAAAATGTAAAAATTGAACGATTTGCAAAATGAACAAAGTTTCTATGGAAAGAACACTACTATACGGATAATTAGAGTTGTCCTAAAATGCCTAGGGGGCACGTGAAAGTTGATGAGCCTTAACGAAGTTGAACATCTGATCTAACCATTAATGATCGTAAATCGGAATATTAAACAACAATTATAAATGGCTGAATATAAATGATTATGAAAAAAATAAGGAACGCTACTAAATTGAAAGTTACAGTTCCCCTAAAGTGCGTGGGAGGCAGGTGGACATCATTGAGCTTTAACGATGGTGAACATCTAATCTAACTTTTGTTAGCCATTAACCATTAACCATTAATAATCCTAAACTGAAATATTAAACTATTTACAAATGTAAAAGTACAGAATTCATTCCTACGCCTAACAAATACAGTCGAACCTCGATATTTTGATCCTGTATCTCTCAGAACTTCACACGTTTTAATGGCAATCTATAGACTTCATGGAATAACAATAGTTACGGACAATATATTGTTTGCAAATAGGATCATCAGGAATACATGGGCAACTAACTGTGAAAGGTTTCATCGAGATCGGTTAATTCCTTGCCGAGTTACATCAAAGAACAGGAATTTAGCAATAACAATAGTTATAAACAATAATAAAATTCATAAATTTTTGCAAATGTGATCATCGCGAAAACCAGTCCGGCAGCAAAATGTAAGGGGTTTCATCGATTTCATTGATTTCAGGCCGAACATACGTGAAATAGTACTCTTTTTGCGATATTTTTGCAAAATAATCACGTAAAAAATGACAGACCACAAAATGTCTTGGTAATGGGACCAACTGGGAAACATGCTGTTTCGAATGGGTGTTCGGGAAGGTCGGATTCACACACTAAGTTTCTCGAATTCTGTTAATGCTCCGCTCGCTTTCGCGACTCAGGTCAGAATGCCAAATGCTCAGGTCAAATCAATCTCCTAATTTCAATTTTTCCTCTTGATTTGGTCTCGCTCGGTAGCCTTCGTGGCCGCAGATTATCCTAAGGAAAATCTACGCACACCGACTCACAGTGACACAGGGATGCGCGGATCCCCTTCTCGGAATCGCTCGGCTTCAGAGATTTCTCCCCTCGGCACGCAATTATGGCTTCAAGGCCGTAGGTCCACCTTTCGGTTTCTCTACGCACATAGATGAGCACTTGAGACCAAATTCAGTGGTACTTTTCTCAAAAATGCCCACGAAATGCACTCCCACCTGAATCGTTCCAGCTAGCGTCATTTACATTTTATTATTTCAAAAATTTACAAACAATTCAACATTTTATTATTATAAATAAACTTATCGATACGCAAAATAAACAAACTGAATAATCGTTTTTAACGGTAACACATGCTCTACAAGATGCAAAAAGTTTCATCCCGATCGGTTAAGCCATCTCGCCGTAATCGGGGAACAGACATAAAAATAAAAAGAATATATATGTCGAATTGAGTAATCTCCTCCTTTTCGAACCCGGTTAAAAACTATTAACCCTTGAATAAAGTTTCGATACGTCGAATTTTCGTTTATTTAACTTCTCCTACTCAAAACTTCAGTAACCACCATAACTCGAAGATTGTAGCTCTTCCCTCGAGTTTCGAGGTACCGATATTGGACTGTATATCGCATATAGAATGAAAAACAAGAATAGAATTGTTCATTTTTCGGTATCAGTCGTGTCGTTTCGCGCGACGTGACGTTGAAACGAAGCGGGGCAAGGATAGGACAACGCCGGGGCCGACAGGGTGCCTGGCATTCTTGTCCACAGCCAGGTACCAGGTCCGCGTCGTTTACTTTCACCGCTACGCTCGATCTAACTATAAAACACGTCCAAAGCGGGGCGTTTCGCGTTCGTTTCGGGGGACCGGAGGATCGAATCGATCTCAACGGGCTCGAGTCTCGGCTCGATTCGTCCCGGTCGGCCACGCGTTGTCGTTCGGCCTCCAAATACGCCTGGTCGTGAGCACGAAATTTGCATTCGATTCGCGCATCTTGATGCGAACGCAGACGCCGGGAAACCTGTAATTCGGTCAATGATTTAACCGGCGCCGCGCCGGAGACGTCCTGGCGACGGTTCGCAGATTCCAACGGCATCGTAAATTTCGTGGATTATTAATAACGCGCGGAGGTGTTTGAAAAAAGAGAGAAAATAAAAGGAGAAACGAAAGGGAAAGGAGCAGCCGATTGCGAACACTCTCCGACGGGTTTGCAAAACAAAAAAGAAACGAAAGGGAAAGAGGAGAACGTTCGGTGATTCCCTTTTCTAAAACTTGATGCACCGATTTTAGCGATTCATTGGCACGCGATCGCGCAACTCATTACGCGAAGGACGTTGCAAGCAAGCGACCGCGCCGCTGGAATTCGCAGAAAATTGTTCGATCAAGGTTTAACGCGGATTCTGTCGCAGCTGGACAAGCGATGTTCCCTTCAGGGTTAGAAACAGAGACTGGCATCCTTGAGAGTCGACATATCGATAGGGACAAACACAATACTATCTCTTTTCTTGAGTCGAAACTAAGAATTTGTTCCCGGAACTAGTCGAACTCAAACGGGCCGCTCAAAGGAGACAGCGAATGGGATAAAACACCAAGGTTCACCCTTTGCACTCTAATGTTGGTGTTATAACGACGTGCACGATATACATGATAACTCTGTTCAAGTTTTAACACGTTGAGTGGCATGGCGAACATCGGTACCATAGTGTTCAAGTAACCCACGGTGGACACCGTTATCTGCTCTGAATCTAGCTTTGATTGTAATAATTTTGAAGTAATAATTATCCATTCAGTCGCATAGAACTTGTTTCCAGTGTATGTATTAGAATGGCGAAAGACACTACTACTATTTATACTATCGTGATAAATTATCAGATTTCATGCAATATTATATTAATTTTTGAAACGTTAGCTGTTTCTTAACCCCTTGCCGTACTTTCACAAAAGTTCACGAGTTCTGACTCGTCATCAAAATTTTGTACCAAACATATTTATCAGAAGTCAGACTCGTTCCTGCAGTTTGAGTCTGGATTTCGTTGAACTAAATGGTAAGACGAGAGGTTAAATCCAAGCTGAATTTTAGTTTCGACAAGACTACTAAATTCGACTTGGCACTCAACCTGTTATTTATGCCGATTAACGAAATAAATTGTTGAAGGGTTGAGGCAATGTAGATATTTTGGTTATCGAGTATTAAATATCGTTGTCCGTGATGGCTTCAAGGAATCCTCGAGTCGTATAAAAGTACGAAAAGTCCCTAGTCAGTAACAAAAGCACGCAAATGAAGTTCACCCAGTTGTTTTTCGTCTCCCCAAGCTGTGGGCCGGCCGAGTCGACGGATCGCCCGAGCCGAAGAAACGTAAACAGTAGTGGGAGTCCCACCGTTTCAAGTATCCCTAACGCAGATTTGGTGAAAGAGCGAGGTACGGCGCACCGTAGGATGAAATCGACGGCTATCGGTGGGACGCGAAGATTCGCTCGGACAGGATTCCACGAACGGGAACAATGGCGAATCGCGTGGTGTACGGTGGGTATCGCGAAGGATATATCAAAGTCACACACGCACGATAGGTGGATGGGTTCTCAGGCACGGGTGGTTGCTGGCAGAGTGAGAGTGCCATATATATAGAGAGAAGGGGAAACTCGACTCGGCACTCCAAAGTACACAGCCTCCGCGATTGCAGTGGTGTGCTTTCGGTTCCTTCTACACCGCTCGATATTCATTCTTCGCGGGTTCGCGCCCGTGGTAACAGTCGGCCGCCGATCCGTTTCCACTCCACGTTGCAGCCGCAGAAGGGCAGCTTCCGCGACGAGGTTCCCGTCCGCAAGCACTACCGACACCCACCCGTCCACGGTCATCCAACGCACGCCATGAAGCTCGCACTCTTCGCGTGAGTATTTCGTTTCGTCGTCGTTATTTCGCATCTTTCCGGGAACGTTCGACGCATTCCGGAAATTTCCCCTGTCGGGAGTACTCGCGAAAGACTCCGAAGACCGATCGTGATTTCGAATTAACGCGATCCAAAGCTGGCGGACAATTCCAACAAATTCCGGCGCATTTTTCCTACGATAGCTCGCGAGTGATCAACGGACACAGTCGGGCATAGTCGGTGACCGCTTCGATTGTTCCCAAGGCCGATCTCGTACGCGATCGAAAGGTGTACGTACTCTATCTAACGTTACAAGCCATGGCCCGCGGTATGCATTCGGTGTCTGTCGCAAGTCCCTCCATAACCGGATCGCTGGAAATTTCGTTCGGGTCTGTTCGTGCACGAATATAGTCGACGGTACACTCGGTCGAAAAAACATGGACTACTCGGGGAGAGAAAAATAGAATGTAGCAAGGAAAAAGAATAGTAGAAAAGTGCATGGGAGTCCGGTCGAGTCGTTGATATTCTTGTTTTAGCGATAGTGTGTTTTCAAACGAGAGGCTCAGAGACATTGGTGACATAAAACAGAAGAAAATTGAGCTTATAATTCTTCCATACAGGTTTTCCGTCAAGATGTGGAGCTTTCTCAGCCATTCGGTTGTCGCGTTCTCTTCTCTAGTAGCGACTGTTCGTTTCTAGCAGTGCTGCCTTTCTTCAACGGAGTGTACAAATATAGTGACCTTATTAAGTCGGTTTCGAGAGGGCTGCAAAGCTACATCCTTGTTGGGTGCCGTTAAATAAGTTTCTCCCAGCGGGCTAGCAGTCTGTTGGCTACAGAGTCTACTACTCGCTACTCGCAACGTCTGCTCGTTCTGAGACGCCTAGGGACTTAACACTCTAACGACGAGCTACATCAATTGGCGACCTAACTGAAACTTACATTACCTACAGGGACGCCAGTCGCTACCTGTAACACTCGGTAGCAATTGGTGTTACCGTAGGTAACGTAAGTTTTAGTTAGAACGCTAAGTAGCGAGTCTGGTCGTTAAAGTGTTATAACGAACTATGCGACATTGTTTGGAGAATTAACTTGAAGTGGAGAGGGATGGTGCTAGCATCGATTACTTCTGCAAACGGGACTATGGCATAGTTTGTTGGCGCAGATATTGCGGTTGATATTTTAGTGGAGACTCGCCTTAATGTACTGACGCCTAGGAAGAATATCTCCAGGTCGGTTTTTAATTGATTGCAGCCTATAGCTTTTACGAAGACATTGTATTTTTACGAGAAACCAAGATAATCGTAAGCACATGTAGGTACTCGAACTTCGCACATGTCAGCGTATGACAAGATCCTAGCACATGCGCTTTCGTTTGCGCTGGCGCATGCTGTACGTCAAGATCCGAGCACATGTGCTTTCGTTTGCTTTGTCGCATGCCAGCATACTCGAAGATCCGAAGACACATGTGTTCCGATTTTGCGTGTGCCAACGTTCGCCAAGATCCAACCACGCGTAACTTCGATTGTTTCGGCTCCTAAAGAAGAAGTTTTCAGCGATCGCGACGGACGAAGGCGGGCAAATAGAGACACTGGTGCGTAAAAGCGAGCGCGGGCGAACGGCCCGTGTAATAACAGGATGCAGAAAGCTGCGTTATGCAAACCTGGACTGTGGCTGCCAACTCGGCGTCCGTTCCCGGTTCCAACCAGGAAATCGATTAGAAAACATACAGCTACCAGTCGTCAGACCGTCCACTGGCGAACGGCGTTTGAAATTAATCGACTCTGATGAAAAATATTGATTACGCTCGCGACGCCTTCTCGGTTACCGTTGCTTTTCCTTGACATTATTCCAACGGCGATCTGTCGCTAGCCAGCGTAGCAAGGACTCGACGAAAGCAAGAAAAGAAACGCAAAAACGACGCCGATCGGTGAAAACGATCAGGACGAGCGACTTACGCAACGTCGTTGGCACCTACCGAAACTCCTAACGAGGTCTTCCGTCGAACTCGCTAGTGCTTGCTCGCGATCGAAAGTATGGGACCAACATTTCTTTTTTTTTCCTCCCCCTCCTCCATCTACCCTTCGTCGGGACGTGCTTTTTCTCCGATAACCACGAAAACGAATAACCGTGGCGACGTTGTGACACAATTGCAATTGCGGTCGCGTCGTCCGGCAAGGAACGCAAATTGCGTCAGGAAACCGGCAGAAGTCAGTCCATGAGAAAGCAGCAAAAGGCGACTCCGTTGACCGTGGAATCGTTTTAATCGGTGTCTTCCAAGGGAGGGAAAGGGACGAGATAAGTGGCGTACGAAATCTGTTTTATGTCGCCGATACTTGCGTTATCTAAAACGTGTTATGCTGGGGTTGTACAGTCGAAATTACATAAGTGTAGATAAATTGAGGTAAAAGTGTAAAATGTGCGTCGAATGTGTATGCATGGATTTATGGAACATATAAGTGTGGAATGTTTGTTGAAGAAGTGTCTGCGAATTAAATATGGAATGAACCGAGTAAAGTGAATTTTTCGTGCCATTCTTCAATATTGGATGCTTCTACACCTCCACATGCATCCTACACATATTCCGCACCCTTTACACATATTCTATACACATCGCGCACTTATTGCAGACTTTCTTCTGTAGACAAAGCCAAAATGCAGAATTCGCATTGAATCATAATACCTCTGGAGTGAAATCTCACAATACATCTAGAAAAAAGACAGAATTCAAAGCTAGATTTTAAAATTTAACGTTTTACGTGTAAAGGTTAAAGAACGAACTTTTTAGACTACTTGACCTCAAACTTAAGAAATTTTAATCGATTCGACACGATTGGCTTAAAAACGCATCGCCAGGAGAATAGCTCGATAGAATCTGAAACCTCAGGCACCAAACTATTTGTTACATCGTTGTTCACAAAATTGTGAAATATAATTAATTCTTCTAACTCTAGTCCTTTAACACTTAAATATACTCTATTTGTGTTGTTTACAATTTTACTTAGAAGCATTTTAGGCCATTTATCTCAGGGACCAGAGAATTTTTTTCCTTAGGAGGGGAGGGCTTCTGAAATGCTTGGAGATCACTGGTCCCAGCGTAGACCGGATCGTACGAAGGAAATAGGATTTCGAAATCGAACGCGAGCGTTTCTGGAGACATGGGGGCGAGGCCGAACGAAAACGCTCCGATTCGTCGAATTCTCAACGAGTCCGCGACACTCGAAAAATTTGAATTCGTCCCGACGATGGTTCGGCTAGTTTTCGTGACATTTGTTAGCCGCGTCACGTATTTCGCATACATACGACGTCCGTCGTAACCGATCGCCGCGGCCAATCCCGGGAGTAGCGCGCGTTGCACGAGCCAAGCAGAGAAAGTGAGTTTCGTACGTGAATGTCACAGGTCAAAATCCAGCCGGTGTACGCGGATTTACAACGACAAACGCGCGAGTAACGCTCGCTGTCCGGTGCATGCCGGTTTACCTGTCGACTCCAACGTAATTATCGCTCACCGATTACACGACTCCCCCATCTCGGAGAGAAGATGTTTCTCGTCCGCGGATTACACAGCTGCAGTGAGTCGCAGAAGTATCCACGCTACCTCGACTGCTGTTGACATATTTTTCAGGCGAAATTTTATAGAAATTCCGTGGATAAATGTATCATACTCTTAATTCAATGTTAATTTGCATCGACTGTGATTTTTTTTACGGAAAGGAAAGATAGCAACTGCTTGAGAAAATAGTAATTTAATGCGATTTTACCAGTGGAATGTATCCATTTGATTCATAGCAATGGCTCTCAAACTCTAGCTCTCTACGAGTCCCCTCGATAAAGAGAAAAGAAAATGCAAGTACAGGAGCGTTGCATAGTATCTGATTTACTTTGCCTCCTTATTATTTTCGATAATCGACGTTTTAATGCATTATCGAGTGTATATAAGTATATGTAAATGTGACAGCTACGAGTGGCCCTTGTCGGCACTTTGCAACGATGAGATCGAATCTATTGCTTGCAAATCATGTCGAGAGTCTGTTAAGACCAGCTCGAAGCATATTAGCTTCCGCGACGTAAATCATCTTACAAAGTAACACGAAATCATTTGCATAAAGGAAATGTTTAACATTAGTTGCAGTTTGAACGAGGTCATTGGTAAAAGCTATAAATAGTTTTTTGCATAAAGTAAATGTTCATTAGTTGCACTGTCAACGAGGCCATTGCCTCTAGAAATATTTGAGATTGATGGTATTTGGTCAGGTAAATTAAAAACATTTCAATTAATCGCATACATACCACCACTTCTTTGTTCTGTTTCGTTTAAAAAAAGTTTAATTTTTTAAGAAACCTTGTTACATTTAACAAGATATTTTCATTATCTCAGACATGCAACATAGTATAAAGATACGATACATATGCATTTGAAATAATGTTAACAGTAATTCAGTGTACGAAGTTTCGACGTAAGTAGCAATTCCTAGGACCGAGTGTATGGATTATATTAGTTCCGCGTAGAGCATCCAAGTGCACTGAAGCTTTTGCTTATCCCAATTAAGGCTCAAAGACCACCAAAGAGGGGCTACCGTTTCCTCAACGCAATTAGTCGGGAGTGCGAAGATCTTAACAACTGTCCTCTCTTTATAATTAATGGTAATTGAGTTTCCTTAATGTGGGCGTGTCCGTTTGGATAGGACATTTTGACAGTTCGTTAGCGCTGGAGTTAGCTTCTTCAGGGGTTAAATGGCACACTGATATTGGCGTGCATCGGGTAGCCCATGTCTTTTATCACTAAATTCACGGAGCACAGCCATTTTTACCCATTTGGAATTTCACAAGAAAAGTTACACTAATCATTTACATTTTTCGCTAATCGCTAAGTTAACTTTTATCCACAGAAAGAGACAAGTATATTTTTCAATACATTCAAATGACTTCGGTAATAGATATAGATCAAAAAACGTGATCAAAAAACTATAAGAAAAAATTGTAAGCCTAATAGTAATTCTTTCAACTCGGCTGGTTTCTATTTGAATTTTATTCGTTTCTCTTTTAGAAATTATTTGCATTATACTAGTATTGGCTATAAACCAGAGGCCGTAGCTAGATAAGAAGGGATGATTTAACCTAGCGCAAATGATGTTCATTTTGTTTAACGTATGTTCCTACGAGTCTCAATTCTACTTTGACCAACGGTAATCAAATATATTCACTAGAATATATATATATATTCCACTAGGGTCGAAAGGGTTAAGGTGCCTGTGCTCATGCCATGGTTCATTGAATACCAATCACCGAGTTCATGGTATGGTTTACTAGTCACCGATAGTCCGTGTTGGTACCCTGATGTTGTTCACTATAAACTTCCGCAGTACAAGAAGGCCAAGAATAAACGTCCTTACAACGCAAATGATTGGAGTTGAACAGAAGCTTCACGCATACGACCTCGATGAATCGAGTATCCTGGCTTTGGCCTTCGATAGGTGATAGATCATGTTCAGCAACGGTCTTCGGACCATATATTTTGCGTGCAGGTTCCAGCGCTGTTACCACTTTTAGGGGTGAATCTATATCTACACCTAATGTCCGGATCGGTGGGCATTTGTTAAAAAAACCTTCCCCAAATTCATTATAATCTTGACATTCAAGGTCAAATTTTTTTAAATTTCTATATATTCTTCTCAAAGAAAAAGTAAAAGCTTCAAAGGATGTACATACCGCAAACCAACTAATTTGTTGTGATAGCAATTACAGTAGAACTTCGATTATCCGAATTAATTGAAGCATGTGGGTGTTCGGATAAGAGAATTTTCAGGTAATAGAATACTTTTTGTACCTTCTTGATATTCATCTTCGTATACACACATATTTAAAAAATCAGAACGTAAATATTGATAATGAAAAACACAAATATTAGTATTAATTGTAGCTTTTTGACATATGATATGCCCAGAAGGCGATATCCCGTTTTGTCTACATTGTGTGAACCAACCATTGCACTGTCCAAGGTTTCAATTTTCAGGGCTTTTGCAGTTTTTCAACTAGTAGAATCCAGTTGCAAATAGTTTTCAACAGGATAGTTCCACTTAACCCTTTGACTGCGAAGGGCATATACATGTATACATATGTATACGCCTTGCAGAGCTCAGAGAAATGTTTGTATTCGTTAAATCAATTTGTAAAAAATATCAGCTTGTAGGGGATGATGAGATGAAACTTTTTTTTATTTAAAGTTTATTCATAGAATGCTTAATTTCGAAAATAAAAATTGAACTTGAAGAATTGAAACTCAAAGTCCTGTCAACCACTTCTGGGTGACGGAGGCGACCAACGAGTTAACAAAATAAGAACAGTTAAAAAACTTACTTTTCGTGTTAGAAAAGCAATACACTGAAATAGAAACCAAGTGACCAAATCAGTGATACTGGGCGACAGGTTTAGATACGAAAACTGGTCCTTTTTTCCCTCGACATATCGACGCACTGTACTTATCACTAATCATTTTTATGTTGTTTCTGTTATTTTTGTTAACTTATGTTCTAATTGACCTCAATGTCTCCTATAGTAGAACCTCCGTTATGCAAACAATCGTCATGTGAACGTTTCTATTGTATGAACAATCTATGATGTGGACGTTATGTTATATGAACTTTGTAATTTCTATTACAAGACTCTAGATACATAAACATAGAAAAATTTACATATTTCTCATAATATTGGGTCAGACTTAAAGAAAAGTAAGACATAATTAAGAATCTCGAACGTAGAGAAAGTGCAACAAGTTTGGCAAAAAAATGTAGTGTTGTAAAATCTACTGTTACTAACATAAAAAACGGAAATGTGCTACTAAAAACTATTTAGACCAAATGCAAACAGTAGATACTTCGATAAGTCCAAAAACTTTAATAATGTAGAAGAATATTATTATTTAGCGCATCACTTCGACGAAGTTATTTTGCAAAATGTTTTAAATAATGGCTAAGTGACACTAGTGACGAAGATAAAGGGTTTAGATCAGTCTTTCCCAACCTTTTTTGTGTTATGCGCCACCTAAGCTTTTCTAAAATGCTTATGCCCCGCTCCCCTAATGAATATATAATTTCAAATATTTAAAAATGGAAATGTTCACTAAAGGAACTTAAATAATAGGTTTTAATAAGAAATCACAATGAAATTATTGAGCAAACACAGTAAGTAAATTGTCAAACCATAATGGAGAACTGAAATTCATGTATAAAATAATTTTAATGAAAGATTTTTCTACATTATTTTGTATTGTTTAAAACAACAAGACTTTTGCAACCATTTAACAGACGCTTATTAACACAAGATTGCAAGACTGCGAAACACTGCAGAAATTGAAATCCCGGTACTAAGCATTTCAGCTATTAACATGATGGAAAGAGGGTAGTTATACTGGAGGTTTACCAAACTCGAATAACGACTGCGAATCGCTATACGGTTAACTTAAACTCTGGACGAGTCCATTTTCAAATTGTTCTCCTTAACAATCGAATTGGGCCCCCCCCCCCCCCCCATGGGGCGTGGACTCCACGTTGGGAAACACTGGTTTAAATGTTTTAAGGCCCAAAAAGAGTACATAATTACAAAATTAATTGTATTAAGTATTTTATTTCTGTAATTTCATCGAAAAGTAGAATCGAACAATATTGTTTCTTTTTTATTTCGTATTCTATATATGCTGTTATCTACAAACAAATTGTATTTATTTAATTAAATTTTGCCTTAAGTAGCAAGTAAAATTAAGTGTCAATCATTTGTTGTTTTATCACGCCAAATTTCGCTTACTTGAATACCTTTGTCTTTCAATTCGATAGAAATCGAAATGAATCAAATAAAACCAACAGGCTGCATTATTAATTTCCACGGTAATAACATTAATATTATTATTCGGGTTAATTTGATCAGTGTTGTGCTTAATATTAGCGTGCATGTGTGTGTGTGTGCGTGCGTGCGTGCGTGCGCGCTGTCTAACTTTTTCATTCTATATTCCGTATTTTGTCATCTTATAAACGATATCGTTTACTTTCTAACGATTCGTAGCTTTTTATTGTTTCCTCCATACTAGATCATTTGTGTTGTAGAATGCAATAATGCATTTAACGAATTAAATACTACAATACACTTTTGCTCACAAGCAAAATACGTTACATGGTTTCTTTTTCTCGTAAAGCTTGTATGTCAAGCATTCGCTGATCGATCTTCGCCGCTTGAACAAAATGTATAGCAAATTCAGCTCCGTGTGCAACATGTTAAAACCGTATATAGGTTGATTTCGGCGCTAGTTTCCCTAAAAGTCATGCCACTTTCTAAATATAACGGGAATACCCCCTTGTTTGTATATGATCTGTCGATAGACCTTTATCGCTGCATAGAAGCCGACAGGGTCGATGCAAGGTTCTGCAGCAGAGACGGCGGGTGTGCGTTTTGTGCGTGTGAAGTGAAACTGACATGGACCCAGTAGGCTTTCATGTTACTGTAGACACTTATCGACACATTGTACATAGAAACATGAGGTTATTGCTACGATGTTTAGAAATCAGCGTGACGTGAGAAACTAGCAAGAAAATCATTCTTTATGTTTCTATGTATCCATGAAACCAGTGCCGTACAGAAATATGCAACATTTGTATCTAAGTAAAAATGTTAAATATCGAATAGAAGATAAAAAATTTGTATTTATTATAAAGATACTTAATCTTTATTCGATGACTATCGGATAAAAATATTTATTCGAAGTAAATTTATTTGTCGGATAACGGATAAAAATATTCATTAGAATAAAATTTATACAACGAACAAAGATACTTCTTTTATCTGAATAGTGTTCCATCCGTCGGATAACTTTTACATTTGAGTAACGGGTTTTGGTAAAATACAATTCATCAATTAATAAAGATTAAAAGTCGTAAATAAATTTATCTTATTTATTCATCGTCAACTAGAAATATGAAATACTTGTCGGGGTCATTGTCCAATTTAGACAGCTTCAGTTACCTTAATCCGCTGAATAAATTTACATAGTATGAATATTTGTACATATTATTCGACGAATAAAGATAACTTGAGTTACTTGTATCCGTCGAATAAATATTTGTATTTGTTAGTCAACGAATAACGATAAAGTATCTTTAGTCGATGTTTTATTTAAATAATTTTGTCATCTAGATAGTACCCATCTCTGGTGTTGTCAAATAGCAATGGTGGAACCTGACCGTTGAAACCGCTAAACACCCTGGATACACCGCCGACGCGACTGATCTAGCGTCCTGCGATCGACGCTGCACTCGCGAACGTTGAAACGAGCTCGATTCCTACCATTTGGGGACAAGTATTTCGGGAACTCGGTCGCATGCAATGGCGCACAGACCTTCCCAGATCGGAAACGAGTTTTCGCCTGTCCCGTGTCGCTTCGGCTCAGAGAACCGAAGATTTATCCAACGTGTCGGGCAGACGATTCTCTCCCCACCGACGGAGCTAATATCCCGCGGAGTAAATTGCACGGATTTCTCGCCGACTCAGAGATACTCCGGTTCGTTGCCTTCTGCCGCTAGGAAACGTGTTTTCTATCTTGATCCGCGCGTAGCTCGACGGAGCGCAATACGCCCGTTTCGCCACACGCGCGAACAGATTGCAATATTCCTGCCCGTCCGAACTCGCGAAATCATCGACGGTATTGCGAGTTAATGACGCGCGCGAATTGTCGGCTACAAAAGAACTTGTTCGTATCACCATGTATAGTAAGGGAACTCGGGGCGATATGCGTATGGTTAAGTTTACTTATCGAAATAAAAAGGAAAGTAAGAGGAATACAGAATTCTTGTTTATGTATTATAAACAAGTGTTACAGGTTGAGATTTTATGCGACAGGAAATATCGCAGCATGTTACTACGTAGACTACTCATATGTTCTACCATGGTGGGGTAACTATGAACACCCGTCTGAAGTAATTTGACGAATTTGGATTTAATCACGCTTCATCGATTAAATAAATAATGGGACGTACACTCAATCGCCAGTATCGATGCAATTACTAACGGATCACTACTTAGTGAATGCGTTTCATTGGCCGCAATATATCACGCACATCCCATTTCAATGAAATATACAGAACATGAATTACATATATTAAAATTTACTACAATTTCTACGATACATACCGCGTAAACATTGAATTAAAATATTAATTAGTAGGAAACACAATTTCAATCAGAGTTTTTAGTTGCAAATTGAAAAATTGATATTCACTTTAAAAAGTTCATAGAAGCAAATACTTTTTTTACCCACCGTTTGCACACGTATCTACTTAAATTAAGTATTTTATAATTTCGTTCCCAAAAGGAAAGATGAAATTCACACAGCTTCTCATAAATCTTCAATTAATTATCGTGCCCGTTCCTATGGTCAAATAATTGCGGATATTCGTCTCAATTGTGTGAGAATACGTATAAATTGGAATAATTATTTTTGCTCGTTACAGACGCGATTTCCTCGTTTCCGTGCTCGTTAGAACCAAGTTCGCTCGTGCATATTTAATGTAAGGTTATCGTTGTAAAAGTGAATTGCTTCGAGTATGCATCATTGCCTATCGGCAGGATGAACGTACCGGCGTATAATGCGATTCTAACACGTAACGTATGCGGATGCAAACGGGCGCATCTTCGCACGGTGCATTCACGGTACTTTCGATGCTTCCCGAACACGATCGTTTCACCAAACAAACTCGTTCGCGCCTCGGCCGAGAAACAGAGAGACGCTGTCGCGAACTTCCTGTTGCCGTCTATTATTCGGTTCGCTGGCATTAATCGCGGAGGAAAGCGTTTCCTAGCTGGCAGCGATCCTTTCCGTGCGCGACTGCCTTTCACTATCGTTCGAAATCTTCGCTTTTCAACCTCGTTGATTCTGCGTGCAACTAGCAAAGTTACGACGAAAACGCGAATAAGTGTATCGCAGAGAGAAAGAAATACGACGTGGACCGCCCCGAGAAATGTTTGCACCTCTTGACTCTTGCGCTCGAGTAGAGTTGAGCATGAGTAATAATATTATTTTGAATAATTAGATGAAAAGAAATTGTAGATATATAAATTTTGTGGCTTTGGTAGGCAATTCTGGAGAATTTTATATTTCTTTAAGGGGATTCACGCGTGTGAAGTTCAGCTATCAGTAATTTTATAGATAAAATCTTAAAAATACTTATATGTATGGCTTTCGACAAAAAATAATTTTGAAAAACGTTAATCGCATCACAAAATCCATATACTTCTTTGTTTATTTCCTTTCAAAGAGTATGTACACAAAATTCGATTCTGATGACTGCACTTTCGAAAAAGTTATTTTAATTTTAAGTTGGCTAGTTTGATGGCGATTATAAGGAATACTTCTTTCATAAAACTTACATATCAAAACAATTCACATACTCTTTCACCTAACTGTACTTGAAAATTTTATCTAGAAAATTATTAGTAATGGAATTGCACATGAATACCTTAAAATACTACATCATTGCAAACTGTGTATACATAAAATTACGTCCACACTTGACACGATAACTCTTGTAATGGGCATTCATTAGTTTTATTTTTCTTCCTATAGCACATGCATTCGTAAGAAACGTGTTCGTATAAGTAAAATTCGTTGACTGTTTCCAGATTGGTGGTGGCCGGCAGCCTCATAGCTCTGGCTAACTCAGCAGAAGAGGAGTACGATTACGAGGAAGAGCAAGCGGCGCCTGTGACCCCAGCACCAGCTAGAGCGACTTCCGGTAGACTGGGAGGGCTATTGTCTCCGCGAGGACGAGTGAACGTTGGGAGAAAAACAACTGGTGCGGGGGCGGCCACGGTGAGTCTTGAATTCCTTCGCTTTCGATACTTGAGACAATCCATACATGGCGAAGATTCGCCAGAGGTTTGCCCCTCAAGTATGATTGTCGATTTGCCTTATGGAGATAAACCTATCTACTCCGAAGGATGTGCAAATTTAAGAATATTTTGGGGCAAACTTAGAGAATTTAATATGTTATTCAAAAATGCTTGTGTTTTGAATTTCGGACAATTTCGGAATTTCAGACCTAACTCTGAGGTAGAGTGGTCACCGCGGAATGCTCATGTGAAAAAAATGACAGCGCCGCAACGTTCTCAATTTAAGATATTTTTAAATACAAAGTTGCGACACATGTATTAAGAAACGTTCTTTCGAATACCATTAAACTTATTATCAGAAAATATTCGGTTTATACAAACAAATTCTCAAATATGCTCCTTTTTTTGGGAATGTCCTGGGTAGGCTTCCCGTCTTAAGAAAGAAATCAGTGACAAAGATGGTTGATCAAACCTGTGGGTTAAGATTAATATACATACGGATACATACGGATCGTTTAACACTTTGATTGCTATGTCAGTCGAATTTGAGTGACATGTAAAGACCGCATGGAGCTGCGTTACTTGCATTCAAGTATCGCTCGTATTTAATTACTTACGAGCGGTATTAGTACGTACTTCCGTCAGCTTGTAACGCGACTAAGTAATTAAAGTAATTAAAGTAATTATATACATGATTTATTGAATAAATTCGAATACATTGACTACTTGATACATCACCCATCTATGGGTGATAGTTGTGTAGGCAGTAGGTTTAGTTTTCATATTTCTCAGGCCTTATTTTGTTTTTCATAAAAGACATTTTATTTGTGGACCATTGCTTAATATGGAATACTTGTCTAAACATAATAACAGAATTTGATTACTTTCACATTCATCTAGAGCTTCTCCTCTACTCATTTTCAAAATATATTGGAAAATCATACACTTGAATACTGCTTATGAATATATCGTACACATCTGATTTAGTTAATATCTTAGCGACAACTATTTACATAAAATAGGATGTACAATATGCAGGTCAAGTCTACTGCCTACAAGCTCCAATTTAAGGCTTAATATTACAATAAATAACCTCGTATGATAAATCGACGAACAAATTCTATCTGATTATAGATAAAAATATAGAAGGTTCCACTAAAAATAATTGATTTCTTTTTCAAACTCCGCTACCACCTTGCTTAGAAGCACATTATGTAATGTCCCTGATATTTTTGATAGCTTTGTTCTCTTATAAGATATTTAACCATTTCGATTTAAGTCAAACACCCTGCATATTTAAATATCAACAAAAACGTTGAATGAACTATCATTTTGTACTGCACTGTGCGAACACTTAGAAACCTTCGATAATCCATCATTTGAGATGCTATAAACCTCCACCTTGTACCAGACTATTAGTGAAATCGAAACAATAACACGTTCATTGCAGACGCAATCGACCACGGCGAAGCCTGTCGAGCAACCGCTGGAGGAGGAAGAAGAAGGCGAAGAGGAGCTCGACGAAAATCAGGAGCAAGACGACGTCCCCACCACTACCACGGAATCGACCAAGAAAGTTCGCGGCGGGGTACGACCTTTCAGGTAACTGCGCCTCGTTCTAGACGAGCTGCTCCTATCGTTTTTACATTCGTAGATGGCACTCGCGAAAGAGAAATGTTTTGCCCTAGATCGAATCAGGATCTGTTGGCCGCGTTGAAGAGGAGGAGAGCTCAGGTCGGACCTAGCCATCGAGAATCGTCGGGCACACAATCCGCCTCGGAATCGACGACGCCTAAACCCAAGTAATTAAACATACTTTAATATGTTTCGATGGAGGCTACACAGAAATAGACACATTTTATTTAGATATAGATAACGAATAATACTCGTATAGCTAAATTTCGTAGTGAAGCTTGTACGCGTATAAGTTAAAGGATGATTATTTTGCAATTTAGAACAAGCTATTACGTTTCACGTTTAGACAGTTTGATTTATAGCTGAAATGTCCTTAGTATAAAAAAATTTTGAAATAAAATTTATTAAATTAAATTGAGGAAAAGAACTTGGTAAATTAATTTACAGAGACCTTTTCAAATAAATAATTGTGTTTGATACACAAAAGATATTTAACACATTCGCGACAGGCAGATATTTTTCGTTTTGAAATATCAAAGTTGTAAATATGTAGTGCATAAGATAAAAAGATTTTCATAATTTGTTCATATCCAGCAATGGAATTGGAAGTGACATGAACTCACGTCAGCGGTCACGAATGTGTTAATATTAGGTTAGGCAAAAAGTTTGTTCAGTTTGTAGTGATGTTGCCTCTCTGCGTAGCCTAACCTACTCTGCAGTTCGGATGATTATTAAAATGTTGAAGACTTTTACAAACGCAGGATCATAAATTTACCCTAACTATAGGGAAAGATCGTAGAACAAAATGGAGAATATGTTATAGAGTAAATATATTTCCTTGTCTAAGAAAAATCGCTGTTTGTTTGTGTGTTAAAATCCAAACGAACTTTTTGGCCAACCTCATATTTAAAACCGTATAAGTTCACGAAAAGAGAGAAATGTTACGACGGGAGGCGGAATGGGTTAATGTTCGATATCTAGATTAAAGACTATTTTGATTTATTCAACCTTTAAGGTTGATCGAAAGATTAAGGCGGGATTGCTTATTTTTCTTCCAGACCAACCACCAACGGTCGCAGCAAAAGCAACAGCGCGACTGACTCAAAGTCCTCGGGACGCGGCAGGTTCGGAGGATCCAGGGGTAGCAAGCCCGTGCAGGAGGAGGTCGAGGAGACTCAACGGGAAGAGGTCCAAGTGAAGCCCAAGCCCTATCGCAGAGGATAGATCGTTCACTGGGAAACGCGAATTTCCCAGTTTCTTTTAACCACGCGGAATAAATAAATCGAACGCAGTCCGAGCGATCGATATCCAACTCGCCGATATATTTCGTCGAATCGACACGTATTTCTTTCCTCCCACGCACGAATAACGCGATAATTGCTACAAACGTCCTCCCCACCCCAACGGTTCTATACACTATTCGCGTTGGAAAATTGGAACACGACGCAGAAGTCGCACGAAAAAGCAATCGGGATTGCGTTGCTCGCAAATAAACGGTTAACGATCGGTAAAAATCATCGTTTGCTTTACGAATCGAAAAAGCACTCTCTAAAAAAATACGACATGTATATAGAAGAAGGCTCTGCCACTCACAGAATACTCTCGAGGTACTTGCTGTACAAATGTAAATTAATACGACAATAAAATTTGCGAAAAATAAAGCCTCTGTTTGACGTTCGTTTGTTCCACGACCATGGGCTACATTTATCCGAATAATAGATGACAAATAGAAAAATCATATAATAATTTATTTATTACATTCATTCTACCAAGTAGTTATCGAGTAAGCTTTTAATTCGTTCTACGCGAAATGGAGTAAATCTCGTAGCGCGTAAACATCCCCAACTGTTCTTGGAATTGCTCGATAGAACCTTTTCGAGACTCGTCGTGGTTTGCAACTAAACTATGGATTTTATGCTTCCATGTCATCTGTCGATGTGGAGAACGTATACGAAATGTATGCAGAACATGAGCACTCGTGCAAAATGTAAAAGGTTTTGATATTAATATATCAATTCACCAAATTTATTCTTCATATGTAATGTACGCGTTTTCCATATTGGTATATGATTAAGTAAATAAAATCCACAGTCTATTTACGACCTGGTGGCTAGGCTTATAATTCCTAGTTTTATTACAATCATCAGCGAGAGAAATACCAGTTCGGTTGAATTTACTGTATAAAATCATCTTATTCATTTGAGATTAGAATTTTTATCGAGCAAACAGCTGATCAGGAGCACTTCAACTTTTATTCGTTTTTAGAAATTAGAATCTAGTCTTGAATTTTGTCCATCCCTGCCTTCGACACGACCCCAGTTGCGTGCCCACTTGGAAAACGCGAGCCAGACGTATCGACACCGCACGTGAACCAATTTGCATCAATTTAGAGTTCCAGGACTCCGAGCTCGCGTTGGTGTCCTCGATACGCTAACCTTGGCTAGACCAGTCTAGGAATCGTCGCGCGTCGATTCTTATCTCGTAAATTACTTTTCTCGAACCGGAGGAACGTATTTGCATACGTTCGAGGAGCACCGTAGGATGTGAACAGGAGAAATTCCAACGAGCCGCTTTGGAATGTCGAGGGCGTGCTCCATCTGCACTCTCGCATTCTCATCTTTTATACATCTCGCGACGACGAAACGCGGTCGCGCGCGCATCAACCACTCCCAAAAAACTTTGAAACGTTCCACGCTCGTCGTCCCACTTTGTCGCCTCGTCGCCGTATACTTTTCGCGTCTTTCCACTGGGTTTGAACGACCATTCGAGTCTTCGACCACGACGCTTGTAACGGGGATGAATAGCAGAATCTCGTGTCTTTCAGAGACGATTTTGGTTTTGGTTCAGACTGATAAATAGGAAAGCATGTAGATTTATTAGGGAAGCCCACGGAGCCCATCGGTGTGTTTATAGTCCTGGTAGTCCTACCACGGTGGAAATAAAATTATATTGTGGCTTCATTTTATACCAGTGATTTTTTGTTAGTATAAAAGGAAACTGTCGCGTGTAGATACATCTGAAATTAATGTGCGAAAAGTTGTATCATGAGGGTCTATAAATGGTTGAAAACGGTTGGCAACCTCGCGTTGTTTCTTATAGACTTGTCGGCAAGAAAAATCGAAGAATAAATGTTCTTAGCGTATTCACTGTTCATTGGTATCCGGACTTAGGAGATTATAAAAATTATTTAGCTTCAGGTAATTCTAAGCGCCTCGTGCGAGGAACATAGAATACATGCAATAGTTTGACCCCGTTGGTATCCTGGTTTATTATAGCTTCACCAGTAAGAAAACACCAAGAATAAACGTCCTTACAACGTATAAGATTAGAATGGAACTTTGAAGTTAGGGGTGGTTTTTTCGTCAAAGCCGAAAAGTAACAGCAACGAAATAACCCAGGGCTCTTGGGTTTCATTAACGAAGATTTACGCAAAGTTCCCTTAAAATGGAGGTTTAACGGATTACCAGTATTCCCTTGTTAGTTGAACGTATTGACGAGGAAAACGAACGAGTTGGGAATTCGAAGAGGGCACGAGCTAGCGGTATGCTAGTGGAAAAGAAAGAACTGATCGAAGAAGAAGAAGAAGCGAAATGGAGGGAGGAGAAAGGCGGACTGGTGGACGTGGACCGGTACTAGTACGCGCGAGAGGTAGGTACGAAAGTGAGAGGAGGCAGTATCTCGTCGGCCTTGAGGCCTTCACGAGGAACATTTCACTCGCAAAGACCATCCGAGTCGCGTCACGATCCTGATAACGCGATGGGACACGCCGAGGCAACCACGACAGGCCAAGAAAGGAAAACAAAGAGGAGGAAGACCATGGATCCATAGAGTGCTCTTACAGAGGCGAAACTCCTGAGTTTTTCAGGTCCCAATTCTGAGTGCGCATGCGCCTTCTAAAAAGTATCGCCGTGAATGTAGCTACGATACTTTAGCAATATCGATACTGAGATGTGGTTAAATTACAAATGAGATTCAAATGCAAACTTGTTTATTCTAACGTAAAGGAAAATGTTATAAGTGGTCAATTTTTGAGTAGTTAAGGCACCTAAGTTATCGATCAGGCATTATTCTTTAGGTTTCGATGAATTATAAAAGAACAATTTTTTTTTCCTTGTCTGTTTTATGTCGCATCGACTACAAGGTCATTAGCGACAGAACTATTTGCGATTATTTATATCTTAGAATATATATCGATGTCTTTGAGGAAGTCTATTCTATTTCTGATATGGTCTTGCACTGTTAGGGCTGAGTCTGGTTCCATTCCGTATTTTGTCCTTTTCTGTTCTATTTCTTTACATACGTATAATAGGTGGTTCACTGTTAGACGATGGGTTTGGCAAAAATGACATTGGGGGGGTTCGGTTTTAGTGACGAGGTAGTCGTTGGTGATTTTCGTATGGCCAGTTCTTAGTCGAGACAATACAAATTTTTCTTTCCTGTTGAGGTTTATAGTTGGTATTTGCTGATAGAAGTTCTGGATGATGTTGTATATTTTTGTTATGTTGGTTGTGGTCCAAATTTTATTCCATTCTTCTTTTATTACTGTTTTTACATTAATTATTTGGTCAAGACATGGTATTGGTGTTGCAGGTTTGTTTGGTGGTAGTTCGGTTGCTTCTTTTGCGGCGGTGTCTGCTTTTTCGTTTTCAATTATTCCTTGATGAGAGGGAATCCAAATAATTGTGGTGTTTATTTTTTTATTTGTGAGTTCTGTGTACATTTCTTGGATTTCTTGGATAATTTCGTGCTTGTCCTTTCTATTGGTTGGCGGTAGAGCCTTGATCACACTCATGGAGTCAGAGTAAATAACTGAGTTTTGTAAATTATTTTCGATTACATATTTCAGGGCATTCAGGATTGCATACGCCTCAGCAAAAAAGATAGATGTCACTTTGGGAAGATTCTGTCAGATTTTTTTATTGTCTGTAATAATAGCATCTCGCTCTGATTTCGATGCATCTATATACAATTGTTTGTATTGGACATGCTTATTGTTGAGTTCTAGGAATTTGGATTTGTGTTCAATTCTGCTTTGTTCGTTTTTTGACCTTTCGGCGAGTACAATGTTGGTATGGGGGATTTCGATAGTCCATGGTGCTATTCTTCCTGGTTTGCGTTCTATGGTAGGGGTCTTTTCGATTTTATACAATTGTAGCATTTTTCTTATTTTTATATAAAATGGTGATGGGAGTTTGTTGTGAAGCTGCCTAAAGAACGATTATTTGTAGGCAATACAATGGGAAAGTTATTAAAAAAGACAATAAAATTAATGGTCCACACAGCGAAACATTGAGATTCCTTGGCTTTAAGCGGGTATTCTATTCTAGAACCTTCAAAATAGGGATTTTTTAAATTATATTTTCTTAAAGTGTAGGCCTTTAAAAATATATCTGCCAAAGGATTTTACTGGATTCGGAAAATTAACAAATTTACTGACGTCTAAAGAGAACGATGTCCGCAATAATGTTATCTTCAATTCATTTGGATACTGCATTTTAAATTTCATTGCAGTTTTTCCTACAATTTCTTCGTTGGTAATGTGTAAAATGTGCAAATGTGACATTCATTTTCAACAAGGAAGTAAGCGAATTTCAACAATAATTAAAGGAAGAGCTCGTATTATAATTATTGCAGAGTAAGATAAATTCCTATTAAGGTTCCACTTTTGTAGATACGTTTGCAAAGATTTTATTTTGCATAAAGATCTGCATAAAGCTTACCAATAACTTGGTATAATAACCTTAGTATTAATAACCTTAACTAACTCAAAATTGGCCACTTATAACATCTTACTTTGCCACTGACTGCATTTGATGACTGAGATAGTAATGAAGTTGAAATATAATGTAGTTAAAGAAGAAGTTAGACGCCACTTAGTTATTCTTTTTTTTCTTTACAAGATGAAATAATATTTAAAGTCACTTCGCTATAAATACATACTATTTCACTGAGGTATGACGTTTCAAAACATCCGATCATTTCTTGAAATATTTTGCACTTTCTTCCCATTACAATATAAAAATCAGTCGCAATGGATACATGTGTGTGGATATATATTTCTGTCACGAAGTAGCGATGTTCATTAGCTTCGCGGTTTTTTGTTACTCTTTTTCCACGACTGATTTAATTACGCAAATAGAAGCAGCGCACGCTAGAATTACATCTTCGTTATTCGATATTTTCCGCTCTATTCTGAATGTTTGCATGTTTGACCAAACAAATAGCAAAAGTCAACCAAGACTGCAAGAAATATCCCTATGGACGTACATGCAAATGTCAACAAATTCAGCGGAACCGATGCTTGTTTTCAAATATTATGTCTACCGGAAAGTTCTGTCCGGTTACGATAAGTTTCAACAAGTATGCGCGTATTCGTTAAAAATGATATACAAATTGCAATCACGCTGGCAAGATGTCATAAATAATGATAAAAATTGTATTAATCAATAAAATTTATTCAAGGTATGAGAAATTTATTATTTTGTTTTATTTTAAAAACAGACAGAACTTTCCGGTAGACCTAATATTTCATGATTTCTGATTCGCGAAAAAATTGTATAATTTACACCGTTACTACGAGAAAATATAATTTCAACTCGATCATACACACGGAGTATACACAGTTTTATCGTTTTCGTGATGATAAATATGACAAATAATTGGTATTAATTGTAAAAAATGGTTTTTCAAACAAAGAAGGGGCAATAGAAATATTTAAAAAGCATTTCGCTAATTTCTCGAAATTTCTTTTCATGTAATTCCTACATCACTTTAGGAAACCTACGTAGCATTTAATTATAAAAGCTGTGATATTTAGAAAATAATATTCAAATAGTAATGTTCGAGAATTATTCATAGCATTCGAATGCCTATGAAACATTTGTTCGAGTATTAATTTACTCAAATAGTCCTAGCTCTAATCTGACCGCGATACTACAAACTCGGTTTTGTTTGCCCTCTGTAGAGTCATGCTGCACCCCAGATTGCTGTACTGAAAATCTCGAGAAAAATGCATCGGATAAGAATCGACGTGCTGGAAGGGGTCGAGACCTTATCGAAAAGAAAAATACAAAAACATATCAACGCACATTTATCGGTTGGATGAGATTTTAATTAAGGATCGGAAACGATAGGTGTCCTATTCACCGGTCATCCTTGACGGAGGCGGCATTCCGTCAAGAATTTCCCGTTTCTCTCGACCTCTATTGCGAATGCGACTGGACTCGACTCGACTCAACGCGACATTACTCGACGAATGTCGCCCGTTTCGATCGCTCTCTTTCATCAGGATTTTTCATGGTAGATCCGTTAATCGGACAGGTCGATGTAGCGACTGAAAATCCTGTTTTCTCGGGACTATGATCGACGACGAAGCTGCGAGCGCACACGTTCCTACTATTATTATGCTAAAGGTTATGCCACGGTTTCCTCGCAAACTACCGGGATGTGAGTTGTTTCGCAACGGTTTCCAACAGAAAGCGAACAAGAGATCTTTTCCGTGGTTCTCCTGCCAATCTCTCGCACATATTTCGCGCCTATTCGCACCTGTTGGTTACGATTAACGGACGTTGTGTCGAAAGCTAATTAATTAGTCGCCGTTCGAATTACGTGGCCAATTACGCGATTAGGTATACAGGTTGTTCCGAAACGAGCAGCCAAACTTTTTGAATATTTTGTATTTTGTTCCTACGATTTCATTTCGTTTGATTTATTTAATTTCAATTAAAAATGTTCAATAATTAACTTGTCAAGTTTTAATATAAACGGGAGGACAGAGAGCAGAAATAAATTATAATTAGCAAGTTACATCCTGTTAACGTTAACGAATAACACATCCACTTTATACAAGTTCGAATCTGGAACCTTTGTTGCCAGAATATTATTAGTAAATTTTAGGTATCTATGGTGTATTTTAACACATTCGCAACCGCTAAATTCACATCACTTCAAATTCTATATATCTTTTTATTTGATACACTACATATTTACAATATTGACATTTCAAAACATATTTTGTAATTTTTATCTGCGCTCTAACGATACAAATTTGCGATGTCCAGCTTCAGAATTTTATTATTTTCGTCATATTATTTCATTATTATTTTTATTAGTTTTGTTATTTTATGCTGGTCGCGAATCTATTAATTTTACTTGAATGTATGTATTAAATTCATATACTACAAAACTTTATTTGAGAGCACCCGAAACATTAGGTCGAATCGTTTAAATACATTTAAATACATGCTTGAAATAGAGCACGGTATACTTTTAATTTGTATCCATATCTCACAAGCAATCATCTACAAAATTACGAAGGAAAGGCGTTCATTAGACCGGTACGTGGGGGTCCCAGGTAAGTCCCATTACGATAAAATGGGTTTCTCTGGCATAAACTGTACTCCGTGCACGTACAGTGGATGTAGAATGTATTCGCACACCGATCAATTTCCGAAAAAACTTTTGTGTGCATTGTAGTTTATTCACTTCTTTTTTATAATCAATGATATTTTACATATTCTCGGAAGTCTCTAAGATAGATATAGTTCAAACAACATTTACTAGTTAATATAATTTGTGAAATTAACAAAAAAATGCGAAAAGTGGGTAAAATTATAGAAGCAATAAGTATTTGTTCGATTCTTATGACAAACCATTTACAGTAGAGTTTGTAACGTAAACACATTAGTTTATTGCTCCGTACGAATTAGAAAACATCATATTTCCAGTAAAGTACTTTTGAACAGTTTTGCGAATATTTATTGCTTCGACATTTCTATCGATTAATTGTTTTTTTCTTGTTAATTTCGCAACTTACATAAGTAGCTATCTTTTTGTAATCTATATATTCTAGAGATTTCCGAGAATATGTAGAATGTCATTGTTTATAAAAAATAATTACAATTTTATACAATTTTTTTGGAAATTGATCGGTGTACGAATACTTTCTATACCCACTGTACGTGTCTACCGAAGGTTTATAATTACTCGTGACTACGACAGTTATATTATATAGATTGTTGTTGAAATAACAATCGATGCGCTATTGATTCTATATTGATACCAATTCAATCAAATACAATCGATATATTTCTCGAAATGTACAGAAGCAATACACGAAGAACCATTTCAGAACCGATACACGTACAACCGATATAGAACCGATATACTAACGATCCCATAGAATCGGAATCGATATAGCCTAGAACCATTTCGATCAATAACTGTTATTACATCTTTTCAGTTATCATAACTGTTTTTTATCTTTAGTATGAGTGTCTACATTCGACTGCGTTTTCCGAGGAATACCAAATGCAGTTAAGAGGTAAGAAACAAGTTATATCTACATATATTTATACTCGGTAAATGGGCTGTAAACTTTGCAAAATGAAGGGGTTTAACGCTTAACATTTAAAGGATAGGGTACTTATTCTTTGGTTCCTTATATTCAACGCGCCTTTCTAAGCTTGAAGCGATCGTCCGTTACTTCTTAAATTTTCCTAATGCATTATGTAACTAGAAATTGCGAAAAATATATCAAATAACAACAGTTTATGTTCTTTTTTCTATCATACGTTTACTCATTATCAAGTCATTCAATTAATTGTAGCGTACGTTCGCATGTTATTTTTGTGTAATAACAAGTATGATACATTCCTAAAATATGGCTGCTTATTTTAGAAACACCCTGTATTATAATATATCTACGTGACCCGAGAAGCGCACCGCGAGTCACTGGTAATGATTTTTAAAAGCACGCCACGTCGTGGATGTGTATTCGTGATTCGCGTCCTGAGACAGCTGGCCAAGTCCTACGCTGACCTTTCGGATAATGTCGTCGATGTCGACGGCCGATGCAACGATAATGACGACGATGCTTTCTATCTGTCTACGTGGCGCCTTCTCTCGAGCTCAATCGTCGCCGCTTCTCCTTTTCGAATGTCAGCAGTTCGGATTCGAAGAGTCTCGAACCATAGAACGAGTAATGAGTATCGCTAATTGAGTTAATCGATACTTGTTACTTTATCCAGCACAGGCAACATACTAAATATATTTTTCAATTCAGTGTAAGTGCGGTTCCAAAATAAAAATAGAAGATATAAGAGGACCACTGTCTTAAAATTATATAAGTATTATCTTTCCGGAAAAAAATCTTTTCTTGTCTGAGAACAAACTTTCTACTCAAATGTATTATCAAAATTGGAACAACAGATGAATATAATTTATCTACGACACTTTAAATTACGGAATTATGTTCAAGTATTTCGTTCAAGGTTAGCGTCATAAATATTTAACGAAACAAACGCCATTGTGATGTACGCCACGGCGCGCGGCGTCCAGAACTGAAGTGGTTTTAAATCCAAGTAGAAACGTTTATAGATTTCCTATCTATGAAAATATAGTATGCGCGTACAGAATACAGTATTAAGTTTTTTATTTATGGTTCGAAATTTGTAGAGATACCTACGAAGCCTTGTCGTCGTCCTTCGGGGCGTCCACAAAAAATATTACGTTCGTCATGAATCTTATAAATAAGAATATCCATTCTCAAACTCCTACCAAAAATAGTTTGTTACTTGCAAATCTCATAAATAGACATTCTCCTTCGCATAATAAACCACTTCCCTATCGCAGTGCCAGGCGATAAAGCATCTTCACCGTAAACAGCGCAAGCATTAAGAAGATGTACTATACTTAAGAGGATGGACTATACTTATAATTTACAAAAATCGATATTTCAGTATTTGCATTTTCGTCAAGTAGGGGAGACTGAGGTCAATTGAAACATGGTCAATAGAAATAAATGAAAATTAAATACAATTATATACATACAATGTTCCTCATTAGTTGCTGCCTTGTGCTCTTTCTCAACAACGCATGAGTATAGTCATTGGTTATCTCGTTTGTCAACAACGTCAGCTAACAATTTTTTCTGAAAAAATTATGAGTCCGATTGATATGATACAAGTCACATTCTCTTCAGAATACTTAGTTGCTATGGTCTGACGTAGACGTTTTTCAAAAATTGTTCTTTTTTCTATTTCATTCTCGAGGATAAGATACATTTTTCATAAAATTCTGAAAATTTATTTTAAATTCTGCCATTTTTTAATTGTTTGAGATACTGGAAAAACCTCACGCCAAACCATAGCCATAGATATCTAGTTTAAGAAAATTTCTGGTATTTTTATATCAACTATTCTCTGTGATCACAAAGCTATCCACCGGTCACCAATGTTTCTTTTGCAACATTTATTAGGTTGTCCAGAAAGTTCGTGCCAATTTCTAAGAAACATTCAAAAACACGTTTGAATTTTAATATATATTTATTGAATTACATAGGTGCCATTTTGTTCCACAACCTTTCCATCTTTTAAGGGATGTATGCATGTTATTTGTTTTCAACCACTTCGATATATTCAGACCTGTACCACCTACAAAAAATCAACCTGGACTTTCCGGACAACCAAATATCTGCGGTAAGATCGCTTTCTGTTTATTTATATGGTCAATAAAACATACTGAAAGCTTGAAAACAATTCATCGCATAGTTTCATTATAAACATTTTTTGAATAAACCTCTTTCAAAAGTGCTTTTTTTAGTGGTCTTGGCCCTTAGAATAAAATAATCTAAAAATCGTCATTATCTTCCTAAAATCTAATAGTTGGCGAGAGACTCTACCTCGTCTGCCGATCGGTACGTCTCGATCTGATCGGTTATTAGTCTCGAGACCGAGAAAATCAACGCTGTATGCTCGAGAGGGATCGAAAGTAACACCGTCGCCGGAAGGAAGTTGCGTAAAACGTTCCTCGAAGCTCGTCTGGATTTTAGAAAGTTTCTCTAAACAACTCATTTCGCGAGACCACTGGAAAAGCTGAGCTGCCGTTCCATTTCCAAAGACGCGTGCGGACGACAGGTCTCCCGGGCGCATTTGTAATTCCATTCTCGCGAATCAACCAGCGAAGACAACGCCGCCGACAACGCGGTCGCTGTTGCAAACGGAAAGTTATTACGAAACGAGGAAACGATTATAGAAATGCGACGCGCAATGGTATTATTTCTCATTATGTTGCACAAACTGTAACGCGCTTTGGCGCGCTGCTCCGTTGTTCCCCCGTGAGCCCCCGTCGCGTGTTCCCCTAAGGAAATACGTCTCCGGGATTTATGAGAATAACTCGTAATTGCGCTTCATTTACTCCTGGCCGCGTGTTCACTCGCTGGAAAGAGATAACCGAATTTATTGTTCCTACCGAAGCCGTGGTCTTCATACGCTTGCGAGGATGCATCGCGAATGCGACATCGCACGTGCTCCACTTGCTAAAAAAATTCACTTCTACTTTATGCAAATGATGTGAATCTCGTCGAGGTCATGCGCCTCGAAGAATTACGTTGTCAGTATTCAACTACAGAGAGTAACTTTAACCCCTTACGGATGGATGGGTCTCGCACGTCCCATGATTTTCGAGCTCCTGTAAAATAACCCTAAACGACGATTAGGGATTTATATTAAGTCATTCTCTTAAATGATGTCAAATGTAGTCATTTATACAATTAGAAGTTGAAATAAACAGTCAAATGTTGCTAGGAAAACCAATATGACAGCGCATGTTTGCCGATTTTCTAACCTGCTAAACAGGGCTGAACGTTTCTTGAAAACAAAATATAAGTAAGACCATTTTATTGTTATTTTGCCAAGTAGATCTTTATAAAAGTGGTTTAGAAGTAAACAAATTATGCTATGCTGAGACCATTTCGTCTAAAGTGGAATAACATTTTTATGAATATTAACTAATATTGTACCCTTAAAAGACAGATGGGTCCTAAGTGTCCCACGTTATAAATCGAGTTCCAAGGGCTGTTTTTGGAGATCTCCATAAAAAGAAGTCAAGGGGTGTGAGATCCAGTGATGGTGATCGGATCTGTAACTGATACAGTGTATTCGCACCCCTTTACTAATCTTGAGGATGTTTAACAAGACATTCTGCAAGAAATATGCAAAATTACGTAAAGTGACATAAGGAATGTATTAAGCAACGTCAAGAAGAGGATGGAAAAGTGATTGAACTGAACCGTTTGAACACTTGTTGTAATGTAGGTACTTGCAGAGGGACAAAAATAGTTCGAATAACTTTTACCATCAATAACTTTCTAAAGAACAAGTTTAGCACATAAGTATGTTAGTACTTTTTTGTAGAGCACAAGAAGCTGCATCGATCTATGTCGTCAATAATATAGGTTTCCATTTAAAGAAAGAAGTACAGTTGCATTTTTCTGATGCACCGATGCACAAAAGTGCATAAAATTAAAAAGTGCATAAACCATTTAACATTCACTTATAACATTTTTTTCTATTCCCAACCATTTATGAGCTACAGCCTGTATTCTGTGGGACACCCTGTATTCTAAACCTCTTGGGTTAAGAGGGTGTATCTATGACCCTTGGTACTGGATGACCAACTCGTCTAGAGTCAAAATGAGTCATTTATGTCCCCGCAAACTTTCTGTAGGGTTTTTGGATTTGAATAAGGAATGCGAAAAACAAGGCTGATTAACTTATTTTAAACACAATGGTTCCGATATCCTTATCTGTACTGAATCAATAGGTTGGTCATCCACAATAACCGTGTACACACTTTGCCTGACTGGCCTACAGGTTAGGCCATCCTCCAGGACAAATCGGGTTTGTGTAGTGCTTTCACTTTTAATTATTATTTCTTCTTTATGTTGGTGAATTTAATTTTTTTATTTGTATTTTTAAAAGTTAATTAGATAGTAAATTAAAAAACTAATTGAAGTTCTTATTTTGTTTTACTAAGTGTTTTGTTTTACTGTTTGAAGTTAAGGATTCCACTTTATCAAGAAGAAACGATCGACAAGAAGAGTTTCTTATTGAGAACGTCATATAAGTCCATGTTTTTTTATTAGGTTTTCGGGAAATACGTATCCATAAGAATGTATCCGGTGAATTTTATACAAATATTTGGAAAATCTCTGAAGTTACAATATTGTCAGTGTGCCTTACGTGGACGATCAACCAATATAAATAAGTATGTTGCAGTCTTGCAAAAATCGAAAAGCAATACAAATTTTTGTAATCTTTAACTATTAAAAAATATATTTCTGAAGTTTCATTTAAAAATCCAAAAAAGTATCGATGCTATGAAATATTTTCGTGAACGTGTCTGATTGCTTAAGCATACTGCCTGGCAGGTCTCAACGTGTTTTTCTCAAAACCATGTTTCTCGCGAGTGTCGACATAATAACTCAGGAATTACCGAATCGATCGATTAGAAATGTTGCGTGAATGTGGAAATCTGTTTATAGCTCCTACCAATAATCGATCGATATCTTTAAAATTTTCATTTAAAGTTGTGTGAAGCCCTCTTAAAGCTATAAAAAGTTAGAGATAATGCCAACATCCGTTTTGAAATCGCAATTGACCTATACGATATCTAAATTCTCGTCGTCCAAATGAGAATCCTCCCTAGAAACAAAAATTCAAGTTATCGCTCGCGATCTGGCATTCAACGGAACAAGGTTGCGCGACTCAGTTATCTGAAATCTCTGAGCAGACCGATCACGTTTCGAATAACGCACGATAACACCGATCGAAAATAAAACGAAGCGTCGGTCGAAGAGGAGGAGAAGGAAGAGGAAAGGACTTTCTCTCGAACAGGAATCCTTATTCGCTTTCCCTGATACCGTGATCCGTTCATACACGCGAATCGCAAAGGATCCGCTAAGGAGTACATATATCTTTGAAAATTTCTTGGAGAAAATATCAAAATATGAGATACGAAGGCATCTTTTAATGCCACTAAACGCAACATTCACATAGAGACTGAGTTGGTACCCTGGCGTTGCTTCTTATAAACTTCAGCGGTAAATAAATCTTAGAATAAACGTCTCTACAACGTATAAGATTAGAATTGAATGAAAGCTTCGAGTATATCGACTTCGATGAATCGGGGAAAGAAGACAGAGTTAGTTTTTCGAAATCGTAGATCATGTTCAAAATGGTCCCCGGATTATAGAAAATGTAGTCAATATTCGATTGAAGTAATCTGAACGTCTTGCACTTGTTCACGCGGAGGCGGAAGTAAGTATAATACTCATGTATGCCGACCTACATTATCGGCCTTAATTTCAATACACCGCCACTCCTGTAACTTTTCTAAAGTAAGACGAACGTAATGAATGGTCGCCATACATAAATAAATCGTACTACTATTGTAAATTGTAAGGAATGTCTGCACTTATTCAAATCATATCAGCATATAATTGTCATAAAATACACGATATTCATAATTCGCTATATAACGAGGTTTTGCAACAGAACAGTTCATGATTTCTACAACGAAAGCTTATGACATCCTTTGTGGAATCACTTTGACAGATGCACTCGAGAACAACAAATTATAAATAAAAATCATCTGTGGGATGTACTGCGAGAGGAATAGAAGGCAAATAAAGTGTACGCTGCTAAGGGTGGGTACTTGAATGAAAACAAATCCTGTCAATGACTTCAAATATGACTACTCCACTTTAATAAATATAAATTTATCACAAAATAGCTTTTTACTTGCGTTCCATCTCGAAGGAATCACACATAGTGTGGTGCATTGACATTAATGGCCAATGATAGTGTACCATCTTAAACTATCTCTTAAGAAATGAAAATTGAGCAAATAGCTATTTCTACATTTGTTCCTGCCATGATGTCCTTTCTTCTGGGGAGAAACTGAGAATTAATGTTGCCAACACGATAGTACCACCCCCTTGATGTTGTCTGTGCATCGCGTCATCGGTAAGAATAAACATTCTTACAATACAAACGACTGAAGTTAGACAGAGGCTTTGGGTATCTGTCTCGATAAATTGAATAACGAAAAGGGGACTAGTTATCGTGATTATCATTCTCCTGGCCTGGCTAGAAGTTAAATTAATTAAAATCAATGATCTTTGAATCTTAAGCGGTGCAGACAAACAGCCTTGGGACACTTAAACGTTCTGCACGGAACTACACTAAATGTGCACGAGCGGCTAGATCAGTGTTTCCCAACTGTTTCCCAGTGTTTGAATATTTAGAAATGAAAATGTTAACTAAAGAAACTTAAATAATAGGTTTTAGAAAGAAATCACTAGAAAATTATTGAGCAAACACGGTAAGTAAATTTTCAAAGCATATAATGGAAAACTGAAATTTAAATACAAAATAATTTTAATGAAAGATTTTTCTATATTATCGAATTTATTTACTGTGTCTACACAGTTTTTAAAACGACGAAACTTTTACGACAATTTCACGGACGCTTATTTCAAATTAACTCCAACGATGAATGCTGAGCTTTACTGCGAGACACTGCAGAAATTGAGATCTCGGCACTAAGCAATTCGACTATTAAATGTATGTATATTCGAGATTGTTAATCCTTTAATACTTATTGATTATTGTCTCTTTAAGTTCACGTGATGTTAGTTATATTAGAGGTTTACCCACCTCGAATAACTTAAACTCCGGACGAGTCCATTTTCGAATTACTCCCCTTAACAATTTGTTGTATGCCAACATAATTTGTACTATTTTCAGTTTAAGATAACACTGCATTTTCATCCGTTCGTCAAACATCTTAAATCAAACTCCAGCAGCAAACATTCCAAAATCCTTCCTTCGATACCTGATGATTTCATCCTTGCTAGTCATCCCCGGACCTCGACCTTGTTACCTCTCCCCTACCGACCACTGAACCTAAGATAATCCCTATTTTTGTATTTTCCAGCTTTCCGAATCTATAAATCTCGCTACTTTTCCCTTTGAAAGCAAAGAATTGTCCGAACCGTCTTAACACTATCTACCGGGCTATTTAGAAACAGACTAATTCGAAAAAGAATTTTCTACGGTATCATATCCCAATCTAGGCTGACAATAATTCCTCCATATTGTTACTGGATACATTGAATGTCAAGTCTGTTTCCAAACACTGAACATTGTAAGTAGACTACCATCAACACAGTAAATAAATTCGAATAGCTAAATACTGCAATTAAAAAGCCTAAAAACAGACTCCCGGTAAATAAAGTGTTAACACGTGGAAGTACAGTCGGTACCACGCGAATATCTTCGTTGACTTCGTTTAATTTCGCTGGACGTTATACTTGTTAAATACAATAAAGGAACAACTCCAGCGGAATACAACACAATCGAATTGCCCCCCTGTGGGGCGTGGAGCCCACGTTGGGAAACACTGGGCTAGATCCTGGTTACTTTCGAAGTGGCGTCAGACGACGTCTGTGACGCGAGACTAATTTTTCTTCAAGCAGCAAGGTGTACGTGGGTATCGAGTCGATCGCTCGGAGCAGTGCGTGCCGTGCGTGTGCCAATGTTAAGGTCGTTCCATCCTTGATGGGAGCGTAACGAAATTGTATAGTAGCGCTTCGGTGATCGGCAACGGGAAATGTAGGTCAAGTTGATGTCCGGTTTCGAGAAACCGGAATATCTGCCCGCAGAATCTTTCGATATGGCCACCGCACAGCGGTTTCAAACTATCGAAAGGCGATAAAAAGTCGCTTTTTCCATTCATGGTAAAATCCTTTCATTTATTATCTAGTCTTGCGCCGTTCATCAGTCTCGATTATCAATCGCTTCAGCGAGAGGTAGTTTTCTGTAACACTAAATAATGGTGCGCGTAGACCATAATCTTTTGATTGAACTATCTTGCGTTGGCGATTGTTATATTGGATTCTCCTAAAAATTTCTTTCGCGACTTACCCTCAATTGTTTTTTTTTATTTAATAAGCTTAACGTCGCATCAACAACATAGGTTATTAGCGACCTACAGAAACATTACAGAGTTATTACATTATGTTAAAAAACTCAATGCTCTTGCAGAATTCCACTAAGGTGTCCTGGTATTCGAAAGAAAAGTTGGCGCTCACTGATACTGTTATGAATGTTTAACTTCCTCGTGATTTCGTTGTATGTAGGGCAGTCTAGGGTGACATGGTTAATAGTGATTTGAATGTTGCATTTATCACAGTTTAATGATTGGCTTCAGTTGAGTAGGAGTAAGTGAGTAAACTTGCTGTGTCCACTTCTTGATTCGTGTTATTGCCATTTGCTGTCTTCGGTTGAATTTTGGATTCGTTTGTAGATCAAAAAAACTTTCAATAGCTTTATAAACTGTGCTAGCTCTATATGCTCTCCATTTTGCGATCCATGACTGCATTAGTAATGTTTCTATGTGTTTAACAATGTCCGAGTATGTATTATAAATAGATTGACTATCAGTTTTAAGGATAGCTGCTATCTTCGCTTCAATATCAGCCATTACATTTCCATGAATATCTTTATGGGATGGAACCAATGCTAGAACTACTGTTCTGCCGTCCTTTTCTATTTTGTTGAATAATTCCTGTATATCAATATACATTTCTGTCGACTGCTTAATTTTTTAAGTCCATATCAGTGTGGCAAAAGAATCAGAAAAGATAATTTAACCAACACCGTCGTTATTGTCTTTTCTACTTCCATCGGTGAAAAAGAAAATGGAGTTAGCAAATCAATAATCACTCAGGGAAACAGAAATAAAAGTTCACAGAAGTATCGAGAAATACGGGTGTTTGTCAAGTAGCGTCCTTCTCATTGCCTGGCTGTGTCTAACTGACAGAAACAAACGTTCGACGACAATTTGTGAGACGAAACTAGACAAAATAGAAGTCTAGAATTGTCTAGCCAAGTCAGGTAACAAATGATTTTAATAACATCTACCGTATACCTGCTCTAGTCGCCTACAGTACCTTGCCCCTAGCGCTCACAAAGCGGCCTTGTACTAAAATTTGAAAACCGAGTACTTACAATTAGGGATTTTTCCCGGCCATAATCTTTTGGGACATCATTTTCGAGGTCCTAAGGAACCATCTGAAAAAAATTGATTTTTCGACGATTCTAGAGTGGTCTAACCCCTTAAGAAAATTTTCAAGTAATAAAGTAAAATTACTCTTTACCTATTAAGTTTACGGCTAATAAAGATCAATACTTTTTTATTCAGAATTTGATACTCTACCATATTTTTGTATAAAAGGTATAGCATTGTGCTTAAAAAAAAAGTTGTCCTTCAAATCTCCGGAACGCCTCCACCTGTGAACAAAATTAACGCACTACATAGTGTACCCTTTTAAACCATGTAACTTTTGTATAATATTGTTTCGTGCAACGCATATTTTGGAAGTTATGAAGGTGTACACGTTGCGTGGTACACTCTGTATAATGACCTAGTTATATTGTTAATTGTGAGCCTGTTATTTATGGTATAATATAATAGATATTGTAGGATTTTATTGCTACAATGGTGCAAGATTATAGTTAAACTATTGACAATATGGATATGAACTAAAATAACGCATTCGCTGTTAAATGACCCATACACGATACGATCTGTTGTACAACTTGTTGTACGATGACTTGGACGACCGACCGTACGGGCACAACCAGCCGTTAAGAAATAAAAATACCAATCTGGCAATTAATTTTTTTTCCCCATTTCAACTCTTAACCTTTTTATTTTTTTCTTCATTTCTAAGTTCTACTAACTAACTAAGTTCTAAGAAAATAGAGAAAGTACGTTAATAGTCACGTTACCTGATGTTATAGAGGAAGAAGTGAAGATTTATTTCTAATGTTTTATTGAGACAGTGTGTTTATGTGACGTTATATTTATGTGTTTGTACAATACTGTGTTCTCAATCTTTTTTTTTTAAATTTCCACGTTTTGAAGAGTTAAAGAAATTAAAAAAAAAAATCGTATCTGTTACTCTATTGCAGGACAAAATACCCAATTAAGTACAAGACTCATACAACTGGAAAAACACGATTTTCATCCAACAAGGGCAGTCTTACTTCTTTTTCGAAATCAGCATTTAATGACAGTTTAACCATCGCAGTCGGCCAACATTAAAGGAAAAAAAGTGTGCGGACCGGTTAACCGACAGACCGGTGGGAGGCAGAATCGATGACGATGGGAGGCGCTTTCCATGAAATTCCTCAAGGCGCCTCGACGGGTTTCGTCATCGCGGGTATCCAACGAAATCGAAAACCATTATCGTCGATGCATTCCTTCGCGCCAAGTAACAGTCATCTGTAACGGCATTAGACGGTTTAACGGCAAATATTTACGATACCAATTTAAAAAGCATCTCGTTCGTCAATACTATCCATTCAGCAGGTGGTAAACGACTGTCGCGTAACGACGCGATTGATACAAATTGTTTAACGTTATTTATCCTGCTTCTCGTTTCACTTCTTCATTTCGTTCTTCTGTTCTCTTCCTCTCTGTGCTTTTATATTTCAGGCTTGATACCAGTGCATTCTCTCTTCTGCATTACTCATTATGCATACGACAATATTATTGTTGTATTTCCTCTATTACCTTTCTGCGAGGTAACAGAGAAACCTCGAGGCTATGTGATAAACAGTTCCAGGGGGAATTCATGTCGCATACAGGGTTAGCTGTCTTTTAGTAGATAGGAATCCTACATACCCCGGTACACGTGGTGCGTCCTGGGGTTCATGAACATCAAAAGATTTTTCAGCTGTTTCTCTTACCAAAACAAACAAAAAAATTACCTTTCTGCATAATGGTATAAGCCAGTCCGCATTTGCTGTTACAATACGAATTCTCATATCAAAAATTCCATAGTGCTTGTTACAAGCCTACTGTATTGAGAAACGTCTTCTTAGAGGGCACGTCACTAACATTACGTATTTCTACTGTTTGTATACAGCATCTGATATCTTTATAATTACACTGAGCAAAACAATTAACGCAACACAAATTTTTACTCAAATTTCACTCAAATTTAAATAACCACAACTCCGCGAAAAATGATCTTATCAGATAAATTTTTATTTTACTTCAAAGCTTGAAGTCTCTACTTTGAGCAGAATTTGTCAAATTTTGATTTCCTCCTTTCCCCTTCCCGCCATCTCTTTTACAACGAGGTGATGTTTTTTTTTTTTTAAGTTTGCGCACTTTGACGCGCTCTATGGAGTGCAACGAATTTTTTTCGTAAACTTTACAAAAATTGCCGCAAAGTATAAACTTTTTTGGACAAATTAAAAGAAAGGCGAAGTACCCATGCATTTTACTCAGTTTATCCTTGTTACCGCCAGCATTAGCATTACCCAATACACATCACGAGGAGGTTGCTGGCTGGATTTTGTGTATCGTGTTTGTGTGCGTTTGTGTGTGTTCGAGTGTGCGTGTGCGTTTGTACGTGCGTGTGTTATTTCCTTTATGGGGGGAGGGTCAAGTAAAATTCAAAATTTTTACCTTTTTTTTTGTTTAGAAAATTAGTTCACCATTTAGAGAATGTGCTCCGACCATTTCAGCTAAAATTTCGAAGTCTAAGTGTACCTACAAAGTCATTAAAGTGATGCGCTCCGAACGGTACACGAAGGACTATTTTTAGATCCGGAAACTTTAAACGCATTTTTCTCAAAACACAAAATTTCGCGTACCGTGCAATGTAGCTTAGAGATTTCTCAGCCGATTGCTATGAAACTTGGCACAAAATATTCCGAAAACTATCCTCCTTTGCATCAACCTAAAGGTTTTTATAAAAATTGAAATAAACAATGTTTTTAATCAATTATTTTATAACAAGATTTTTTTAACGTGGCGTGAAATTTTAAATTTAAAATGTTTTTTTTTTTTAAATCTAGGTTGATGCAAAGCGTGCTGCTATATTTTAACGAAAAATTGGTGGATTTTTTATTTCAAATAATTAGAGTGATCCGTGCACGGCGCATTTTCGAGAAGCCAACTTCAAACAGCTGTTCATTCATTTATGAATATTTTTACTTAAAAAAAATTATATAGATTATCTAGATGCTACAAAATAACAAGTAATTAGTTGTGAATAAATATATATTACGCACTTTTCAAAAATGATTCGCGAAAAAGCCGGTGTTTACTTGACCCTCCGCCCTTAATAATGTGTCTTCCCGCCTCGTCTTTTTCTAACTTCCTCAAGACGTTTTTGCATATTGATACAGGATCTTATTGCATTTTGAGGAATTTCGTGCCATATTTGGCGAAATGTCGACTCCAGTTTTTGAAGGGTAGTTGGCGGTCTCTCTAAATTTTGGAGCCTTCTTCCCATCATATTCCACACATGTTCGATGGGGCGAAACTCGTCCTTCCGCCCCCGCCGGCCGTGGGTCCCGGGCTCCTTACCACCTCTTCATCAAACGCGGCAATCTCTGGACCGATTCAGTAGCGTTCCAGAATAAGAATGTAAACACTACAAATGCACTAAAGCTGCTCTCGCTCACGCTGGCGGTAACAAGCATAAACTGGGTAAAATGCATGGGTAACTTGTAACAGTAATAACTCTGCCAAAAAAAATTATAGAGACTTCGCCTTTTTTTTAATTTGTGCAGAAAAGTTTATACTTTGCGGCAATTTTTGTAAAGTTTGCGAGAAAAATTCATTGCATTCGATAGAGCGCGTCAAAGTGCGCAAACTTTAAAAAAAAAAAACATCACCTCGTTGTAAAAGAGATGGCGGGAAGGGGAAAGGAGGAAATCAAAATTTGACAAATTCTGCTCAAAGTAGAGACTTCAAGCTTTGAAGTAAAATAAAAATTTATCTGATAAGATCATTTTTCGCGGAGTTGTGGTTATTTAAATTTGAGTGAAATTTGAGTAAAAATTTGTGTTGCGTTTATTGTTTTGCTAAGTGTATTTTCTGCTAATGTCGTGATCGTAGACGAACAATTATTGTACGACTGTGGTGAGAGTGAAAGGGTTAATCGTTGCCTTGCCTTTTGTTACAAATATAGAAAAAAACCGATCTCCCTCGACCTCGAGGTGGCTCAAAAAAGATATTATTTTCGAGAACGAAAGTCATCGGCGATATTTACACGGGTATCTTAGATTCCGGTTCTCGGCTGTCCTTAACATTGAACGGGATGGTCGTGTTCGACCTTATGTCGAGAGGATGTTTTGCAACATGGAGATTTCACTTCGATAGTCTGCATTCTCACTGGACACTCAGGCCGTTGAGTCGAAGATGAAAAACACGAGTTAGGCACGTCGTATAAAAGGGCGCAAGGAATTATAAACTTGACTATAACACGTACAATCGTACAGTAAATCGTAGGCCGTAGGTTAACGAACATCGATATGGAAAGTACATACATACGTGCGCGTATATGTCCTTTCGATACTCAAAATTAATCCGATCGTATTGTTTCTACAAGGAATTATGTTCCTTCTACAAAGAGTCAACATTTCAATGACCCATATCAAAGAAACTACTCACAAGAAAACGCCGGCGGCAAAAACACCCCGATGTTGACAATTGTTTATGGAACTTTCCGATGAAGTACACTGTTTCAGTTTATGCCTTATTACGTTTTAAGGGAGAAATCAAACTCTTCGTCAGAATCAATCCTTTTATTTATACGCTTATACCTCGAAAATGATGAGATATTGTACAAATGTTACATACATAATTGAATTGTTTTTAACATTCTATAACACCGTAGTAAGAAATTTATAAAAAATTCATTTTCAATAATATTTCCCTCGCCATAAATGTTTCTACCACCCACTGCTTCAAAATTGTATTCACAATTTTGTGAATGTTACACTGTACAATTTTTGTTTAACCAAATCTGTTTTATTTGTTACCAAATTTGAGTTACTGTAAAATATACTAAATAATAATGTAAGAAAACGCTTGCAGTGTGTGCGAGTAGCGCGTGGCCGCTGCGCCGGCTCGCACAAGAACAAGGGCGCATCGAAACAGAGCGCGTGGAGAAAAAAAGCATTCGATGTATGGCCTTTGAGCCGATCGGTGGATCGTCTCTCACCAATTGTATAATAAATAAATAAGTTTTGTTACAATAATAATAATAAAAATATATATTTTTAAAAACAGTTTTAAATTTTGACTAAAACCACGCACCCATCCCTTTCGAATTCTTAAAAAATCATCATTCTTTCATTTCATTCACTTCCACTTAAAAATGAATATGTTATATAATGTACTTATTAAATAAATAACATATACACAATTTCTTACTACTTTATGTATTACAGTACGCAGTCAAATATATATAAAAAATAAAATATTGTTTATGTTATGGAACTAAAAGCTTACTCATAAACCGTGTGTTTTCTAAAAAATGCTTACTCGTCAAAGGGTTAAGTGTTCTTCGTGTTTCTTTTCGACTTTGAGAATATTTTCGGTATATTTTTAAGTACATTTTGTAATCTTTCAATTAATTTCACATAGAACTCTTGAAATATCGACTGTATACCTATAGCAGTTTTTCAAATTCTTGGGAATGTATGAAAAACGTTTTAAATTTAGATTTTTGAAATTTTCTTCCTTTTTCTTTTTTATATCGTAGCATAGGTACCTAATTATGAAATTATGTCGTTTCGGATTCAATCCTTCCTTTTCAGAGTGTTGGGGAAGAATTAATGTTTGAAGCTGACTCCTTATTGCGCCCCGTTCTAAAAAACATCTGAAATCTAATCCTACATCAATGTAGGTAAGAATTTCCTTCAACTCTGACAGTCATTTGGTAGGGCGCGATTTGTAAACGGAACATTCACGCGTACGAATGGTCAATAATGATCGCGATCGTGTTTTACCGATGCTCCGAGCGTCGAACACGCCCGTCCCCAGAGAAAGTGAACTTTGTAAAAGCGAATCCAAAGTAGAAATGGAACGTGCCGTATCTTCTTACCGCTCACAGACTCCACTCGTTGCTAGACGTTACTTCTTTTTTAACGTAATTACTCGTTATACGTGTAACCCCTCACGTTGCATCGCACGATACAGCAGAGATGCTCACAGTCCTCGGAATGCTCTCCCTTTCACGTTGACCATTCGTGGATACGTCTTATTTTCTACCAGAGATATACAAAACTTGATTCGAGTAATAAATAAATAACAAACAAGAACACGATACACTGTTATAGGAGAAAAACCTCGGGCTTGCGCTAACAAATTTTTATTTGCGTTTTGATTTTACGTTTGAGTCATCTTCAGAACTAAAACCGTTACACTACAAACGTGAACGTAATTATTTGTAATTAGGAAGTGAAAGTTATGAAAGAGTATGTTGCGTATCTTTTATTCATTACTCAAAATTTGAATTTAGATAAGTTTTGCCTACATCTGTCTTCGGCACGTTCGATCGCATTTACGGTGTAAATTTTATACGCCAACGGTTCGGAAGCGAAATACGTGCACAGGATGTTTTTGAAAGGTGAATTCCAAACTCCACGGGCTTGTGGTAGCACTCGCGAAACTGAATAAAACATTTGCAAACAGCACAAATAACGAACAAATAATAAATATCCGGACTGCATTTCTGTTATCGATATTACAAATGCCGTCTATTGTCATACTCTTGTTTAATAGCCTTATATTTGGGCTATCACTTCTTAAAAATTCAACGAATATGAACGAAGAAATCGAAAACTATTGCTTAAATTGTGGGTTAAGTTGTATAATAACCTTGTCCTTTCACTCTAATCGATAGAGATCTGTATTTTTAAACTGTTTTTATCGAAGCGAATTAAAAGTGAATCTTCATATTCAGCAGTATTCACGGTATCGAACACTGCATTCTTCGCATCTGGTCTAGTTGTTATACATATCATGTATTATGATTATCATGAAACAACTACATGCATACTCTGCGATCTATACAAAATCAGTCTGCAATGTACAACGCGTCTCAATTAAAATCGAGTTGCCTTTGGTGAAAAGTGCACGATCTTGGGACAGTCACCCTCTGTATTTAGTAAAAGTATTCTGAGATGAAAAGCGTTCCGTGTCTGAAAAAAAATGTAGAAAACGTTGCTACGAAAGAAAGCGGTGGAGGAAGAAGTTGGACCGTACAATAATATCTAACTTTCTATGACATTACTCATTTTGCAAGAGTAATGCTCCATCTACTATGTACAAATGCATTTTTTTTTTTTTTTTTGTAACTGAAATCGTATGTTCGTAATTCTTATTATGTATAAAATGAATGAGAGAAGACGCTTGAGATGAGATTGTACGAGATGAAAAATAATATTCGAAAAATATAAGTGACATTTGACATGAGTGACACTTTGCGTGTCATGTGTGAAACAAATATTATTATAGCATTTACAGTCCAGAAAGAAAACAACAATTTTAAGTTTTGCGATTTCCGACCAAACCGTCACTTTGTGTCGATATTACGTAGCACGTTAGTGCAAACCTAATTAATGACTCCTCAGGTAAAATGAGGTTAAACACCCTTAACTTTATTATTTTTTTCTCGATTACTATTTCAGATATTTAAATTCTGCAAAACGAAAATATTCGTACTTATAAAATGCATCTCACATATATTTTTTTCAGGGCATTTTTTTCTAGATATCGTTTAAGAAATATTAAACTGAATACTTTTAAGGAAAATGTTATGATATCAATTACAAAATTGTTGAAACTGGTTACCTCCCTGTCATATACATAGCTGTAACGATACGCGTAGTGTGTCTGACCATTATCTCATTCTACTTCAGCCCATTGCACGGAGCGTAACGCATGGGATTTTTGTTTCTTTTTAATTATTTAACCATGTTCCAGGACTCCGATCATTCTGAAACTTTTACACGTGCCAGCTAAATAATCGATGATCATTCCTAATTTTTTTTGGTAGGTGTCACTCACAGGGTTGTTTGCAATTACCACCCCCAAAAACTAAATTATTTATTTAAATTCTATCTAGGAAATTACTGGCTGTTGACTTTCACATGAATACCACCCCGTAAACCACTCATTCGTGATTGTGATACTACGATTCTGCACCACGAAGTATTAACACTACTTGATCATACTCATGACCCATCACAACTTGCAATACACGGCCATAACGAGACGTCATTCACGTGTCCTCGAGCATAGTTACATATCCTACCTAGAACTCGAACACGGAGAAAGTCAAACTTCGAATCCGACCAAGGCGTAAATACCCATCGAGAAGGTATAGAGCTCTTAACGTTAAATCGGCGCTCGTGGTCGGAATTCTGTTCCGAAAGTCCGACGGATCTGCGTGACGTGGGAGCGCGAAAGACGGAAGCTGCCCTACTCTCCCGACGCCCTTTCCTTCAATGGTAGCGCGGAAATTTCACGGTAATTTTCTTAAAAGTTCACCGTCTCTCGAAAGTGTATCGAGAAATCGCGTGAACCGTAAAGGTCGATTGAAATGCGGCTCGAGTCCCGCGAAAGTGCAGTCAAGGTTCTCGGTTACTCGCGGAATATACCGTGCGCGTGTGTATCGTTTTCTGGTTCAATGAAATTCGATTTCGTGGATAATGCGTAAACAATGCCGTCGATAATCGTCAATGTATGTTGTTTTTAAACATTATTCAGTATACTGAACGAGTCGGACAAACAAAGTCACCTTGGTCGCGTGAAAATCATGTATATTCAACTTTACTTTTTTACGAAATCTTTTGACTTGATACAAGATCTGTTTGGTGGTGTGTATTGTACGTATATCGAGTAATAACAAAATAATTTTTATTTTTATTTTTTAAATAAAATAGCGATGCTGGAGTCATTACACGATAAGTCTTGTTCGAATGATTCTTTAATCCACATAGCGTGTGAAAGTGAGCACTGAAAAAACACTAGTGTCTTTTCCTATGGCTATGGTTTAACGTAGAATTCTTTTGTTATCTCAAAAAATTTGAAAATGGTAAGTGTCTGAAAAAAAGGTCTAAATTTTACGAAAGAATATTACCCATTCATAAAAAAGAAAACAAAAATAGGAAATAGAAATTTTTAAAAAACTTGCATCAGGCCATAAAGACTAGTTTTCTGAAAAAATTGTTCAGAGTATAGTAAGCTGTTCAAAAGACAAATAAAATAATAGAGAAGAAATACCTCCCTAGGTTCTATTTTATAAGATTTCAAGATTACCAACATTTTTGGCGAGATTGTATATATTTATCGACAATGAACGAATATCTGTACGGGTGTTAATGATACCCAACCGAATATAATTTTTTAATTGCGCTACATCTACTAACTCCGAGTTACAAGATAACCTTTGTCAGCATTCCGTCGCATTGACGTAACTTCTGTATACATTTAGTTCGCATTTCTTTGAGCCAGTTGTAGACTTTCATTTCCTTCTTCGAAATTTACCTGCTTCTAGCGACTCTGCTTAATATACATCTTACCCTTATTTTAATGTTACGTTTGATCCATCTTGGCGTTCCAACCGGGCTGCGTAGCGTCGTTCTGCTTTTTCTCGTTTACATCTTTTATGTCCTTCTTGTCGTATTTTGTACACTCCGCTATACTCTTTCAATCCTAAATGGTTTCCTTGTTTGATTACTACGGCGTGGTTTATAATCCCTGTCGTTCTTCTCGATTACTCTCACTTATTCAGCGTATTCAAAATTCATGTCTCTGTCGCTCCTTCTCTTCTGGTAAATTCGACCACATCACTCATACTCTCCTCTGTTCCAACAGTTCTCGCTGGCTAAATATACGCCAGAGATGGATTATTCATCTCAGCTGGCTTGTTTACAAGGTTTCTGCCTCAAAGTCTTCTATTTGCCCGTTTAATTTACTCCTCTCCAATCTGTTCTCGCATACCAGTAATGCTCCAACCACCGAGCTCTATCTAAATCCTTCTCATCGCATTACCAACATTCAAGCTTCCATTCCCTAGATGTCTGTCTACTATTTCAACTCCCAGTTGATGCACGTTACACAAATCCTTACATTTCTTTTAAACAAACAACTGCTTGTATTATTCACTTCCTAATTCCCCTAGCATGTAATTTTTACTTTCTCCGTGAACATAACAGCATCCTATAGTTCATCTTATCCTTACGTCGTAGAGAATGGAACAATAAGATTCCTAAAAATATTCTTATTCCCAGGATAGTATCAAGTATTTTCGTAACACGAAACAAAGACACAAAAATTCAGACGTAGTTTGAAAGGAAATGTTACTTTGAGTCTCTTACGCGACCAAGTGTGCCGCGAAGCCTCGACGCATCCTCTTTTGTGCCCAATCTTCACGAAGGATTGATTGCAACGACAGGAAGGTTGAGAACAAGCTCCTGCGAGAAAAGTCACGTAGGCCTAATGCATCATTGGGTCTATGCGAAAAGTTTGCGTGGATTCAGTGATTATCGGAACTAGACGTTCAACGTCGATAGGAATAACAGACTATAGGTAGCAAATGGAGTTCATCCTAACATTACATTTAACCCTTCGCACTCGAGGCCTTTTTTTTCTGGTATCTACCAGCAACTCTAGATTCTTCCTTAGCATTCTATTGCCACGAATGCTAAGATTATATTGACTTCGAAAATGAGATCTCTAATTTAAGATTTGAGAATCAGCTCACCTTTGCCTCAACGACAATCATTTTATTGACACTTCGAGTTCCAAAGAAATTAAACCTAAAGAAAATCTAGTGGCATTTGAGAGTCACCTCTCAAGTGCAAATGGGTAAATTAGATTGTATGTTTAAAAAAATTATGTTGGCTACAGTACTAAAAAAATTATTTTCGCTATACCTTCGCTCTTTGTGCGCCACTATATTCTGTTTCTTACTACGATGACTAAGCCCGTCAAGTTTAACCCTAATAAATTTAACCCTCTAACGGTGGACGTCTAACAATAAGACTCAACCCCTTGCAATAGAAATGAAAGTTTTTCTTTAATGTGTTCCAGAGTGAACAGATGAAACACATGCCCACGCGAGGCTGTTTTCGAGATGCGTCACGCAGCAATCCGTGTCTCGTAATTGTGTTTTGCAACCGTTTTGCGTACGGCACGTAAATATGGTGACATTCGGTTGCAAAATGCGTCGATGGTCTCGCGACAAAAGGATCTAGCAAAACTTAAATTCGGTGAAACGTCGAAAGCATTCTAACACATGGTGCACCTGTGTTCACGGGCGCGCACAGTCAACGGCCGACAGTATTTAGCCTTCGAATCGCACGCAAAAGGTCCGTGGTGCAGCAGATATAGTAGGCGCCAGCCTGAATGGTAATCGACTACGGCTAATTCATCATCCATACACGAGCACTGGACTCGCGATACACGCGCGGACTTTACGGTTCTGGTAGCGAACGAACGGGCGGGACAGTTCTCAACAGCACCAAGCCCGGAATCGACGGGCAAGCCTAACTTCTCGGGTTATGCCAGCCGAGTCGCGCATTGTGCTATAATAACGCGCCAGAGAAGACATTGTTCTGTGTTGTTTCGCGTGCTTGGCTCGGCAAATGGGCGCGCACGAGTGCTCTCCTTGTCGAGAGAAAGTCTCGTAGATACGTGTATACATGTATATTACGTGCCAACCTCTGTGGGTGTATCAACGCGAACGCAGGCCTGGCGAGGCACGCCGCAGACTTTGTCCTTTGATGCTCGCGTGAAACGGTACGTCGCAGGTACCGAGGATAATCGACGCCCGTGGATCGCCGTTATCGTCTTTCACCAGCAACGACATCCACGCGATAGAAAGGTTTGCACCGCGTCCAATCAAAATTCCACATCACATCCGTGGTCTAGACTGGAACGTTGCAAGGAACAAGGTTGCGTTCGTCTTCCGCCGCATACTAACGAACCGAGCAACCGACTCTATCGCTCATGCTCGCGTCATTGCTGCACACTGGACACTGCTCGGGTGACCACTTGGAAGATTTTCATTCCAGCGGCCACTCGTTTCGACAATTTACTTTACACGAGTTTCGGTGTGCAGTGACACAGACCACTCGAGCTAGATCCGCTGGTATCCGCTAATAATACGGAGAAATTTACGTCGACGCAAAGGAATAATTTTGTATTCTTTATATGTATGAAGGAAAGGGCGGTATCATGGTCCTCTGTTGAGAAATAAGTTCTTTTTTGGTTTTGAGATTTATCCAGAAATTTTCATCCAGCTGATGAAGATATATTTTTCAGAAATTCGGAATGTTATCAAGTTCTGGGTTAATACATATTTGATAAAAGATACATAGAATGATTATTTGAAAGTAACATCGTTGAATATTTTATATTTTTAATTAATGTTTCTTAGAATAAACTTTCAAAGAATGTATGTTAGACCAATGTGTGTTTTGTGCTTGGGAATATAAGTAAATGTATTTCGCCACTTTCACTTTGTTTATCTCTCCCTGTACGTGAAAAGTTTCGAAACTATTCAAATTCTTGCGGTGCGAAGAGCTTAACGCCGGACGAGATGCTCCGCCAGTTCAGGGCGGTAACACCTGTCCACGAGCAATCGATATTTTGGGAGAGAGGAGGAGCAGAAAAAAAAACGAAAATTGTGTCAATGCAAGCGTTCGACATTCTTGACAGCCGGTCGCGGATTACCACGCCGCAGGCTAGCCTGGCCTGGCCTGGCCTGGCCTGGCCTGGCCTGGCCCTAATGGATCGGCATTCTTCTTGCGCAACGAGACGTAAAGACCTTTAACGCCGCAGCTACCTTCTGGTTCTTGACGCGGTGCTTCGGGGCTGGATAGTTTATATGATTACGGAACTCGAGCTTTTACTGGGCCTTGACACCTACGATGCCAATCGAGACGCGCGAGTTAATCGCAGCCCGTGACGCCTCGAAAGAGCCGAATGATCGGTAATATTTTACAATCATCGGAAAGCGAGTCAGTGCCTCGTAAAAGTGCGTTGACACGATGAAAACAACATTAATATTTCAATTGAAATGAAACGCTATTCTCGATTGTTCGTGCGTTTTCATCAAAATATTATCCGACAAGGGGACCACATTCCTCGCTACGCTTCGTTGATCTCTTTGTCTCCCGGGTGAACGCAAAATACTGATCGCGGAAAGTTCGATACGATTCGACCGTAGTCATTCGTTTTCCGTCCCTCAGGACATGCAAACGCTTCGCAACGTAGTCCTACGTTTTCGCAAGACGTCAACGTTCGAAACGTCTGCATCCGGTTAGTCGTCCTTCTCCACTGGTAAAAGAGGCATCTATTAAAGGCGCCATGTGATTCACGCGCTTCGTGAAAGCGGTTGCGTCGATCGAGAAACGATTCGAAACCTTCTTGGAATTCCTGAACGCGTAATTCGACGATCCTTGAGATCGGAGAATAGCCGGCGCGCCAGCGAAAGGGCAAGCAACGAATGTAAAGTCAAATCGTATAAAGGTGAGGAACAATCCAAGAATAAAGTGAAGAAGAAGAAGAAGGTACGGTAATTGAACCGTGTGGTCTCGAAACGTAGGAATAGGACCGCAGGTCGTTTCGAGTCTGAATTGGCGGTGATCTAGGCGAGCTAGGAGTCAGCGCGAGCGGGCGAACGAGTAACCAACCAAACAGTTGGGATCTCTCGAGTCTCGACAACACGCGTATATCGAGTCGAGTTCGACTACGTGGTGTCCAGTTTTCATGGGCTGGTGGGGTGTGCTCCAGGTGGCCGTGGTGGGTGGCGTATAAGTAGAGGCCTGCATTCGCCGCCGTTCTCATACCCTCACCACGTCCTTCGACTACCTCTTACTTTTACCTCCGTGAGCGGCTTTTTTCCGCTTCTTTTTCTCTCCTTTTCCTCCGTTATCTCGGGTGCCGCTAGTTCGTCGCAGGAAAGAGACGGAGGGAGAAAGAGAGCGTGGGCGTCAGCCAGGCAGAGAGATTATCATCCCGCAGGCAGAGGTACGCGAATCGCGCGCGAAACGCATCGACGCGTATCCACGGCGAACGGGCCAGGTGTCACTAAGCGGTCCAACCCGCGATCGGTTCGGCGCAGCTGGAAGACGAGCGTCGCCTCGAAGAGAGGGCAACGATGGTCGCGAGTGTCCGGTGACGATACGTGTCCTCGTTCCGCAGTACCTTCGAGTTGTCGCAGCGATCGTATAACCGACCGATCTCCTAACAGTGTCCGCGCATTTCGCGTTTCGATCCGGTGCCAACGGAAGAGACTCCACCAACGCAACCTCGACCGTCTCGACGGGCACTCGGACAGACACGGATCCAGCAGCTCCACGTCCTCCGTCAGGATAAATAGGAGAAAACCGCGAGGAAACCACCGGAGGCCGTCGACATGTGGCTGAAAACAGCGCTCCTGTGAGTACGAGTACCGTAAGAACGGCAACAGAGTGTGATCCACGCATGATCGAGGTTAACCGGACGGTTTGCAAGGAAGTTCGATCGACCGTCTCTCTCGCGAAACAAATTATCAATAAAGATGGTCGATCAAATCCGCTGATAAACTGATAAATCTTTGCATTTCTCCGTGATGGATAGGGTGAGGGTAGTACGCGTAACGAATTACCAGAGGCTTATCCTCGGAAGATTTTACAAATCTTCTTTCCAACCGATCTTCTTCGCGAGAAAGGCGCTCGACAATTCTGCAGAATCTATAGTGATCTTAGATTATGTATCTCATCAAGGATCCGTCTTCCGAACTTTGATCGACGCGATAAGCTGTTCCGCGATACCGTTGCACGAACGTCCAATTAAATAAAACCGACTTCGCAACTCGTTTCGCTCGGGGGAACGATCAATGAGGCGAAGACGCGTTATCGCGCTCTCGGTTTCGTTTCAGACGAGTTTTCGCCAGGATAACGACGTCTTCGGGGAATGCTAATTAACGTGGAAATGGTGGCTAAAAAAAAACTAAAATGGAAGCAAAAGTCAACGCCGTTTGCTCGTAATTTTCACTTAAGCCGGTTGCCGGTAGTTCCCTCCTTGCTTCTTTCGCCGTTTTACCATAATCGGCCGGGACGTTAAACGAAACCGAGACTTGGCGAGACGGCCAAATCGACGTCGCGTGCGTCGACGCTCGTAAATATCATCCGACGATAAACCACGAAAGAAAGTGGCTTTCCTTGAACGAGGATTGCGCTAACGGATTCCTACTCCCGAAGACGAGCCCGACGATAGACGTGATCGATCGACTGCTCTCTCAAATTCGCTTTCGCGACGTCTACAAGAGAGCGATCGCGCACGATCAAGAGATCTCGACTGTACGATCTGGAATATTCGCGGAAAATCGGTACAGCAGGAAACGTTCGATCGTCGTTTACTCGCCGCACCGCTGACTCGAGTATATAAATGAGCTCGATTGTTAGGTGTAGAAATTAATCATGTGCCTTTCGAAAGAACCTTACAAGTTTGTATCTTTCTTCAGTCATACATTCTAAGAGGGCACAGCAATCCGTATGTTTCATTTCTACAAACATTTGTACTTTAAAACTATATCTCTATTGATAAAGAGTTTATTATTCAATATTATAGAAGAGAATTTCCTACATTAACTTTTGTACATACTATTGAAAAATATATCTAATGACCTTGCTGTTTCATCAAATTGAGCATTGCAAGTAGACAACAAAGAACACAGTCAATGCATTTCAGGAAGTAAACATTAGATTTAGAAAGCCTATAAATAGGTTCCGGGAATATTTGAACTACGGTAATAAATGATTTAATACAAAGGCACATAATTAATTTCTATAGCTAATAATTTGCGAATACACTCTATAATCTGTTAGAAGAATGACAATAAGCGAAATTTGGTCATCAGGTTGAGACTTAAGTTATGTATGGAGATCATTTGTAATAGAGATTTGTTTGAGAACTTGGAAAGTTATTACTCCAACGTATCAGAATAACGAGTAACTATTTCTAAGGTACAGAATTAATTTCTACTCCGAATACATATGAAAACTTGCATCTTTGAAAACTTGACTCTTGCCTAACACCTGTCGATATTATCTTCGATCTTAGACCGCATACAATCGGTACAAGCATCTTATTTTGCATGTTTGTAACGTGGCACCAATGCGTTAAGAAGTACTATGAATTAGCCTGGTCTAAATAAAGCAGCAGATCACATTTTTCTGTGTTCCATCGCTTTCACTGATTCCTACCCCCCCCCCCCCCTGTGCACTAGTGGTCTCGAAACAATTGAAATTCTTCTGCCGCAACAAGTTACATCGTAACCCGATCGTCCGACAGTGGATGCAGACAGCAACTTCGACTCTCTCTTGCGGTCTAATCGAGAAAACATCGCTCGGTAGATTCGTACCGGGTGAAAAAGACTCGCGGGTATCGGGCCACGCTCGACTTTCGCATTTTCGCGTGGTCGGATCAAACGTCAATGTTCCGTTCTATCCACGAGCGACGAACCACGTTTTACGGGATCTTTCGCGCAATAGTGTATTAAATAGAAAGTCTCGTCGGTGTTACATCTTCCAGTATTTACGAAGTTGGTTAGCGACGTTCGTGAAATCGAGTTTCGTAGTCGAATCGAGAAAATATTTACGGATTTGCAACAGGCTTTCGCGGTAATGTTGTGAGTTACGTAACGTGAGTGTCTCGTGCCACTGGATATACCCACGTAAATACATACGTTGTATGCTTACGTAGATACGCCTGTAACCGAGTCCAGCTTTCTCCATATGGAATCGCGATGGATTCCTCGGCTAGGCCCGTGTCTCGAGCCTGGCATCGAATCCTCTTTGCAAAACTCTCGAGCTATCTCGTCGCGAGATTTCTATCACTCGAAGACCCAGATCGTTTAGAAATATGGTACTTCTTTCTAGTACGTCTTTCATGGTACAAGGTCCGTATCGATCTCGAGCTCCGGAGATCCGATTAACGGAATCATCTTCTTCGCAAACACTTACAGGTCTTAAAGCATACCGTTAGCCTTTCCTCTAGCTCATTTTTTACGATGGCTTCGAATAAGCCGTTGCCAACTCGGTGAATCATTTGATTCTAACGTTTGATAACGTTTAATCAACGTTTGATATCGGGCTTTACACAATAATCCGCGTGCATTCGCATGCTATATAATTAAATATTTTTGTAATACGACCTCCTTCCATGTGTGCATAAAGGGTACAAAATCCTTAGAAAACCTTTGAAGCGAATAGCGAATCTTAATTTGTAATGAAGACAACTCGATGAGCTTCCTTCATAAAAACACGATAAAGATTATAGCAGCGGACTCTGGCGGAACTATAGAATTCTTTTCACGAATTTTGGCAGTTCCGGGCTATTCAGGAATAAACCTATTATGCTCTTGCCGCTGGTTCCTCGATTCTATGCTCCGCTTTTGTCCCTAGGCAGCTCGGCGTTCGCTTTGCTCAGCCGTGGATTACGGTTTTGTAGACCCCTGAGCTACAGGTAGTGCATGGCTCCCCATAATATTTTTTAGAAAAGGAGAGAGTTACGGCAGAGTCAAACTTACTTTTCGAAGTAAATTAAAACGTTATTTTAAGTCGGCTTTCTTTTCTCTGCTTTTGGAATAAAAAATTGACTCTAAGAGTAAAGCTATTTCCACGTTAATGTTTCAGATCAAGATTATGAAGAACTGTTACAGGTGAACACTTTCAATGGATTGAATTTATTTTTCTCGATATTTGTACTGTATTCATGAGTTTCTTTTCAATACAACATTGATATGTTGGAATTATAAAAGTAAATTAATTATAACTCCAAAATTTGACGACGCTGTACTACAATATATTTATTGTAACATTAACACTGGTTGATATTCTGTTAGATTATTTTATTCCATTATTTTATGACCACCATTAGGAAAACAAAGTTCTTAGACTAGTACGTTCGAAAGTACTCGATTCGAGAAAAGAACTGTGTTTAATCGAAATCGTGTCTCGGGTTCCATTGTTCTTCAAAATAATGTGACAAGAGAACTCTTAGTTCTTAATCCTATTTTCTGGTTGTTAACGTTAATTAGAGTTTGCTTTGCGTCATTTCTTGGAAACAAATTTCTTCAAGACATAACTTGTAACTTCTTGAAAACATAAGTTTCCAATTACCGTGATATGTCTGTTCAATCGTTCTTATGCCATTAGCGATTTACCTGCATTCTTCAGATGTTTCATCTTATGTTAGTGAAACTCCTCTCTATAGGCGCGTTAGTCATCATCAAAAGCAAGTAAACTGATAATGTTATTTCAACATTAGAAAATGACGAAGTTAATCAATTGGTTACTACGAGGATGTAGATACTAGAAGCTTATAGTGTTCCGTGTTTCTGCTTAAATCGATCTACCTACCACAAATCGATGTTTGAAGGCCCTATAGCTCCTAAATCTAAACGAGGAAATGTAGCGAAATCGAGATACATGAGGAATCGTCGACATTGATGTTATGCTTATTAAACGTACAATAAAAATGAAATATAAATTGTAGCTGGATTCGTATAAAAGGTATCGACGAGATATTTTTGGTTATTAAAGGCTTTTTGGAGCTGAGTAGCTGAAGATGATTCAGCCTTGATTACACCCGTTGTTTATTTGAAAGATAGAAAGCGCAAACTGACAATTCCACCGTTTCTATCGATCAGGCGAGCAGCCTCTCAAGGAAATGAAAAGGTGTCGACGACTGTCGATGCAGATAGATTTCATTAGTAACGAGAAAACCGATAACGGATGAATTACACTCCTATTAGTCCAACGTGTTCGTCTATGACGCATAAGAACGCTGAGGTTCGCCATGATATTATAAGGCTATCACAGAATGGTCAGTCAGATTATCTTGGTCTGGGATTTACCTATACTCACAGAGGCTCCACATTTATAGAAGACAATCAAGACATTCTTTTGTTTTTATAATCAATAAACGAGTTGTTAATAGGTACTAATGGTTTCGATACTAAAGACCAATATTGCTATGTTTCGTCCAAGATTTGCTAATGAACGTGTTAGTACGACTTATCTAACAAATTGTACCCTCGAGGCGACCTTATTAATAGTTTGAATATGTTCGTACTAATTGTCTACTAATCAACGAACATGATCTGCTAGATAAGTTTTGTTAAATTCTGATATTTGTAATCCATAAAATAATGTTTCTTTTAACCCTCTGCATTCTCGACCTCTGAAAGAACATGCAAAGGAGAGAAAACTTTCGGAAAACTTCGGAAAGCTAAGCCTGAGTATCGCGTTAAGTTATTTCTTGTATGATATACATGGAATTTATTTCGAATACAAATAAATGATTGTATACACTCGCTATAAGAATACGCATTCGTGTAACTAATATTACTCTCGAAAAAATTAAAGCGATTCTAAACAAAAATGCATCGATATTTACGGCTGAATGTATTGCGATTAATAATTTCCTAGATATTGCTCTCAGTAATATCAATTACTCTCATTGTCAGTGTTCTTGAAAATCTTGCTAAATCTTCACCACTGATCAAACACAACCCCTGTACCTTTGAAATTAATATCATGTTTAAATTATTTAAATTTCCTACAAAACAATGATAACACGGGTCATGTTATATTCCAGTGGATACTTTCGCATACTGAAATACTTGAAAATGATCGGGTAGATGCTGCTGCCAAATCTATGTGTAATACTAACTTGCCTGATCCTATTGTAATTCCCTTCATAGATTTTCGTGAGAGTTTAGGAATAATATGATAAATAACACTAACAATTATCTAATTGATTTTGGTTCGAGTAAAAGGAAAAAGTACTTCCAAATAAGGATAAGGACATTCCTTGGTACTGGCATTGAAATCTCTTACGTGAATTAATTTGTTACGATAAACCATTGTAAAACCAATCATTATAACATTGCTGCTTCTTTAGCAGGAGTGGGGTTAGTAAGTAATACTAGCTGTTGGTATAATTATAGTCCTCAAAACATTGATCACATATCAAAGATCGCGATAATCGAAGAAATAAATTGTTTCAACAATTCTGTAAACTTAAATTACATCTACCAGTCTACTTATTTGTCTATTTTTTCTACCTTCCTACATATTTACAATAATTGTAAGCCTAATGTTGGGGTTTGTGCATGTATTCTATCTTCCTTGAAGAGCTGTAATATAAATGCATAAACTTACACATACGTATAAACTCTAGTTCTTTATAATGCTAATAACATGTATAGTTTAGCTTCTTTGTAAAGCGTATAAATCTCTTCCAAGATTTGAAAGTTTTAATAAATAAAACAAAAATAAAAAAAAGGCTCTAAATGAAAAGTTTTAACCGACGGGAAAGTGTCTCTTATCGCCAAGACTCTTGAGAAGGATTACGGATCACGGTTATCATTTGAAATTTGACGTAAATAGCATTTCTTGTCTCGAATGCTACGTCGCGTCGTCGAGCTGTTCCTACGCGCACCGAACAGGATACGTGTGCATATGTATATCATTCCTTTCAATCGCGTTGTAAATGTCGCGACACGGCTCTACGAAGCCACCGACTACTTTCTATCGTACGGAAAGACGTCGAATAAGAGAAAAAGAACGCGCGTGTCTTTCGCGCCAGTAGCGTAAACGGTTCGACCTTCTTCGTTTCGTCGAAAGGCAACGAACGTCCCTGCGAAACGAAAAAAAAAGGGACTGTTCAGGTAAACAAGAAGCCCTTGGTATTAACCGTAATTTTACAAGTCGTTCTCCTTCGTCGGCAGAGGTAATCGATCGTAACCAATCGACCTTGCGGATGTACGCCACGAAATGAACAGGCACACGTCCTCTTATCGTGCACTTTTACTTCTTTTCTTCGCCGCTGCGACGATTGTCTCGCAATCCTTGTCTCTCTTTCGTATTTCCACGGGCGCCTTGTTTCAGGCAGGGTAGACCTACCTGTCTCTGCCGTCACACCTTCTTTTGGTACCTGCACACAGAAGCGAGACTTCTAAGAAGTCCTTCGGAATCTTTCAAGCAGTCATTTGGAACGCCGCACCGCTGGAGTTCGGATTAACGACCTCTACTCATTCGATACCCGATCCTTTGAATGTCCGTCCTTTACCTAGGTCATTTCTGGATTTCTACTCATTGTTCACCTCTTCCTTTCTTATCTCTCATCTTTCGTATGATTTCATTGCCTCAACTTCTTTTACCTTTATTTATCCTTGCTGTCGCTGTGGTACGCTTGTCTACTTCTTTAGTCTCATCTTTTCGCCTTTCCACGGGTGTGTCTATTACATCACATTTTACCGTTTAATTTTTTTATTTGTGCTTTTATTTTTTATCTTTACGCTTATATTTTCGTTGTTTCTTATACTCAATGTTATGTTTTATACATAAGTGTAGGATTTTCTTTCCTTCTTCAAGATGCTCTATCCTTATTCGATCGACTGACAGGTTGCGTTAAATCTACTAAGTATAACCTTCAATTGAAGGTTTTATATTATAATAAACAATATCGTATGTAGGCCGATGAATTTATCTAAACAAATACTATCTTATTATTATGAATAAAAATATGTATGGTTCCATTTAAGAAAATTAATTTATTAAATCTCCCTCACCACTTCACATACAGCAAAATTATATGTTACATATAATTTACTCCTACAAATAGAATATAATTTTAGTAAAAGTATGTTTCTGATAGCTTCATTTCGTCATAAGACACTAAATTCCGCTTTAAAAACACTCTGTACGTACCCACAAAGTTTAAAATTAATAACAGTACGAAAATATACAATAAAGAATACAACATTCAATAAACAATGCTTAAAATTGTTTCAAATTTTCAAGTTGTCGAACTTCTCTTACGAGTACTCGTATATTGCGTACACTTTATTTTCTGGCAATATGGTCATAGGAAACCTCGTACCAGAGAATGTATTAAACGAACTTTCTCTCTCTCTGTTTCTCACTCCGTAATCTGTCTCTGTCTCTGTCCCTGGGAAATCGGTCGATTTCCGGCCAACTCGATTTACACGTTCCCTTTGAAACGAATGCGCTCGGCCACGTTTTACACCTGTCGCGATTACCGTCCAAAAGAAATGTCGGCGCGTTTCGATGGGTTTCGATTTTCTCCAAATTTCGGATCGTTCGCGAACCTGGTCGAGCAACCTTGAGCCAAAGGAGGACGAGGTCGCGCTCGTATCCCCAGGCACGCTACTAGACGGCCTTGACTTTTTCTTTCGATTAAATTATTTGGTGGTCGCGAAACTCGATCTTCCTACAAGCGAGACCGAACCACGTCGCTGACGGACGTCGTTAAACGAAACAACGAACGGATCCGTTCGTTTTGAAGATGGCGAGATTTAGAAGGAAGGATCAGTTTTTTGCTGAAAGGATCCCTAGAAATGGACAAATCTATGCATAGATGAATTTTTATTCGTTCATCACAATTAAATTCAAATTTTTATCGATTAATAGGCATCTTTTATTCGCAAATTACTATCCCTCGAGAGTTATTCTTCTGTGTTATCAATAACGACTTCGAATGCACAGCAAAAACGATTAGTAAACTATTTCGCGATCAATGGTTATAATTATAGATCTGGAAATGATTCGAATCCATAGCTACATAAATAAACTGCACGTTTTTTTCGTGGCGTGAATTGCATATGGAAAATACATACAAAACGTATGTAGATAAATATTCTACAAACGATTTTATTTAGCATAATTGTATCATCGAATAGTTATGACTAATAAATGGGCACATTCAGGTCGTCGAACTGTTCCTAATTATTTCACACTCGTAAACATCTTTGTTAATCATTTTGCCGTTGAACTTTAACGACAACTTGTCGAGTATTAAAGATCGAATACCGGTCTAAAGCAAACAGGACAACTCGGCTGGTTGCAGCTTCCAGCTCACCAACCAGACGCGAACTTTCACCGCGGCGAGCGTTATCCTGCAGTCTGTACGTGTTTCGCGGGGCAACGGAGTTTCATCTTGCGACAATCGCATTTACGTTCGTCAATATCATCCTTCTAATCTCTGATGTTGTTTGAGCAAGCGTAAACGTAAAAACTTTTATAAATTATAAAAACTATTTTACTAAATGTAACCTGTATTTGAAACTTTAAACGTATGTTTCTCAAAAGTGTGTTTTTAAATCGGTGAACAAGATACTTCGAGAATGGCTCAACCGATAGGGCTCGTATACAAGCTGTATAACTTAATTTTTTAGTGTTTAATTTACTTTTAAGTTCGAAATTTCTTGTCGAAGATGAAAGTTTCTGTCTGAGAAGCCGCCACTTTGTTAGAACGTGATATTTTTCGTATTCCTTCGATTAAAGACAAAATTGTAACCCAGAGATATGTTCATCACCGTGAAATAACTTTTCTTGAAGATTCTTTCGGAAATCTGCTATAGCATCTCGACAAATTAATATTTTAATAAAATATAAAATATAAGTTTATATGCAAAGATCTATTTAACTAGATATAAAAAGATTTAACAATATAAGTGCAAACAAATATTAAACAAAATTCATAAAAAATCGCTTTTTTTCGATTACTTGACTAGGTATAAGTACAACCCCTTAAGAGGTGTATATGTAGAAAATGTTTATAAAGAAACCTACATTACCTATATATTTCATTGAGTATTGAGTATGAGTTCATTTTTCGATTTTCAAAATTATCAGTTTTGCTTAATAGAATAGCAATTTTTCACCGAGAAGGAATTTCTTTGTCCACTTAGCAGATGTTGACGTATTCTAACAGAATTATTTGTCACAGATAACACATTTTTATATTACTGAAAAAAATGTTTACGAGCCACTATTAAATATATCTTGAGGACAAAATTTATACATATATTAAATTCAATACGTGTACTGTAAAGTTACGCTTTGTTTTGAATTAAAATATGTATTTAAATCATGAAAAAAAATTCTTGTATTTTGGCTTCAACAACTGTGTATCTCCTCCCAAGAAAGTTCAATGGTCTTCGAACCTTTGATCTAATAAACATTTGCTGCTTCTACACGTTTTCAAAGTATGTGCGAACTACAGCCCTTTCAGTATACGATGAACCATTACTTAGCAAACTGAGCACGGTAACTCCCGATAAATCGTTTAATTACGTTTTTTTTTCTCTGTTTAAGGATATGTTGCATCATCGCATACACGCTCGCGGACGATGCGCCTAGAAGCAAGGCCGTAACCGTCGAAGGTGCAGTATCCTTTTTATCTATTCACTTAACGGGGTATCCCGTCTAGTTTGTAGCGAGCATATGAATGTTTCTGTGGTTTGTATAGCTAGAAGTGTGTATGATATTGGTATTTGACGAGGGAATGGAAACTGCGTAAATGTTCGTTGGTCTATTCTTAGAAGTATGCATATCGTATATTATTGCTAGCATTTATCGACTTTATGGGAAAAGCTACATTTTATTTTAAAATCACCTATTATATTCTTGCCTATATGATTCTTATATTACGAAAGATATTGAGGAATATTCTAAATGCAACTTATACCGTTTATGTTGGCTTATGAATAAGTAAAAAAAGTATTTGAAAACTATCGCAACTTACACCTTCAGAAACAGTATAATTTGTATTCAAATTATTTTTAATATTTCTTGTCATGTGAGAGTCATGTAGACATGCAAAAGCGGGTGGCTTTGATAAATAGATGTACTACTCTATACTATTAAAAATCTTGGAATGAAATGTAGATGATATTTCCTCGATCTTTGAATGTCGTCTCAATCGCCAACGAATAAGATCACCTAAATAATAATCGGTGTTGTTTCGTAGATTTCGTAACGTCTCACAAACTGCCTGAGAGTGTCGCGAGACCGTCGGAGTATGACGACGAAGACGAGGACGACGACGTTGTCGACGTAGAGAGGAAAGCGATCACGAAGGACGGAAAGCACACGAAGAAAGTTATTCAACGGTTGGAAAGTTTCGATAAGAAGGCGGCCAATCTCGATCCCGTCAGGCGTTTCGATTCCGGGGACGATGACAAAACAGACAGTGGCACCGCGAAGCGGCAAGTCCGCGTCGAGCTTGAAAACTTTAGCGACACTGGTGTCCTTCAGGAAACTGGAATTCGAAGAACAGACGCTTACAAATCGCGCGTGGAAAATCAGAGGGACTCCGTGATTCCTGGGGTTCATGTCAGGTAACAAAAGAATACGAATAAAAATCAATCAACTTGGATATAATCGTAACGGGCCATTTATCGTTAAGGGGTTATACCTAATCTAGAGACCGAAGAAAAGCAATTTTTCAAATATTTTCTTTGAGAAGGCGTTTACATTTCTTTTATTGGATTTTCTTACATTGAATTGAGTAGATCTTTGGGTATATATTTGTACTTTCTTTTCACAAACACATTAATTTGTCGAGATGCTACGATCGGTCTCCACGAACACCTACAAGTAAAGGTGCCTTTGGTGATCAACTATCTCTAGACTGGATTAAATGAAATCAAAACCAATGAAAATTCAGTTAATATAAGGTTCAATCTTGCCTTTAATCGAAGCAAAATATATCATATAAGCAAATAAGCAAAATATCACGTTTGAACAAAATGGTGGCTTCTCAAACAAAAATGTTGGTATTCGACAAAAAATGTCGTCTTGAATTGTTTATAAAATGAACAATATTAATCGAATCGGAGAAACCTTCGATTAAAAACTAAAAATTAATGTTCTAATGTTGGTATAAAAAGTTAAACCATATCGGTCCAAATATTTCTGAGATACCTTGATCACCGATTTAAAAAACATAGTTTTGAAAAACACGAGTTTAAAGTTTTCTACAGTTTACACATAGTAAAAAAAGTCTGTATAGATATGCCTGTAAATTCGACAATATTTATCGAAACCCTGTAAAATTTGGTTCGATATACTCAAGATTACGTATGTACTTAACGAAAATGTAAAAATCGGAAAATCGATTTGTCAAAAGTCCTGACTAGATATAACCCTTTGGAAAAAGCCCACTTTTGTGATTTCTTTATTTGATCAATGAGACTTTCGACCGCTATTTATTCATAAACGAGACTGAATTTTAGGAACACTGCTTTAATTACTTCAAGTAATAACATGCTCCTAAGGTTGTAGCTAGTTTCCAAAAGTTTGTTTGGCAGTATCAGCATGAAATGTTACATATTATGGTAACAAAACCCATGGCTACGACTACATCCAATGTTATTGATTTGAATACAAGCTTTATTTTTAATAGAAGAAATGTACTTAGCATTTTAATCCTCGAACAATTCCTTTTGTATCTGTCCATAAAGGAAACTTTTATTTTATATTTGAAAATTTTCATATTTTTCACCAGTATCGTGAGAGTATCGTCGATAGATTGATGAGGATTGTTTAAGGAACGAGCAATTTGATTTCTACATATTTTAAAGTTCAAGCTACTACCTCATTCGGAATATTTTTATTACACATTATTCAACTTGCTTCTTAAAACTTTTAATTACGTGTATTACAAATTAATCCAAGTAAGGTTGTGTTTGGACTTACCTTTATCGCAACAACATGAATAGTCTATTTATAATACTCTCATGAGCATACAATAACAAATATGAAAAATTTCAATCTTCAGTAATTGATGAAGTTAGAGTCTGCGTTTGTATCTTATCTCTCTCGTCTGGGATCGTAGATCGCATAAATCGGCGGATCTTTCGTTAGGTCTGGGTTAAGACAAAATTAGATCGGGTTAGGCCATGTTAATATTTAGATCTAAGTTGGTTTTGAACTTGGAATGGGTTAGAATTACTTATAGCGATATATCAGTATGCCATTTGGCCCTTGAAAAAACCAGCTGTAATACTGGCAAAACGACGAAGTGTTCCATCCAAAGGACATGGCCTACACTCAGAATCTTTAGTTAGTATTAACCCTGAAGAAACGTGTTGCGAAAGCCTAAAATATCTTGTTTACATCTTATTATCGCGACTTATATTTCAACTCGTTTGGCTGATGATCGGTCGCGAATAAACGAAGTCTTTCAGTTTCATCAGACGTCTGTCCAGTAATCGATAATCAAAACCAAAATCGTTATATTTCTGACTATACTTTTGCCCTCTTAATAAAAATGAGTCCAAACACGACCCAATTTGGAGTATTTTTATCCATACATTATTTGAAGCACTTATACAAAAGATAACTTAACATTATGTATAATTGAAAGTGCTTCGAGTAACGTTGTGTGTGGCCTCATCCTCGTCGCGGAACCCTCACAAATCAATTGAAAATACACAAAGATATCCAGAAATATCTAAAAGTTTCTATTTTTATTGTGGATGACTTTATCTCGAGCACGTCCTGTATTACCATGTTTACTTTGAGACCGCGCGTGCCATAGCCGGATATAAAATCGCTTGCTCGCTTCCATACGACGCGACTGACTCGTATTTTTCACATTCGACACGAATTTCGTACCATGCTTCTCGCAGGTTAATAAACAGTTTATATAAAAAATTGTATGGTTAGTCCTCGTTTAAAACTACCACATCTCGCTCCTCAGCGACGAATACCCGACTACCATGATCCCGGTGTTGACAACGCCACGCGAGGCGCGTGGCTTTGACTTCGTTCCCGTCAACATCATTCGCGACGATGGCAAGGAAACGTCCTTCCGCGACCGAAACTTCGGCGATTTCAGTGACGTCAGTTTAGTCCCAGCGGGCACGAATTCGCGAATTCAGGTGAGCAAACCTTACTTAACACTTTATCTATCGACATACTCGTTGCTAAGTAGGACGAATACGCGTCAACGATTGGGAGCTTATCGTGTAAGAGTTTACGCGATTGACTATAAAATCCTATCATTTTCGAAAAAAATGTAGAAGAACTTTTATAGTAACATTGCCCTGGAAAAGTGCTGTCACGAATGATTATCGTAAGAGGGGCGTCGCGAGAACGTAGACAGATCCCATTGCGATCGCGATTCTTCTAATAAGAGAATCAAAAACGGAAAATTGATTCTTTTCGACCGTCTTGATAAGTTCTTAGGCCACTTTGATGGTCGAGTGATGCAACAAAATGTATACAATAGAGATTTGAAGACTCCACGAATAGGCTCCCGATAGATAAAGTGTTAAACGTATACGGCTAGGTTGGTCGGTATTTTAACATTGAGATGTTTCGCTGGTGTTGCGACAGGTAAAAAAAGGGCCAAACGGGAAGGACTACGAATACGAGTACGTATATTATTACTATGACGAGGAGGATGAGAATAAGGCGGGTTCAACGGACTCGGCCGTCACCAATTCTTACGACGTTCCTTCTAGAACGACGTCCGCGCCTAGGCGCGGCGGCTCGTCTACCAACAGAAACAAGTACAGTAGCGCGGAAAGGTCGAGCACCGTGGAACCTGCGAGCAACGAAGTGATCCCGAATAGAAACGGAAACAGAGGCAGGCAATTGGTCGAGGCCGAAGACGTGTCCGAGGAAAGACTCCCGACGAATACCAGATTTCCACCGAGGTGAGTGTCGTGATTCCAACCGTGACTCGACTTCGTTCGCCTTTTTCTTCGTTTCGTACCGTTAGCAACCATTGCTGGTAACGAGATTTTTAAGAGAACCAATCGTCGACGACCCACTGAGTTTGATATCTTATCGACGGATGGTTGCCTAATGGTATCGAATCTAACATAGTACCAATCTTTGGATAACTAAAATGAAATTTGTTTGAACAAGTGAAAAAACATAATTTATCCTACTGTTTATATTTATTTGACGAGACACGGTATCGATTCGCGTGATCGATGGTCTTAGATGAGAGATAAGGTACCCGCATGGATTCGAATTTTATCGACAAATGAGAGCTGAAATGTGTTACATTTGTCAGTGTATCTGAATACTATCGATCGATTGGTCGTATTTTCGAGTGAAAAGAGTCCAAATACGACTTTATTTTGATTTATAGAACTGCATATTATCAAAAAACATTCACATAGAACCATGATCGACAATTTACAGCAATAGAATGAATGCTAGAGAATAGATGTTTCTATACTTGCTAAAGACTGTTGGTTTATTCATGCGAGATACAATACTTTCCCACGCATAATGGAATTTCCACTACCAACGTAGTAGTAGACTGTTCCATCGTGAACTGAATTTTATCGAACAACGAAATTGATGGCGAGAGGCTATATTGCTGGCGTTGTCCGTTCCTTGGAACATAAGTGAAGAAAATAAAACAAAAAATAGTTTTTCACACCGGAATTTGAATCCACCACACCTTATAAAAGTATCCTAGATATCAGTTTCAGGATCGAACTTAACTGAACGTTTTATTTTTTTCACTTCTATCGCTAGGATCCTCAGTCCTTCGCATGTGTTTTATTACTAACATAATAATTTTGCAGCACGTGTTTACGCACTTTCACTTCCCGTATTACGCGTAAGCACTTCAGCATTATAGCTCCGGCGTTAAGGTGTTACGACAAGCAAGAACTTCGTGTTTCAAATCCGATCAATGGATTCTTTTTCTTTCTTACAGCGCTTTTCTAGCCTTCGTACGACTGTTGTGATAGAACTCGTTATGTTGACAGATCGCGATCGAACCATAATACCGGAACTACGGAACCGTCACGAACGCGTGGAAATCGTCCCAGACCGAGTTTGGACCTCGTCGACTCCAGCAGTTTTCGTACGCATCAGGAAGGCCCCGAGTTCCCTCAAGTTTTACCGAAGGGACCGCTCAGATTCCTGGGAGTTACGCCAAATGAGGATACCGAGGAAAAAGTAGCACCCAGAGGGCGTGGCAGGCCTCACAGAGTTCAGGAGCCAGCTCCCGTCGAAGAGGAAGTCGAGGATGCGCCTATTCCTACGACTAGAAGGAGGCCACTCAGCACCCCAGCACCAGAAGTAATCGATCGTTCTTATCGCGAAAGACAGTACTCCCCGAACAGAAGTAGCAATTTCACTTAGGATAGTAGGAACAATTTTACTTAGGAAGACTCGATTGCAATAGCAGATTGTATCTAATTACTGAACATCGAAAACTTGAACACCGATCGAATTATTAATAGGCGACACGTCTAAGCCAAGATCTGCTACATAAGCCTTACCGATTAATTTGCTAACAGAGCCGAGATAAAACTAAATAATATTACTCTTCGTAGCAAGAGTATAACTTATTAAACAGAACGATCTTTTTTTAATATACTGCGTACCTCTATAAGGTGAATGGCCCGAGCCTCTTCTGGTCTTTGAGAAAACCTGATTAGTGCTATTACATTCCACTTAACTAATGACCATTCTTCCCTTTTCTTTGCGATACATGTCCCATGGTCTCAGTCTAAAAGAAAAAAGGGGTAGATTCTAGGAATAAAAGTATTACATATTACCTTCTCCTATGTGGAAACGAGCGAAATTGATTGTCAGTTCTTCTCTTCGAAGATAACTCTTGTCCGTCTTTTTTTTATATCAGTTGTTTATGCTCGGTTCAACAAGTTTATAAAGGTCCCATGGAATGATCAACATAGACTTTACTGATCAGAATCCATCGACATCATCATTGAAAGATTTGAAAAATTCCAAATAAATAGATAACCTACACTGCGATATTATAGATTATCATTTCTCAAGGCATAAAAAGTGTTTAATTGAAAGATCTATCTATTAATATGTATGTTATACAGACGGAGAATATCATGGTCAATATTGGTGTCGGTTAAGTCTGTGCCAGTTGTTTCAATTTGACCTCTTTATGGGGTTATTAGGGACTCGTCCGTCTTTTTGCGTACGATGATATACATGCATTTTTTTCAGGTTGAAACCGAAGCATCCGACGAACAAGCTTCACACTCTACCGAGGAGGATGACAAGGAGGAAACGTCTCCTGTGTCACGGGAGAGGGTTAGAAACAAACAAGCGTCTTCGGAGGTCAAACAAGTTTCCGAGGAATTGGATTCTTCTTCGATTTCGGCAAGCACCGTCTCAGCCGTCACCGATAGCCCGACCACCGAATTCCCATCGGCGATGGACAAGGTCGCTCTAGACCTGTACGCCTTCGTGCAGCAAGGTCAAAATAACTTGGTGGATGCATCCAGCAGCGAGGCGACCGGATCCTCGGATGGAACGACTCCAACGGACGATGAAACTACTACCGATCCTGCGACCGCGACGGAATTGTCGGCCACTACGGTGACTCTCGAACCCACGACAACGACCACCACGACGGAACCACCAACTACCACACCTACGACCACAACTACGACTACCACCACCACTACAACCACGGAACCACCTACCACAACAGCCCAGGCACCCGCTGGAAGAGGAAAGTTCCGAAGGCCTGGCATCGGAGGATCCCCGACTTCTCGAAATCGGTAAGCTTACCCGTTTAATCGTTAACGTTAACGACTCAACCTATTGGTTCTTGACTCGATTATCTGACAAGGTTCCATGAGTCTCAGTTCCCAAAATTCAAAGAACCCGAAAAGGATAATCTCTCTTAGAGTCACGAATGAATTAAGTGATGCTCAAGACTTTCTTAAACGTCTATAAGTAGTCAAAGATCATCGAAGAGATTACAGATCGAAGGACTATAAAAACAGTTTTTAATCTAAATAAATTTCGAGGAGGGGAGTAATTTTTAAATAATTTGACACTGGTTCATAGGCCTCTAAAAACAGTGCAACGTTAATTGAACATTTGTTCGATATCTTTTATCATTTTCAAGTTATAAACGCATAAGTAAACGGGGAAGTTTCTCCCTCAAAGTGAAAAACAGGCACGAACAAATTATACCTGTCTTCTTAGAGAAGCCTAATAAATGTTAATGCAAAGCTTCCCTTGTTAGTCGGGTAACAATTTGTCTCGCTTAGATTCAAGTCGAACGGAGGTGGTAGCACAACGACCACCGAAGCTTCCGTGGAACCGACGCAACGCACCCGAGGACGTTTCGGCGGAAACGGATCCAACGGTGGCGGTTACAGAAGACCTCGACCTGGACAGAAGCAACCTGTCGAGGAAGACGCGGTGCAGAAGGAAAGCTCGAGTTCCGTTCAAGCGGAACGACCATCTGGCACGACTCGCGGAAGGTTCCGCGGCTCTGGATCAACAAGAACGACCGTTTCGACGACGACGTCCGCCCCGTCCAATGGCGGATCGACTCAATCGTCTAATGGTCAGTCCGGAGTGGCGAGACCATCGTTTAACAAACTGAACATCAACCGTCTACGTGGCAGACCGACAACCACGGCACCCAGTGCCAGCGAGGAGAGTCAGGAATCCACCCGTTCGGAAACAGTCAAGGAAACTGCTCAGGAACCAGTCACGGCTGCACCGAAATCAAACGTACGTTCGAGACTGCCTTCACCTGGAGCTAGACCCGTCATCAGACCAAGTGGTGCTCGAGTGAATCTCAGACAGAAACCGGGTCAACCAACGACAACCACGACGACTACGCCAATCCCTCTTCCCGCGGATGCCTCGGACGAGACTTCTATCGATGAGCCAGCTGGCGAAGGAACCGAGGAGGAAACTCACGAGGTAAGGATTGCACAACTATTTAACAATTTGCGTTTTAAATATTACATGTAGAAATTAATTCTGAGACTAACTCTGGGACTGGGATTAATTCTGGCTACATTTATAACTCTAGTTTAAGTAGAAATATTTACAAGTCATTTTGTTACATTAGAGTAGCAATCTTTTAAGTCCTCCACCTATAAACTTCTATTACAATGGATCTGAATACATGACCCGTGTGAGTCTCAACCTGATGGTCATTATCTGATGGTCATGGAAAGTTAAATGGTGTCGGATGGTGGATGACATGCAATTAATTTTATGCACTTTTGTACATTGATGCATCAGAAAAATGCAACTGGACTTTTATTTAAAATGGAACCTATATTTTTGACGAAACAGATCAATGCAGTTTCTTGTGCTTTACATAAAAGTACTAACATACTTATCCCTTAAATTTGTTCGTTAGGAAGTTATTGAAGCTTTTGCTTCTTGTCAGTCACATAACCGAATAAGGTGTTGCGAACCGAGCGAACCACACTTTATACCTACATTACATTTCGTGAATTTGCATACCGTATAAATAAATACTTTCGCAATACAGCTACTTTTCACATTCCGTGTAAAAGATGTCAACTCATAGATAGCAGTAAATAATAATAATAACATTCGACCCATCGCGCGAAATTCCACAGTTCGATTTTTATCTCTCTACACAGGCACACAATTAGACACGGCGGATCGCTCGTCAAAGTTCCCTCGGAGGTTCGCTTTCACCGAATGGCCTTTCGCAAAATGTCACGAAGTCAGCATACTTCGGCTCGCGACCACTTTTCGTGTTTCGAGACACGAGTCACGAAGGCGACGCGCCAATCTCCCCTTCCAGAGTGAACAAAATCGTATTTTTCTGTGCAGGCCCCCGCGGAAACCAGCCCGGCGCCGACACGTTCTACCACGGCGAACCCCCTGAACAAGTTGCGCAACCGAAACAGACTACAGGTCCATCCAAAATCGACCACCAGGTCGCCGGTGTCGCTGGCGCCTAGAAGATCGCCGTTGTTGCCGCGTCGCAAAGTGACCGAAGCACCCGTTCCGCAAACCAGCCAGGAAGAGTCGTCCGAGGAACCGGAAACCTCCAGCGAGACGGAAGCTACCGAGGCTACGTCCGCCGAAACCAGCACAGCCGCGAGCACGAGACACGAAGAGACCAGAGGATTCGGTGGACTGTTGGCGCCCAGACGCAGGATAGCGCCTCGACGCCCAGGACAGATCGCACCTCGTGAATAATGCCGAGGCCTGCGCTTCTCGCGAACGCGGACTCGGTGAACGAGGATGATAAAAAAAAAAAAACAGCTTCCATCCATCGAGACACTTGGCGAGAATCGTCACCGCGGGCGAGATCTAAGACGACTCGGGTGACTTGAACGCGGCTTTACGAGTCGAAGAGGCGTTATAGAAATCATAGATAACGAGAGAGTCTCGTCGGAGATGGAAACGTACCGGCCGATCGACAAGAGCGTCGATTGGAGATCGACTCTCCGCGGCTACGCTCTGCATCGTGATAGGAAAACTCGGCGGAATTGAGTTTGAGGAAAAACCTCCGACAATGGATTCGCGACAGATAGATACAGGGGGTGGACGAAATAATGTGAACACCTGTGGACAATCGATAACGGAGTTGGGTTCGCATTTGTCTTTGATACAACTTCCTATCCTAAAGTCACGTGCCTTTTCAATGCCTTTCAATGGAATGTAATCCCATTCTTCTATTGGAGTCTCTTTCAATTGTTTTCGAAATATTGAAAGAATTAATTTGCTTTTCATTCTATTCTCGGAAACTACCAACGGTAAGACGATGATATTTAGATCAGGTGATTGTGCTGATCAGGAAAGACGTTGAAGTTTATCTTGGGACCATTTTCTAGAACCAATAATTTCCATTAGAATGTAGTCCCTTTCGAAAAGTGAATTATGCTTTTCACCTTTTACTTTCGAAAACTACCAATAGAAGTAGTTTCTTCCTTTGATTTTACTGAACGGTAAAGGTGTCGAAGAAAAATTGAATTAAGGATGCATTATCGCTTTGAAAAGTAGCACCGTTGTTGGCAAACAGTACGTGAATCATGGCATAAACCAGATCATCTAGAATATCCAAGCAGACGATGTCAGTGATAAGACCATTGTGAATGATCACAAAACCACCCCCATGTTTATCAGTTTGGAAACAGATAGGTTGAATGGCAGATGTTCATATTATTCCATTTATCTCCTGTATGTACACTCAGGGTGGTTAATCCGTTGCATCTCGTAAAATTGCCGAACAGCTAAATTACGCCGCTTCCGTAAAAGTTTAGTTTCCCGAATCGTACCTTTACCATGGAAACGTCCAAAGTAAGTACTGTTGTAAATGCACCGAGAACGATCGACGGGCAGCAGCAAACGTGCTACTGTTATTGTATTTTCCGAATTTAAGCGCGGAAGAACGTGTTATGTACACTTATCCTATTATGCATTTGCAAGCTAAAAAAAATCGATGTACATAGTGATTCTTTGCAACGTTACTCGCATCCCTCGATTGGTACTTTAAGCGTGTATGTCCGTGCATTATCGCAACGCGTTGATCGATGTAATCGCGATGCCATAGTCGAGATTTTTCGAGAATTTTTAAGAGGACGTGCGCGACAATCGCAATTGGAAATGATAATACGATTGATAATACGTCATCTTTATTTAATAGCTAAGCGACGACAATCACGGAAAGTCATCGCGTCTACGCCATTGCTGAAGCGATCGACGATACGTATCCCCTCGAGCACGTACTTTTACAACCAAGTACGACGCGTGTCGTATCGTAATAATATTTTTGTAATTACAATGTTCCACGATACACTGTAAATATGATATTGCAATTAAACATATATAAAATTAATAATATTCGTCTATTATTTCAACCTCTTCGAATCTGATGCATAGTAGTTTGTAACATATGTACATAGATTTCGAGATTATTTTGTCCAACGAATCAATTTATTTCTTACAATAATAACTGTCACGTATCCACCATTGAATTCTTTTTAAACATTTTCTGTGAAAATTAGTGTCATTTGTCGAAGAAAAGTACAAATGGTTCGATACTATTGCAACGTAAGGAATAAAATAGATTTTAAATAATAAAAATCATATTTATTCTTTAGATAAAAATTTAATTCGTAACGTAGAATGTGTTAGTCTCTATTGTTTTTACACTAACGAATGCATAATGTTAGATTTATTGCTTCTCTTAGAAATTAATTTAATTAGAAACGCTTTGAAGTTATGGATTAATGTCGTAGTATAACAATAACTGTAACTATATTCGTAATTTAAGGTTTGAACTCGAGGTTGATATCAATTACGAGGAACATCACTCAATTGAAAAATATTAGACACTTATATTTATATCGGCTGATATTCATGTTTAAAGAGAGAAACCTACTCCCTGAAGTTTCGAACGAAATAATTACTTAATTAAATTTGTCAAAATTGTTTCAAAAGCTATCATATCCTTGAAAATTACAAAGTGCAAAAGTAATGTAAATATAACGGTAATTTGATTAAATTTGATTCTTCCTTTTATTATTTAAATTACCTTATATCTTAATTAAAAACCAAATGTAAATCTAAACAGAGCTTGAAAAATGTATTTATGTAATTAGTAAAGTGAAAAAAGAAATGGTTAAAAATAAGTAACAATCGAGGAACTGTTCTTTAAAGTAAATGTCAAATAAAACACTTAATGTAATTGTTTCGTGGATTTATTTAATGTAAGATTTTAACAAAACTTCATTTGATTGTTTTTTGATTAAATATGAATCATATGAGCCTATCGGACCAATTCTCTGTCTTTTCTTTCAATCGCACTACATTAGAAAAAGCTGTTATGACTCCTTCAACAGTTGATATCTTTTGAAGAAATATTGAAGGTAGGGTTAAATTACTTTCTTTTCATTTTTTTAAGTAGCCATTCCGACCACTCAGTCTCAGAGGACCATTGTACTCGGGCCCGATACGGACAGGAGGTAAATTACTTCTTCACATTATAATTTACATTTTTTAATGTGCAATTACCAGTGATTCTCAGCTTTTTTATTAGAACATAAAAATTTGGCACTCGTCTCACAGTATTACACTCTCAAAATAAGTATTGTTTCTTTGTACGGTATACATGAAAACTATTTTCACTAATGACACAGGAGGCAAATTTCAATATTTCCGTGAATATTTTGTTTGTGTTCGTCGAATATTCGCGAAACCGTCTGGAGTTGCTGGTTCGTCTTGGCAAAAATTTCAACAAGAGCAAAGGGTTAAAATTTGAAACTAAACGTAAAGAAGTTACACGGTAACAGTCAGCGTTGTTGCCACAATCATTTCTCGAGTATTGTGAATGTAATATAATATGTGTAGATATATGTCTACATATTGATTTATTATGGACGTGTGTGAAACCAGTAAGATCGTACTTTTACGAAAATTTCCAATTATATTTTTTAACGTAACTATCTGGAAACAACTACTTTAAAACAGTTGAGAGCTTCTGGTAACAAAATTAAAATATAATCCGGAGTGCAAAGTATTGGATGATGTTATTTTTTACAATTAGCCAAGCGTACTGGAGAATCTGATATGTTTCTTCAGGTTTCTTTAGACACTCGCTTTGTTATCTCTGCCCCTATACTTCATCTAAAGATATTCTTGGGGTAGGGGTGCAGAGATGGATTTGCGATGGTCGTAGGGTGCGATCATGTAGTTGGTGACGTCAGAGTTTTACCACGTTTTCACGCGATCGCAGCGTATTGTGAATTTTTGAAAATTGTTCTTTCAGGGGCTACAGTAAATTTTGAGACAATGGGTATTTTAAGAATACCCATACAGAATCGCCACGGTCATGCGGGTACCATCGAGTCATTGGTGGTTTATGACCGCAGTGACCGGCCCGAGCGTTACGAGCCGTAACATACAGTGGTGTGCAAAAGTTTCCGGACCAATAGATTTTTCATTTGATATTCCGAAAGTGACATCTAAAATAACTTTAACTAACATTGGGTGTAAGGGTATGATTAAGTTTTCCGTCACATAGAATATCTAAATTTCAAAAAGATTGGAAAAATATGCATTCTCAGACGAGTCAAAGTTTAATTTACGCGGAAATGATGGCAAACAACATGTGTAACATTCAATTGGAAAACGAAATAATGTAAAATATCAAATACCAACAGTAAATTATGATGCAAGGAACTTAATGATTTGGAGAATGTTTTTCGCTCAAGGAGTGGTCGCCTTGTAGAAACTAAACAAATTGTGAACTGTGTAAAGTATCGAGATATTTCATACAAAAATCTATTACAATATTCAAAAACGTATTCGTAATAAAAACATTCAAAAAAAGGAAAACGGAATTTGAATACACAAGTCCACCAATTTTTTAAACATGTAGTTACGATATGATATCTTTCTTTTTTTCTTTATTTATCGTACCCTTATACCTAATATCAATTAAAGTTACTTTAGATATCAATTTAGGATTATAAAGTGACAAATCTATCTGTCCGGAACTCTGTCCTAACTTTTGCACACCACTGTATATTTAGATGGACATCTACACTAGAAATAAGTATATAAATGTATATATGTATATAGATACATATTCATTTTTTATTTAAAGTTTTGTCAACGTAACTTTAGCTGAGCTTGAGGGTGAACTTTTCTCTGATTTCTCGCGATATTTTAATAACTTCTACTAGTGAGACATCGCCTCCCGTGAGATGAAATATATTTTATATCTTGTATGTGATCACCACAGTGCGGTAAAACATTTTTTACTCCACACTTCAGTTGCGATTGAATAAATAATCGATAAAGGTTATAGAGAAAACGTTGTTACCAATTGGTCAAGAAGTAACGGTGCAGATAATAGTACCAACAATCAACGCACGGTTCGTGACAATCGGAACGAGGTGAACTACAAATAGCAGCAAAATTTAGTGAAGATGGTGAGACACGGACACCTAGTCGAACGCTTCTAACGGTTTAATGTCTAAATTAATAGTGAATAATAATCATTCATACAGCGGTCAATATGTGAATGAGGATTCATGAGTTTGCTGCTAGTAGGAATAAGTGTGCGTCAATTTGGAGAGCTGGACGATAGTCGCGAAAAACGAAGGTACGGCAGGATGGTTTGTTTATGGAGATCAGCTGTGTTACCAAACATTCGTATCGCTTTCGCTGCTGCGTCTACGACGCTTCTATTTTCGGCGAATAAAGGTCAGCCTATAGCAAAGACAAAGCGATGCTCGACGCTCGACGCACGAACGATACGTCGTAAGCTGGACATTGTTGACATATTCAATGAACTTCGATTAAATTTCGAAAAAAATACATCAAAAATGAAACGCATCGTCTTATCGCCGAGTCGACTGAATTTTTGTCACTTGTTGATCGACTTCTTGATTTTTGACACTTTTCGTCCAGCTATTATAATTATTATTCGTACGTCGTGTTTCGTACTCCTCGAAATTATCGATGTAATATTGTGAGTAATACTAAATCGCGTACAATATATCAGTGATTCATACGGCAATTTTGTATGCATGTTTTGAACGCGTCACAATGAATATCGGTTCGAAAAGTACGTTTCAAAATTTTAGTTGCGCATATCCATGGAGAAAACAAGCAGAATAACCCGTTGTTGGATTTGTAATCAATTTGGAAATATCTCAATTTAATCTTCAGATAAGAGCAATGTTAAAAGTATTGTTTGTGGTGCAAGAAAAGGGGTAGACAAAGAAGGGTTTGCGACAGTCTTGTTTTTTCTGTCTTGGATAGAGACAATGAAATAGTCAGTTGATATATGCAATTATGGTGGCTCACATTTTAGATGCTTGCGGAGCAACCATCGAACGGTAGTTAATTAATCTTAATGACATGAAAGAATGAAACGAGAAACTGTCATTACTTGTGTAGAGCCAAACCGACGAGCAAAGACGGTAAGGCATCGTAGTGTCCTGCCCCTTACATTACATTTTATACATATTTTTGTACCATACCATCCACATTTTCAAATTTGTCATTTATTCAATGGCAAACATTTGTTTCAATTGGATACCTTATAAATTTTGTGTTCTGCCTGCATAATTTATGTAAAACGTATGTCTCATTCTGTTGTTTAAAAATCATGAAGCAGAGTAGTAATTAGACTGTATTTATAGATGACAACGGTTTTGGATGGCAGCTATCAACGTATGGAGCCATATGAAGGGGAGGAGGGAGATGGAGAAGATGACGATGAGCACGAAGAAACACCTCAGGAGTCTGGTGTTATGATCCATGTAGTACCAGAGGGGAATAAAGCCAGATGGAATCACATAGAAGATTTGGATTCTTTTTTTACAAGAATGTACCATTATCACCAAAAGCATGGATTCGCCTGTATGATGTTGCAAGAAATGCTTGAACTAGGACAGTTCATTTTTGTAGTTACATTTTCGACTTTTCTCTTTCATTGCATCGATTATTCCGTACTATTTAAGTAAGGTTTTATCAATAATATGTTACAAGTAACACTAAGAACGAACCTCTTATGAATGCTTATAGAAATGTAATTTGTTTATTTTTCAGGGATAAAGTAACTAACAGCACCTCGCACAAAACGTCGATAAACGACGCCATATTGTCAACCAGCGAGTGTACATCGTCTATGAGTCTGGTCACATGGATTTGTATTTTAGTAGCTGCAATTTTTTGGATTTTACGTTTAGTAAAAGTTTTATACCATTTCACGCAGTTTTGGGATATAAAGCAGTTTTTTAATACAGCTCTCAAAATCGATGATTGCGATTTGGATAACCTGACCTGGCATGAAGTTCAAAAGCGAGTCAGAGAAGTGCAGAAAGAACAAGAAATGTGTATTCACAAAAGAGAGCTTACTGAATTAGATATATACCATAGAATATTAAGGTTTAAAAATTACATGGTGGCTATGATAAATAAATCCTTGCTACCTGTGCGACTCAAAGTCCCTATTATAGGAGAAGTTATTTTCATGACAAGAGGATTAAAGTACAATATGGAATTGCTTCTATTTTGTAAGTTTTTACACATTCAGATATACATTAATTAAAACGATATTCTCTCTTCATTGTCAGCTATTTTTGCATAGGGGGGCCGTGGTCTCCGTTTGAAAACAATTGGCACCTTAAAGGAGATTACAAAAAACTGAACAAAAGGCAGGAACTTGCAAAAACGCTATCCAAACATATCTTGTGTGTAGGGATAGCGAATTTTCTACTTTGTCCATTGATTCTACTGTGGCAGATACTCTATTCTTTTTTCAATTACGGAGAGGTGAGTAGTTCAACACTTTTCTGACAGATGTTTCACTTCATATTACTCATCGTAACAGTGATAATCATATTGAAAACAATTTCTGTCGCAATCATAGATCATCAAACGAGAGCCAGGAACTTTGGGTTCGAGAATGTGGTCTTTGTACGGTCGATTGTATCTTCGTCACTTCAATGAACTTGATCACGAATTGAACGCGCGGCTCAATCGTGCATACCGTCCAGCTTCAAAGTACATGAGTATATTTACATCTCCAATTATGACTGTTATCGCAAAGAACGTTGCTTTCGTGGCTGGAAGTATATTAGCAGTTTTATTAATATTAACCGTATACGATGAAGACGTTCTAACGGTGGAACATGTACTGACTACCATGACCATACTAGGTGCGATGGTAGCAGGAGCGAGGGTATTTATACCCGATGAAAATTTAGTTTGGTGTCCAGAGACTCTTCTCACCGCTGTCCTAGCGCATACACATTACAGACCGGATAGCTGGCGGGGCCATGCTCACACTCAAACCACAAGAGCGCAGGTGGCACAGCTGTTTCAGTATCGTGCAGTTCATCTTTTAGAAGAATTAATTTCTCCCCTACTTACACCGTTCATTTTGTGCTTCCACATGAGGCATCGAGCCATAGATATCGTCGACTTTTATCGAAACTTTACGATCGAAGTCACAGGTGTGGGTGATGTTTGTAGCTTTGCGCAAATGGACGTACGAAAGCATGGAAATCCAATGTGGCAAACGGTGACACAAAGCCCCATCGAAGACTCCAGTGCGGGATATGACAATCGGTATGGCTTGGAGCCAGAGAAACTTCAAATTCCAAAGTCGAATCAGTACACGCAGGCGGAAGACGGAAAAACGGAATTATCCCTTATACATTTTACTTTAACGAATCCTGAATGGAAACCGCCAAGTCACGCCGAAAATTTTGTAACAGCCTTAAGGGTCAGAGCTAAGAAAGAAGTACACTGTGTACACGGCGAGATCAATCCTCTCCTGTCAAGTTTAAATAGTTTGTCTGGTCTGGGACCTAGCGTAAGTATCATGTCGGTCGAGGAGTTTCGATGAGATGTATAAAATTTAATTTTTTTCTTTCGTTTCAGTATAATGACATAGTTTCGAACATTATTCGAAGTACAATGGTGAATCAAGTAAGTATACCGAGTGCGAGCAACGTATTCGTGAACCAACCTGGTACTTCAGCCGCTTCGGTAGTGGTAGACGAATCGTTGAGTATGAAATCGGACATGTTATCGCACGCGATTCGACGCGGCTTGAGCAAAGCAGAGGGTCCAATACACAATGAAAAGGGATTTCTTTATGGATTGCAACAAGGAATATCCAATCAATCTTTAGGCGCGTCCGTCTTTGGATCGGGCCACGAATTGTCTGCAGAGTTGACTGTACCTTTGGAATTGACTGCTGCCGATATGTCTTTATCTACATTGTACCTGCATGAACTTCATCACAGACAAGTACGGTTAACATTACACTTTTCAACAAACTATTTCTAATACCGTTATCAAAGCGACTTTGAAATGTTCAATTTTTCCAAATTCCAGATTAAAAGGAGGGGCATTCAAGAAATGGGAACGAGAAGTATATGGCAAAGAAGTCCTGTACAAGAACTTGCTACGCTTCCAGAAGTTAGGCAAGAGAGGGCACCCTTGCTGTTACATCAAGATTCCTCTATAAGAAATAGTAAAGAATCGACATACGACTTGAACACTCATTGGGATAGTATCTGAATAATTCGTGCAGTGATATCATCACCTTTAAGAGAATAAAATGTTTTTATCCGCTTTACAATGGCGACGACCTCGTGATTTATTTTATTATCAAGGGTATAGCTTCAACGTTTAAGAATCTGTGTTATCGATGTAAATACAGTATCGAAATGTTGCGTGACTAAACTGGCGTAGTAAGGTCAACAATTTCGAAAAATGCCTACTCTAATGTCGAAGGCCTAAATACGAGTATATTTTATGCGTAGGACGTCTACGATTACGAGTAAAAATTTCTCAGAATATTCATTTCGGAATGACATTAGCAGTAGCAATGTGGAAAATACTTATTGTAAAAAATTGAAACTAATCCTTCCTGCCTGAAATTTACAACACAAAGTTGCCTTCCTTCGAAACGTTTATTTCTGCGTTGCAAAAGGCAAACGAATTGTGTAAATTGTTTAGGGCACAAACGAAAAAAGGGATATTCTTGCGTTTAATTGCAAAATATGAATCTGTATGTGGTAATCTTACCTCTAGTTTCCAATACCACGATTCTCTAGTCATATGAAATTAATCGCGCGCCATAGCATAAACGACTATTTATTTGTTGAATGTAGTTGCTCGATAAACACGGTGGATGAACGTTAACGGCTAAGGCACGCGAGAAATCGCCTGTATATACGCGTATTTCCATAATCTTAACACTGACACGGTGCAGCTAACAACCTCGAGAGAAAATTTTATTCTTGACAAACTTGCGGGTTGTACCGAGGAATAAGTTAAGGACAATTTAGCTCGTGTTAATTCTTTGTTATGGGCAACTTTCATTGCGCAATAACTCGTATTATTGCCGGCTTTTCATCGGCATTAAGCGACTACGATTCATACTTTAATGACCTTTAAACAAAGTAACGCGTAACAAAAATAAATAAGAACCTAGTTTTTGCTAGGAAAATCTTATTATCTCTATGAATCTATAAAAGAACTATTATTATTAATGATAATAATAATAATTATTATTATTTAAGGGTTATCTGTAATTTATCATTATGACAAATAAATACGTTTCATAATAAATTTGTTACATTTTTTGTTTCGTATGTACAAAAAGCAGGACAAGGACAGAAAAGTTTTAGGTACGATTCTGTGCACGATTAACAAACGAGCATCTAAACATATGACTAGGAAACAAATGGGTGCATTTGTAAAATATGAACACTCACCAAGGCTGCAGAAATTCGTCGGCAGACTCGATGTCGGGGGATGCAACGAAGTATAATCTGCGTTGCAATCGAAATATTAGCGAGAAGATGACGAAGAAGGATTTCGTATACGACATTCGTCCTCCGATTCAATCTTCTAGGAAGGTAAGCTGTAGTTGCGTTCATTGTCATTGGTCACTTTTCTCCTGACTCAATTATGTACACAATTTGCACAAAACACTTCTTCTCGCTTGTTTTAATCACGACTTAGTGTGAACACTATTGATGGAATTCGTACATGAGAATAGAATATCGGAAGAACATTTGAAACGAAGGTGACGCTACTGGTACAACAGATCGACATGCGTCATGGCGTCGTTTTTGCCCGGCGAAATTGTTTCACGGATCTCGTTTAACGATTAAACCCGCAATGTTATGAAAAACGTTTTATTGTTATTTTAGTTTTACAATCACATTAACATTTGGTAACTTCCACCAACAGTAGTTCCCTTCTCACAAACAGTAGTCACGACTTGAATGACCTATTCGTACTAAAAATGTGCGGTAGGCGCGAAACCTATGATTAGTCGAACAAGATTTATGACTGACATTCGACCAATTGTGAGCCAAAGCTCACTAATGCATAGAAACTAATATACAAATATAGTGAATTCATTTAGTAATTTTTACTTGTGTATATTGTGTATATTAAGTGGACTTAAATTCGCTCAACTCTTTGCCATGATTTTCCATATAATGATCTCGCACTATATTTTGCGTGGTTTACGTATCACTTTGCGTAAAATGTAGAGGATCTATAGAGGTATTATAGATAGAATAGGAGAACTAGACCTTCGGTCATACCATAGTTAAAAAGAGAAAGAAAACCACGATACCGTGTCTCCCCTGTTTTATCTATAATATTAATATTCATAGAAATTTCTATGAAAAGATCACGAAAAAATATAAAATAATCAGTATTTCAGACCTGAACACTTTCAAAATGGCATTTTAAAATATCAAAAAGGATATTTTAATTAGCATTTGAAATTTGCATTTGAAAAGTAACGAATTATCTACATTATTTAAAATTACTTATATTATTTACGTGTATGTAATTTTTGTAAGTAATTTTTGTATGTAAAATTATTATATATAAATAGTAACTTTTGTGACTCCTACTAAATCGATATATATTCGAGGTACTTTATGCTTATGTACATATACATATAATATACCCATAGAGATATTCTCTGTGATTGTACCACTATGTAGCCTGTGGTTGGTCTCGATCAAAATTTCAGGTTAAAATTTGACAGGAAATCGATGATTAATTACATGGTACTACAAAATTAACTGCAAGTGTATTTCGGTCCATTCACCGCTAGATGGCTATAGGTCATCGTAGGCTATAGTATAATTGCCCATTTTCAATTCAGTCCTTGATTATCAATTCAAAGATTAATCTACTGTTTATTATGTAAACATACACCATTGTGTCATAAGAATTAATTTCGGATATATCTAACCTATTGTGATTATTGCTTTGCGATATTTAAAATGTAGAACATTCTATTGGGCCCAGTATTAAACTATTATTAATTAAATATGTATTATACAATACTGATGGATATACAAGAATTTTACTATATCTGAAATCAACATATGATGTTATCTATGCACAATTAAAATCTGAATTTTAAGAGGAAACACATTAGGAAGGCAAATACTAAATGTTCTTCGTAACTTTTTCCAGAGACAAAAATTTTATTAATTTTTGTTTAATTGAGAATATTAAGAATATTAACATTGAGAAATGAATTGATCGAAATTACCAAATACCAAATACTTTAACACATACCTAAGATATACTCAAAGTTAAAAATATTACATAAATTCTTCTCTGTAAAAAAGAATCCAAGAGAAACACTTAAAGGAGTATCCTGAATTAGGGGGTCTAAAACAGCGGATATTCGGGAATTTTTTTAAAATAGAAAAAAATAATTAATTCTATCGAACTTTTTATCCTATTTTCATACATATTTGAGTAGTTTGTACAAATTTTTTCAACAAGAAATATTCAAATTGAGTCGACTGTGACGCATATTTGTAGAGCACCTCACAATTAATACCTCCTATCGGCGGGAAAGACGCAGGTCGTAATTTTGGTTTGACACAAAAAGACCAAAAGAAATTTCCATTTTCACACATTATTCTTCTATGTGAACTAAGAAAATTCGTACAAAACAATTTTTAAACAACTTTTTTATCAAGTTAAATTGATTTTTTTCACCCAAACAACTCGTTCTTTTTTTCAAACTTGCAGTAATTTCACATTTCACAATTTTTGCGGGTTTTTCTTAGTTCATATAGAAGAAAAATGTATGAAAATGAAAATTACTTTTGGTTTTTTTGTGTCAAACCAAAATTACGACCTGCATCTTTGCCGCCGATAGGAGGTTTTAATTGTGAGGTGCTCTACAAATATGCGTCACAGTCGACTCAATTTGAATATTTCTTGTTGAAAAAATTTGTACAAACTACTCAAATATGTATGAAAATAGGATAAAAAGTTTGATAGAATTAATTATTTTTTTCCATCCTAAAAAAATTCACGAAAAACCGCTTTTTTTAGACCTCCTAATTCAGGATACGCCCTTAATACTTGGACTAAACGATCCTAAATGAACAATATCTTTCAGTTTGTACGCAGCGTACAAATGTATCATCTGTTAACGATATTTTACCATTTGTATACAAACATGTACATAGTCTGCGCACGAAAAGAATTTGACTGGCGACACGTCCAGATTTCGTTATTCTTTTAGCATTGCGGACCCGAGCGTTGTTGTTTTACCTAATGTATCCTAGACAGACTGTATAATGAGATCAAATGGCCCCCCAGTCAGCAATTTTACCAGTGGCAAAACCTACGACCATCACCGGTCTCATTCTTTTCGCGCGACCACTGTGGTATGTTGCGTTGTTGTCTGCTGTGCTTCAACATAACTTTCAGCAGTATAAGATGTACATCTCATACATCTCACGTATATATATATATATCAATGTAGGTCATTATTTACATTCTCGTTTATAACTCATTAGATACAGCATATGTATAAACAATCACAACGAAGTAATACTATGGAATTAAACTAGCCCTTATTTTTATCTTTTACGTTATAGAATAAATGCAATTCATTTTGAACATTAAGGGTTTGAAGAGAATGTTACCAAACGCTTTTTAATATGTTTTTCAATATACTTTTCATCAATGTATCCCTTTTGAACTAATTATGTTAAACTCGTTGCAACATTTTCCACGATTCCTTTCATTTTAGTCGCGTTTTTCTTGGAAGTTTTTTTAACTATATTAAATTAATTTCTGACGCTATTACTTACACATATCTTAACAAATTAAATACATATTTTTAATACAAAATTCACATACTTTTAAAGATAAGCTACTTGTTTTATAGGCTACTTATATATCCGCCTGTTCTTTTTCATATATATATATTAGCGAATATAAAATACCATGGCTTCATGTATTTTTAAATGCTTAATGGCTTCGTGTAGTTAAATTTTTGAAAAATATTCAAAACGAATTTTTTGATTTTTCCTGATGTTTCTTGTATGTGTCTTGTTGGATTTCGCTCTTTTTACTCTGGCTCCTCCTGATGTGTACAAAAGCAAATGAATTGGATAACGAGATCCAATTCTTGGATTGTCACTTCTCTCGTAAAATGTCTCGATGCCATCAAGACACTCTACGAGGTCGTTACTGTACGTGTTCTCTCGTGCGTCTTCGAAACGTGGATGTTTTTCATCTGATAATGAGAATCGGTGTTTTGACGCAAATACGTGGAGTAAATAAACAACGTACTTCTAGTTGGAAGAAGGTAAATTGCCAATCGTGTTACCACTACAGCTGCGACGCAAACAAACGGCGGACTCGAAAGTACCGCAGTATACGGTGATCTCGGAAAAGAGCGACGTCGGCGGTAGCGGTGACGCCACGAATGTAAGCAATTTTATTGTAGTTATTTATAGACATGTTATTCTATGATACGATGAAGAGATGACACGTGATGTAAGTTAATATATGTATTTCTGATTCTCAATCAATAAGTATTTTCCGCGATACTCGACGGATCTAAGAGATGATGAAAGAAACTAAGTACCACTTATTTTTAAGATGAAAATTTGTACTTCCATGTGATTTTCAACACTGAATTTAATGGTACAATATTTCTACGTCAAACTTACTAATATTCAACTTAATAAATGCAAGTTTTGAGCCTGGGGATTTTTAAAATTAATTTACGTTTATCACTCACTTTGAACCATTTTTCATAAACACCTTATACATTTTTCGGGGAAAGGAAGACCTTTCCTTCCGTTGGTTTTCGTAAGACAACATTACTTGCCAATGTTCACAATTTACTTACCTATAGTACCACATTCCTCATTTATACCTGTGCCTGTTATTTCTTTCTCTCTACAATATAGCCACGCAGTTTTTTCCAAGTCCAGACTAAACTGATAAGCGTTTGAACGTCAGATTTCAGAGCAACGACCATTGGGATTCGAGTGCAATTTCTGTCGCGAGCAAATTGCCACTTTACTGTCGCTGTCGACACACGTCAAGTTTCATCGTCGAAGATATTGCAAGTACTGTTACTGGATAATAATGGAGAACGAAACTATGAACGACCACATCGTGAGCGTCCACCGAATCGACCCAGGTATCTCAACGATCATCTAATACGTGTGTCGGCTTCTTCTTCTAAGATTGCAGTGCCATCGAAGCTCTAACTCACCTTTTAGTTATCCAAAGATAAAACTGCACGATAAACAAAGTTGTTTTGTACTTAGATTTTAATAAGATTCATAAAGGAAATGCTTGTACAAATAAATGTATGTAAAACGACATCAAATATATTAAGTACTCTTTATGGTATCATATTTTTTTGCTTAATCTCTTGGGGGGCGAGTCATTTGATTACAAATTAACAAAATTCATGGTAATATTTACCTACAACACCTATCAATCTTGTGACGATGTTATTGTAATATGTCATTGGAAAATTTAATTGTAAATATTTATTTACGCTTCTAATGACTATTTCCACGCGATGATATAAAGAAGAATTTAAAAATTAAACATGTGTGTCGGTATCCCTCAAGAGGATAATAATCTGCTATAACACGCCTTTATTATTCTTCTGAAAGTTCACGAGTGGACCGCAGTTTGAAAAACACTATTCTGAAAGAATACCTGTATATTGTCATAGTTTAAATCCGATTCTTTGCAAATCCCTGTACGAAGATAGAATGAATAAGGAGAGGTAAAGGAAGCCGACATCATCTTCGATAGGTGAAAGCAGTTTTATTCCTATTTTTGTACATGAAACATCGCGTGAAAAATCGATTCGAACAATATTATGTACTCGAGCAACTCGAACGACTAGAATCACGTGAAAGCAATAAGTTGCTCCGTAGTGATCACTGCTGTATCGGAATGGTATTGAGTCTCGGCAAAGGAAAGGGCCGAATCGAATTGGATCCACGCCACCTCCGTACGCATTGCAGACACGTGCAACGCGATTTTCTTGCCTCACTATGTGTTTCCTTCCTTTTGGTTAGGTTCACAGGTCTGGAGCGACGGTCTTCAAGACAGCCTCGACGTTGCTTGAACAGTTCACGCAGGCAATCGTTTGTCCCCGAAGCCGCAGATCATTGGACAATAGTTTCAGGTTCTGCGAAATAACAATCGTTTCGCCATAGAAAACTCGTTGATAAGTTGATCAACGTGGTTGAATTCTGAAGTCAACCCTGTTCAATAAAAATGTAGTGTTGGAAAAGAAAGAGATTAAAACATCAATCGAAATAAAAGTTAATATGCAACTAAAATGACACTATTTTATAATCGGGCCTATAAAAGCTGCAAATTTTTCCACGGAGATTTAAAAAAATTTTATATGTCATAGTTTACCGTGATAAATAATTAACGTGATGGTTTACTGAGTGACGAACAAAAATTAAGATTTACTATGCTTATCATATTGGATAGGAAATAAGTAGTTTAAACTAGACAATATTGAGCTATGAACGTCTTCTACAGAATTAATATAGATATAATGGCGAGATACAATGTACGAACAGCAAAAGCAATGATAGAGCAAACTGCAATGAAATTAGTAAGTGTAATTTCCTCTGAAATCAATAAATATGACAGACACAGGTATTATCGTATACAAATGATAGATGCTAAATAGAATCAACCTTTAGCAATTAATCTAGGATGGTTAGATAAGAATTTTACTGATCTAGATATGACGATACAGGTGAGCCCCGTTTATCGCGACCCCGGCGAATGCGGATTCGTTATATCACGATCTTTTTTTTCGTATGATCGCATCATACACACGTACTTATATAACATAAAGTTACGAGCGTATTTGAGACAAAAGAACAATGTACGTCGGTGTCTGGTATTGTTGAAGCAGCATATCATTTGGGTATATCTTTCAGTGCAGTCTAGATTCCTTTTTGCAACACGGAACAAAACGAATGAATTATGAATCATGGTATATGTATATGACATTCTTTTCAATATTAATAATATTTACTTTATTAATAAAGTGTTTTTTCGAAGTTTAAAATGATTCTTTTTAATCCCCTGTTGATCGCGAAATTTCGTTTATCGCGACGATGTCGAGAACACATCCTTCACGATGAACGGGAGTTATCTGTACTGATAAAACTATAAGTATGTACTTACCTTTGCTACCGTAACGTCAATCCTCTTCAGGTTCTTGCAGTCGAGGACAACATTGTAGGGATTCTCTTCGGATAGCTTCATAATTTTGGCGCGGAAGGTTTCTGCTGCTGGAAATGTGATAGTCTCTTCGGGTGTAACACGTATCAGGGTTTCATCTTCTCCCTGTACAGAGAATAACACTTTACTGCTGTTCATCAAAACATAGGAACACCTCGAACATTTATGTATGAACAAAAATTAAAATCATTAAATTTATGAGAGTTGTAATAAAACTGTAATTTATTAAGTAATAACTACAACAAAACGTAATTTTAATTACGAACATTTTAAATCTGTTTTCCAATGTAAGTCTTAAATGTCAAAAATCTAATAACTTGATTAAAAAACATTATTTTGGCACATTTTTTATGATACCATGCATACCATAATACAAATAATTTATCAGAAATGAATGGCGATGTTTTTTGACTTTTCTTCATGAGCATATTGCAAGCATACTAATTTAAAATTTCATTTGAATAATATATAATAAAAAAACACTTCAATTTTTATTTGTTAATTGTAGAATACTTCACTTTCATTCTACAGTTAAAATTCTAATTTTTGCTCAACATGCAACAGGTAAGAAGTTATCATTTTATACCTATATTATTTGGTATTATTATCTAAATACAGTATTTGCCATCTTTTATTGGAAGTAGCAAAATAAAGTGGAGACTTTGTTTAGTTTACCTGTTCAGTTGCAGTCTCGACGGAGGGTCGTGCAGAGAAGATCAGTAATAACAGTAGATTCAAACCTATACCGATAATGATTCCCCATTCCAATTTTAGAAACACGCAAAACAGTAGGGTGATCACCATCAGGAAAAAATCAACCTCTAGAAAAGAAAGTATGTATGTTACCGTAAACCTATTTAGAAAAAGTCTATAACTTGGAAGGGAACATTCTATATTTGTATACATAATATTAATCTGAACTAATGTTATGATTGGAAAATATTTAGGGAGCCCGGTCTCGAAGGGTGACAACACCGTTTGATTACAACAGAGCAGAAACTCCCCTGAATATAATTTTACGTAAAATCATCGGCGTCATTTTCATAATTTCAGCATGATTAATCTAATTTTGTAATTGGCTCAAAACCATTATTATCGTGAAGCGTAAAATTGATTGACACTGTCAAGTGTTCTAGTGTTCTTAACCACAATATATGACAATATATATCTTAACCATTATATATGTACGTGAATTTTGTGTTGCATTGTGCATTCATTATTTAAAAAACTTAAAAATTGATTTTATTAACTGATTATGTTTTATTAATTGATTTTGTTCACTTGTGCATACTATTATGAGGTACATCAAAAGTCTATTTCTCCAAATTGAGCATTGCATATAAACAACCAACACAGATAATAGATTTCAGTAGATAAACAGTGGAATTAGACATCCTATGAATAGGCTGCTGGTAAATAAAGTTTCGCGAAGGTCTACAACAGAATCATACCAGTCCAAAGATCGCGATAAAGTATCTTTGACTTATGTTGGTTTACTCATTTTTATAGTCGAAGACGCATTATCAGTGCACTGTTTCTTTTACTATAATATTTTTTATGAAATATATATTTGTTTGTACAACGACTGTATAATGTTTTGTGACGTGGCAGATTGCCGCGTCACGAAGTAGGTGAACTCTCCGTGGGGAACGAGACCGACCAAGATCGCGAGCGCCACCAGGGTAACCCAGGGTTATGACTAATTTGCGTATCTGAAGGGCAATAGCGTTGGGCTAACGACGGCAACACCGACGGCTTAGAGGCTACCGATCCCGTCCAACCCGGCGCCGGCCAGACAGGGGCTGGAGGATCTTGGTAACAGCCCCTGGACTCCGCTACGACCTTCAGGAGGCAGGAGCCCGTTTAGGATAGCGAAGTCAGCCGAGTTCTCGAGTGCACCGAGACCCGGCCCGCTCCAGAGACTTCGAGGGATGCCAGCACCGACACGCCACCAAAGTCGCCGAGGGACGAGACTGGACGACCGCCGATGACGAGCGCGCCGATAACGCAATTTGAATTTGGCCGCCATAGAGTGCCGCGTGCCGCCGACCATTGAGGTGAGGCTGGGGGAAATGCGTGAGCCAACGCGTGCGACGTGCTCGCGTATCTCGTCCTATTTCGTCAGCGACGCACGTGCGGAACGGTACGGTAAGCGCTTCCTCCTTTACCTCACGCTCATGGGTAGGATATCGTAAATTGGTCGGGTTACCTGGTGGCTGTCGAGCACCCTGTCGGGCAAAATAGCATTGTTAGCGGGAAATCGCCTTTTCGTAGGATATCGAACAAAATAACGAACATCTAGTCGCGAATCCATTGTAACGCGCACGTGTTTAGATCGCTGCTGGTTAACGTTCTCGTCGAAGAGGTCGAGTCCACCGCGACCGCGTCAAGACTGTCCGAACATCGTTTCCAAAGTTGCTTTTGTGCGAATCGCGACGGAATTTGGGCTAACGTGAACGAAATCAGCACGTGTTATCGAAACGTAGTTCTCGTGTCGGTTACCGGTCGTCCCGGTGACCTTAGACGCTACGACAGCTCGGCAGTGTACACCGTATTTTGTAACATTTTTCGCGTACAATATATTCTATATTATTTTGAACGAGTGCTGTGTTAATCCGCCCCATCTTGCCGTGAAGACGGCTTTCTCAGACTTCCTTTCCTCGCCGACGATCCACGCCCCTCTCCGCGATCCGGATCGCTAGCCGTGGTAATTTTCGCGACGTTCGGCTTCTCACGCCGGTATCTCCTGATACCTGGCGCTCGGGTTTTCCCGTAAAGGCATGAGAAGTCGGAAAACCCTCATTTTGCACGCTTCCCTACGCGGATCGCGGACCGTGTCGGGAAATCACGTTGCAATTTATACAAAGTATCAGTAATCATTAATTGGTCGCATGTCTCGTGAAAATGATAGACTTTACTATGGGTTAGAGCTCATTATAGTATGATTTCACTTGGAATCGATTAATAAAAGTAATCATGATAATCATCATAATTATTAATCATTATTAACTGTGAAATTAATCGATACTCATAAACTGCACTTGCAATTTGTTATTTTACATTAGCTTTAACTGGCTGTTCCTGATACTTTATTATAAACATATATCGATCCAAATATAATCGATAATATAATTATTTCTTTATTAATTATCAACTAAATGATCACATCTCAACATCGTATACGTATCGAGTGTTGCCATTAAACATTGTTATCCATTACGCATGAGCTCTAATTATTCAATAACAATAATCATTAATTAATGGCTCGATACACGGTAGCCGTAATCGTAGATCATTTTTCAGATTAAATTTTATCTAATAATTATCAAATGCGAGCGTGACTGTACAATTTATATAGTATTATAGCATACGAAATTCAAGAAATACGAGAAGCGAGCGGACGAAACTTGTAGAACATAGGAGGGAGGCCGCCGCGCGGTGCGAGACGCGAGGCACGGACCGCGAACTCGCGAACCTTCTCACCTAATGACGCGACTGTTGACAACCGCGGCCGCGGATAGCAACCATGCGATATAAATTGAGGGCTCGCAGAGGCATTCGGCCTATTTGCCATTCCGGGAGAGAGGACGAGGTAAGACCATCGGCCGCTCTCGGAATTCGGCTTAGGGACTCCGGCAGGAGAGTTCAGCGATAATACCTGGACGCCTGCTGGAGAAGGGAGAGGACGGGAGTACGTTCCTGGTCGCCTATTCGACAAGGAGAGTTCGGCGATAATACCTAGACGCCTGTCGAATAGGAGAGAACAGAGCTGCTCGTGGACATCCCAGTTAGAAATTAGGGAGAGGACGGGAGTATGTTCCTGGTCGCCCATTCGACAAGGAGAGTTCAGCGATAATACCTGGACGCCTGTCGAATAGGAGAGAACAGAGCTGCTCGTGGCTATCCCAGGGAGAGGACGGGAGTACGTTCCTGGTCGCCTGCTCGACAGGGAGAGTTCGGCGATAATACCTGGACGCCTGTTGAGTAGGAGAGAACAGAACTACTCGTGGACATCCCAGTTAGAGCTAGGGGGAGGTTATTCGTGGACGCCCGTTCGTTTTTGGAGAGTTCGGTGATTAAACCTGGACGCCAATTACAAGCGGGAGAGTACAGAATGATTCTTCTATTTAAAAGATCGAAAACTGTAAAATATTGTAAAATGAGAAACTGTATTATGCTCTTTTGTATAATTCCGTTCATTCTGAATTCCTGTTACAATTATCCATTCCCAATCCTCTGTATAACCATGTTTCTCACAATAAACCTTCGTCTGTCCAGAATTCTATTCCTTGAATCCTTAACCATGGCTACAGTATTTAATAAATAATTTTTATCGGATGTAAAAACATGCATAAAGGAGTTAATAGAATCAAATGGTTTCCAGTAAAGCGACATTTTGCCTAGGTCGCTAGTGGACTCATCAAGAAGGCTGATTCATCGCCTGCTCCCAAACCTTGCACCCATTTCCAAGGATTCATTAAGCAATTGATTCCTATGTACGAGTCGTGGTCAAACACGAATAATTGTGTCCAAGGCAATAGATTACTCTGGATAAGCTTTATTCATTAATCACTGGAAACTTGAGATGAAACGCCTTCTTTCAGAGAAAGGTTTATTTTCGTTAGAAACTTCCTTTCAAATTTTATTCCACGACGTTAGTAAGCACTAATTGAAGTAAACGAGGATAATACGAAATATTAATCTTAAATTTATTATATATTTATGTAGTTATGTATGACATAATGATTATACTAATTGAGAACTTGTTTAATAAGCGCTGCCTATTTGTACAGAAATGTAAATATTAGTACATATAATGTATTAGTACATATGATATATTAATATTGTTGCGGCGGCGTGAAGATGCCGCAATATTGCGAAGTTGCTGCGACGTTGTGAAGTGTGTTTCGAAGAGCGAGCGGATCATCGTAATGTTCCGGTTTCCAAGTGAACCGGCAACTTTCAAATAGAAAGAACGTCGCGAGTCTTACTATCGTACAGACGTGTTTATTAAACGAGTTATTGTTAAAGTTAATAAACGCTTTGAGTTGTTGTTTCTTTAATAAAAGACGTATTAGTTATTTAAAATGACTACTTCTCTACACCCTCCGGCGTAACAATATGTATTAATATTAATACCCTCACGTTTCTGAGGGTTGCAAATCTGGATTTATACTATCTGGGTGGCCCCTAACAACATAACAAAAATGCAAGTTTACAGTATTTTATACAATGTTAGGTGTCTGATAACATTGTTGTAAAATGACTGGCCTAAAGATACGTGCTGAAAATTAGAAACAATAAATAAATATGTATACAGTGGTGTTGTAAAAATTGCAACCATCTGTATTATTGGTCATGAAAGGTTCGATTTACATTAAAGAAATGTAATTTATCACAGTGAAACAATTTAATGTTTCTACTATATTTGCAATGTATTCGCAGACTCAATAAATTGTATATTTGTGGAGAGACGCAATTTCTATGACTACAATTATAATTGTGATGGCTGAATATACGAGTCTTACTTACTCTTGGCATGCCACAGCATGAGGTACGTCTTGAAATCGAGCATATAATACATAGCGCATACTATAACCCCGGCTAACGTGGCTTTCGGGATGAAACGAAAAGTAGAGGTCAGCAGGCCAGCCGCGAGCAGAACGAGACAACCTGAAAATGACAATCCATAATTAACGGAAGACCGAGATATTGTTCGATAGAGAGGGAACCCTCCATCATCGAAGATAGCCAGGCAATTTCGTAACCGTTTAGGGTCTCTTCGTATCACACTATTGAATTCTTCCGTGTTTGTCCTATTTAATTTTCGCGCAGATGTATTAAAACTTTTCATGATTAAGGTATGATCCTTTATACAATAAGACACCGCTTAATGCGGGGGATGCGTTCCAATAAGGTCCAACGCTAAACGAAACAGCGTTAAACGAGGTTATCTTAACACGTAAATAATGGGGATAAGTGAAACAGACCAAAGAATAAGAAAATTTATCAGTTCTTTTTTGTTTTATTTTGTAACATTAATTGCTAAGTTGTTTTTTATTGCATCAATTGTAGACTTATGTATTACCAATATCCATTTTTATTCATAAAACATTCATGAAAATCAAAAACAGTTCGAGTAAAGATGTCATGTTTATGACGAGGAAGGTTCTTCCTCATTTGATATTTTTTATTTTTTTTTTTTATTGTCACCAACTTAGCTAAAGTCGTTTGTCTAGGTCTGTTCCGTTCAGCAAGCACTTGTCGATAGCAAGACCTCGCATCAATGATACTTCGTCTTGCCTTTGAACTTCTATTAAAATTTACATTAGTTTGTATATAATGAAAAGACTACCAAATACTACCGCGTAATATTGAAACAGCGTTAAGCGGGGTCTTACTGTATGTGTATACCAGTTTCAGATCATTTTTACTGTTATAATAAAAATATTAATTTTTCCTCGGTTTTGATATCAACGGTAGAGATGTTGCTAATGAAAGCTAGTATAATTATTAGATTTTTCAGAGGGATAAAAAAATTATCGGTTTTTATGTGTTTGTATATGTTTTTCGCTTTTAAGGTCTCCTGGTTACTGAAAACGACTGAAATAAAAAAATGAGATCAAACTTCGCTGCAATATGCTCTTGAAGATTATTACTAGACTGCGGATTTTTATGCAAAATAAAATCTTCGCGAGCGTACCTACAAAATTTGAACCTAAATAGGAATTTATTTTATTCTGCAAATACTGTAACATGAACTTTACTTTCAATCTTTTTTATATTCTTGCATATTGTTTGCAGTTTGTAGTTTCTTGCACATTCAAATTTCCTGTAAATGTATAAGGATCCGCAGTCTAATTATTACTATCCATGTACATCCCTGCTCAGAAGTATGTAGACACTTCCTTAATAGAAATAAATAACTAATAAATGTTAGTAATTATTTTCTTTAATATCAGTAAAGATAACTAGATAATGCTAAAATTTCTTTCACCAAATTTGGATACTATTAATTTCTTTATTGTACTTGAAGTATTATGATCCCATTTATTTTTCAATAAACTGCTGGACAAAATTAACAGAACACCTTTTTAAATGTTCATAATTACGAGAGTTTTCAACCAATTTCAGTGAAACTTCGTGAGGACTAGTCTTCAAGTGTCTTCTGGGTGTGTGCAGAGTTGCATTGGCGAGGGTTGATGTGAAGGGGTTAATTCACCCCCTTAGGGGGGGGGGGCGTCGAGAACGTCAATTCTAAAGGTGCCAGAGGTGACGGAAGGGGTTGAAAAAGTTAAAAAAACTTTAGGACGACTCTGTTTGATGCCCTCTACAAAATGCACTCCTCGAAATCGCTCTCGGACAAACCCACTCCTCACAACCACCCACCCCCTCTAAAACATAGTATAAATTCCAACCTTTAATTTGAATTTTGTTAGAATCGAATCGGACGATTCCACGCCGAGCTACATGGTACAATGAAGGTAATATTTAATAATTATATATTTAAAAGCACAATTGTTTAAGAGTATCTAACAATGATAGTAACTACTTATTAGGTAGTAGAAATTCCCCCTTTAATTTAAATTTTGGTAGAATCAAATTGGACGATTCTACGGTGAGCTATGGCACCTCAAAGTTTTCTATTTTATAGACAATTATAAATGACTGAGAGACGTAGTGACCTACATATATATACATATAACGTCCTTGCAAGGCCGTTCCAATTCCGAGAAATACTAGTAAACATTGTAATATTTCATGGAAGGAACACCCCTCTAAATTCCGTGACACAATAGTAAACATTGAAGTATTTCCTGGTTGGAGAATCCCTCAAAGTTCTTTGAAACAAAAACATTTATATCCATTTTTCGTGACCATCGATTTTCATGAAATTTGGTATACATGGGTTTTCGGGGTCACTGATTCCAAATCTGAACTAAAAATTTAGATATTCAAAATGGCGGATCCAATGTAACTGTACAAAATGCGAAAAGTGACTAGATTTTGATAAAACTTGGTATACAGGAGTATATGGAGTCCTAGGGCATCAAGGAGAGTCGTCCTAAAGATTTTTTTAATTTTTTTAACCCCTTTCGTCATCTCTGGCACTTTTAGAATTGACGTTCTCGATGCCCCCTCCCTCCTAAGGGGGTGAAGTAACCCCTTCACATCAACCCTCGCCAATGCAACTTTGCACGCACCCAGAAGACACTTGAAGACTATTCCTCACGAAGTTTCACCGAAATCGGTTGAAGACTCATAATTATGAACATTTAAAAAAGTGTTCCGCTAATTTTGTCTAGTAGTTTATTTCGCCATAAATGTTTTTAATATATTAAACGTTCTTTCTGGAGTTTTCTATCTATCTAAACGATACCATAGTTCAACCATAAAATTGAATGCAGGATCCAAATAATTTAATATTATACAATATTGTTAAATAGTCATTCGATATAGATTTTAGCAACAAAAGTTGTATAGTAATAAATTACGGTGTATATTAATTATTCATTGAAGGTAGTAAATGTCCACATAATTATAAACGAGGGTGAACCTTCATATTTGGATTATCATCTACACTTTGGCTATGTGGTACTTCTTGGTTATTCTGGAAAATTCAACAACTACGGTTGCTTTATACAATTTTTATTTTTATCGCAACATGAATTGTCTGTTTTCCTTTTTATGGATTATTTGTTAAGGTCAGTAATGCGTTTTTTTGATACACCGATAACACAGCAATGCAAAATTCTTTCTTCCTATCGCATTACATTTGTGACGATGCAGATTAGTGTTCATTCTAAAAGAGAAGCAATGTCCACTAGCAAGGGAACGAGAAGGTGAACAAAAAGCTCGACAGCATCCGTTTTGTGGTAATTTTGTAGCTATGCAATTTTCACCGAGTCTGTATCCATGAATTCCTTGACGAATAACTCTGAACGATTGCATGCGTTGCACCTAAGTGGTGGATCACGTTTACTGTGAGGAACGCGCAATACAGCAATTTCCGCTTTCAAGTGACAATATTTACATCGGATTCAAGTAATGGAGTCATGTTCATCCCTGTTTGCGTTTATTCAGCACAAACGGACTACGGTCTCAGGCAAGAATGTTGAGATATGCATGCTGAATAAAATTTCATCTACCAATGGAAATAAAAGTAAAACATAAAACATAATTTATTTCCGGCAGCAACATTTTTTTAGGTATAAAATATCAATTATTCCATCTGTTATTAAAGTGTAATACTTCATCATTTTTATTACTTCATTATCAATTCTTCAATTTTCCACTAATACTTCATTTTTGAATATTTATCAACATTTTGTATTTGTGCTTATTTAGAAATAGATAAGAACGTTAAGGGGAGAGCTGTTTCCTTATCGGTCAAAAAATCAATTTCTTTTTTAAATGCATACTTAAAAATTTTAATATCATAAGAATATATTTTACAAATACTAAGCGGTGAATACACCAATTCAAACTTTTTTTCCGCGGAGGAAAAAACAAACGTAACCTAACCTAACCTAACCTAACCTAACCTAACCTAACCTAACGCTTTGCCCGCTTGGCTGCTTTGGCTGCGGTGGAGTACAAGCCACACAAGCGTCTCCACCAAAAACTACCTCAAACCTACTTAGACAGTATTTCCGTGTAGATAGTATGTACATTAACGGTATTCAATATTGCCGCTCCCACCAAAAACTACCCCAAACCTACTCAGACAGTAGATTTTGAACCTGGTGCTATGATGTTCCACTACATAAAAACAAAAGTTAGAAACGACGCTACGTACTCACCGAGATCGGTACGAAAAATCACTTTTTGAGCCATTTTAGTTTTTAACTCCTGGAGGGAGGGGGGGTGTGACTCAAGGGTCAAGATGACCACCATTGTAATTGCCAGATCAAGGGTCATCTATGATAAAAAAAGGGCAGCTCGATCAGAGGGTACCCTATTTTCTTAAACCTGACCAAAATTTTAGTGAAAATATACAATTTATGCTTACATAACCGTCATGTTGTTAAATATAAATTTAAATTGTTCGTGGTTCTTTAGTCGAAAGGTATCACTTATGTACATTAAACATTTCTTCAGTTTTATATTTTGGGTGAACACAAGAAGAGATGGTAGAAGTGTCCAACTATATATTTTGCACGCTATTTTTAAATAATCAATAGTATAAACATTATATATTGTAAAATTTTATAAAAATTGTATACAGAAAAAGAATATCTACATAAACATATGGTGTAAACTGCGTATGTCTATATATAAGAGTTTCTGCTTAAATTAATTCCAAACATTATTTTTAGAAAACGACTACCCCGTTTAATAATTTTTCCTCAGTTCCATAAGCATATTTCACAGAATTTTTATTTTGTAATGTTCTAATTAAGTGCAGAAAATGATGTTGACGAGTAAGATACAATTAAGTAATTGGAATACCTGTAGGTACGCCATTACGCAAGACAGTACATAATTGCGAAAAGGCCGGATACGTTAGAAGGTTGCTTTTAAATTTAACCTCAACGATATTACATAAAGAAAATATAAAATAATAGAAAGTCAAACGCAATTCAATAACGATGTCATGTAAAAATCATTCGTGTTGTACGTTATCAACGTTTAAATTTGAATAGACTATAATTACATTATATTCAGTTAGTATAAGCGTGTACGTCCTGTTTATATTAATTGCATAGTGCAACGCCGTACGAAATTGGAGATCCGATTGGTCTCCGATGTATTAAACTGCGGGGCAGTGGTGCACAAAATTTAACTTTCATCAGTTATACTTGACCAGCAAAATAAAGTTATACTTATATGTTTAGAATGTAAATTATAGAATCAAACTATGTTATAATATTACTTTCAACGTAAAACATTATTTTATAGAATCCAAATTAAGGGTCAAAAGTCAAAACGTATGCAGCAAGTGAACTATTCTTGTTCAAATTCTATATGTATGTTACGATATTTCCAGAATATGTTATCTAAATATAAATAAAGTGTATGAAAAGTCAATAGAATCGACATTTTCCTTGTTTATTTTCAATAATACAGTGAAACGAGCCATTCATCACGAGAAAATATGGCTTGACACCGCTGCACATTTTTTTCTGTGTGCATGTAATCGACCAGAAAACATTTTAGGCAAAGGTAACATTGGAGTCTCCATAAGAGAATTGAAATCCTAATAATTGAAAACGTTATAACAAAACTATAATGTCCGTATCGATGGTTATCCGTGTAGTCGCGATGAATACTTAAACAACATCATCTGATACATTTAATTATAGTCATGTATACTTTCATATAACATACAAAAATAGCTATATTGCATAGCATTTGTATTTGGTTAATATTAAAACTTTGGTCAATTTGAGCAATGTTCTTCAAATTTCTTCTTAAAGTCATTCCATTAGTAATAATGCTTTCACTGTAATTTTTGAGGACAATTATTGTAATAGAGAATTAATTTGATTTCTAAATTAATTTGATCCCCCTGTCTCTAATTACACAGATATAATTCTATGTTCAATATGCGTACAAAACAAAATCTTAAATTTCCTTTTAGAGAACGCAAAATCTTGAATACAATTATTATTTGTATGGGATGAGCATATAATTAGCGAATAATTGAATGCATATATCTCGGAACCACGTAACTGTGACCATGATATCTTGAGACCCGATGAACCGAATTGAGCGTACCTTGAATACATATCTAGAAAATACGTTTCTTTTTTTTACTGAAAGTCGGTCTTTCTTATTTTTGAAATATATTTCTTTTTATATTAAACCGAAATATTTTATATTGCACCCATCCTGACCTTGATTTTAACCAGCAGAAAACATTGTACATTTTATTTTACTTGGACTCTTAGCGAATAGGGTTGTGCGTCACTGCTTTAGGGAATGTGATCATAAATTCACATATACACTCACCCGTGAATAATCCTCCGAATGTTGTTTTGACACCAGATGCGTGATTGACTGCCGTACGGGTAAATGAACCAGTAACGGGCATCGATCGGACGAAGGATCCAAATATGTTGCACAGACCCAGCGCAAACATCTCCTGCGTGGCGTCCAATGATTTCCCCATCGCTAAATTCAAAACCATTCCGATTCATGGTCATTCTATCGCTTATCCTCGTATCCACGTATAATTATGCATTGCTGATCCATTCGAGACCTCCGTAAAAACGGAGCGGAAAAATCCCGTCTCAAATAATCGTGACTGGACGTGATCCGAATGCGAAGGGAGATCGTTCCGGTCCTTGCGAGAATTACCAATAAAAATCAAGATTTCGCATTCTTCAAGTTGTTCGTGCGTAATCGGAGTATCTTCCTTCAAAATGTCTGATATTATATAGTTCTTTAACAGAATGAATATGCAAATACCGGGAACTTGTAGGAATTTAACCAATTTCTTATTGCTTTATAAAAATCTTTATGGTAGGATAAAATGTTCAGCTATCCTCGTGAGTTAATTAAACTAAGAGTTTCGAATTAAACTTCGTGTTAATTAAACTACGCTTCTTCTAGACTTAAATCTTCAGGACCCATTTTCGTCTCACTGATTCCATTCCCAGTACTACGGGGAACTGTTTAAATTCATCCATTCCCTTTCTTGTCATTTACATTTACCGATATTCTACATATCGACTGGCAATTTCGTTGTATTATATTATTGTAATCAATGTGATACTCCTATTTATTTGAATAATTAAATAAATAAAATATAAACGACTCTCTGGGAGTTTATGGAGTGTTTATATAAGATACAAGTAAAGTATGCAAATGAACAAGTTTGACATTTTTTCAAAAAGTATGTAAGAGTGCACGTGGAAAAGTGTGTTACGCGTTTATTCGATCTTATGAAACTTGACAGGTTGTGAAATACAGCAAAACGAAAGAAACCTAATACTAATTAAAGCGTTTATGGAAAAGATACGTAAATGTACTAGTGGAGCAATTGCTAACGACCCCAGAGATTTATGTGACTTTGAATATACATAATTTAAGAAGGAAAGTTCAGCAATTCATACACGCCAACGAAATTTGAATTGCAGAAATAAAGTGTATGGGAACTTAACCACAGTGTCCCGTTCCATTTTTACCCAAAATCTGTTTTAAATATAGAAACATCCCTTTGAGATAATTCTGGTTATTTATATTCTTGTTAATATTTTTGAAACCATAACAGATATTGAACAAATTTTAAATACAAAATTCAATCGATTTTAACAGTCTATCGGTTTTTATACTATACTAACTTTCGGCTAACCAATTTTGTTCTACCTGTTATGAAATTCGAGTTACTGTGCATGTGCAATATAGATACGAATCCTATACTGCATGTCGAATGTCGGCTAGAACCCTCGACTAAAATTTGAAAAAATCATAACTCTTGATTGGAACAACGGATTTCCATTGTCAACATGGGAAACCGCGTGTCTTTCAGTGAAAAATTTTTCAAAAATATAAAAATACCGAAAGACTCTATTTTTTAATTCTTTATGATGGAAAAATACGTAGGATGTTGTTTAATCATCAAAAATTTGTAGTTTCCTTAATAATGAATATTTTACATTGAAACTTGTTTTTCGTTGTAAATCTCATGAAACTCTAGAAAAACATATAGAATGTTTTTCTCTAAAGTAAAAATCCAATTTTTTTTTTTAATGAAAGAACATTTTTTTTTAAGAATTCGCAAATGGTGGGTGGGTGGTTTTGGTCGAAATCTAAAACTGTCTATAAAAAATGTTTTTCACTTCGTCGGCCAAAATGAAACATATTTTGTTAAATAACATGTAGGAACAACTTCTATTATCTATGAGGAAAAAATTCTTAAAGAAAAGAAGAAAAATGGTTTGAAATCAATGATATTCGAAAAGTATTCATATCTCGACAAAAATAAATGACTACAACATCCTATCTCATCGAGGTGTGCAATTGTTCTTTAAAATATTTTCGTAAAGAATCTTTCTTGCATATGTTTGTATTTAGAAGGTGCATAGAAATGTTTACGAAACATAATTGCTTTCTATTGGTGTTGGTGTTCGAAGTTACTGTTCCCCACACAATTCTCAATAGTTCAATCTTGCTTTCGATTAAGGTAACTTTCAGTTCGGGCATCATCAATGTCGCAGACACGTAGTTTCAAAGCCACCGTCTTATTGTTAGTGGAAGTCTCTAGTTGTGTATAATAGTGTAATTGGTAATTTCCAACAATTCTGTAATATAGAATCGATTGCTAAAATAAATACGCACAGGTTTCCTACACTATTCGAACGTAAATATTCAGCCACGTATAATTAATATGAATATCTCCAGTAGCACAGAAAAATTGAATTTTACCGTAATATTGGAAATATTCAAGCTTTTTGAACAGTTTTAACGATTTGAATCGCATCAAGATGGTTCAGTAGAACCGAATGCAACGAAAGAATATAAAGCAAAAAAACTTCGATTATATACGAGCGACTTGGGAAAACCGAGAGGCTTAGAAGAAGTGCGATCTCTGTTTACATTCGAGATTCTCGAGGGAAAAGCGAGTTCTCAGTTTGCATCAGGGATTCTCGCAAGAAACGAAATCCTGACTTTATGTTCGGGTCTGGTTTCGTATCGTGTGTCAGGATATCTCGCATGTTCTGATATATACGTATAGGTATATGTTTCATATACAGGGTGTCCCAAAACTCGGGGAGGAGCCGGAAATGGGGGG